>NC_061119.1:15064144-15097577 GCF_002878395.1 Capsicum annuum | reverse complement strand
ATGGACCATTTTTGTATCTTTTTTTTTTTCGCCAAAAGGCTATTTTTGTCCTTCTCCCTTTCGAAAATTCAATAAGATTAGATATATGCAAAGAAATGGACTCTCTATTTCCTTTATTTTGAATATACTAGTTTAGGTGTAATTAAATGTAATATCTTTTGAGTATATAAAGATGGAGAATGTTTTTAAAAGTCGATCGACATTTATCTATCATCTATGAATTGCAACAAAACAATATAATGATAGAGGCATAAAAAATAATACAATTCAATCTAATCTTTACACATAAAAATTTTTTCAAAGACGTCTGACACTCATCTATCACCTGTAAACAATAACAAAATAATACGATAATAGAGATATCAAAATAATACAACTAAACCTAACCTTTACATAAAAAAAATTCCTCAAAGCCGACCAACATTTATCTATTACATGTAAACTGCAACAAAATAATACGATAAAAGTGATATCAAAACAATACAATTAAACTTAAATTTTACACACAAAATTTTCTCAAAGCCGATCAAGATTCATCTACAAACTGTAAACTACCACAAAATAACAAACTAATAGAGATATCACGATAATACAATTAAACCTAACTTTTATCTCAAAAAAATTCCAAAGCCGACCCACATTCATCTAGCATCTATAAATTAAAATAAAACAATAAGATAATAAAGATATCAAAACAATACAATTAAATCTAACCTTTATACAAGAAATTCTTCAAAGTCAACCGACATTCATCTACGACCTGTAAACTATCAAAAAAAAAATAGTGATCACAAAGCTTTGATTTTGATCCAACTAATTCTTGTCTGAGCGAAAATTTTGACCCTAAAGAATGATTTTGAATGAAAACAAAGAATATATATATATATATATATATATATATATATATATAAACACGTGTTGAATTCTATTAAGCTGACAAATACAATGAAGAAGCTGAGGGTTAGAAAATCAAGCATCCACCAATCTAGACATGCAATCGAATCAAGTTAGATGAGTATCAATCATATTCTCTCAATAGGCAAACCGGTTTATTCTCTAGTTTAACGTGCATATCAATATTTACAGAAGTATTTCCTTAATAGAGTCCTATTTTAGAAGTATTTTTCTAATTGAATAATAGAAAGTAAAATATAAATTAATTCTTCTACCATATATTTTAGAAGTCTTATATATTTTAGGAAGTCTAGTTAATATAATAAAAAATAATTAAATAATAAATTAAAAAAATAGTGAAAAGATAGTTTTGTCTAAAGAAAAATCTTTTAATGAAGGGCAAAAAGTTCAAATCACTTTTCTAAAGGTCTTCACACTTTTAATATATTATAGATTATAGATATGATTATATAATTTGCCTTCGAAGAATAATGACATGCGGTATATAAAATTTACTATTCCCTGCGCCCCATTTTATGTGTCATCATTTCCTTTTTAATCGTACCAAAAAGAATGTCATGTTTCCTTATTTGGTAAATATTTAAAAAAATAATTACACTTTTACCCTCATTGGGCCCATTTAATTAAAAAAAAAAGAAGATAGTAGCACTTTTTTTATAAAGGACAATTTGATAAATATTATCAAATCTTTCCTTATTTCTTAAATTTCGTGTCCGATCAAATAGCGATACATAAAATGGGACGGAGGGAGTATTAAACATTGTTAGAAGGAGACATAGGTCATCATTACGACATTACCTGCGCGATTTAAATAGGGTTTTCATTAATTATATGCAAAGATCAATATTAATTCAATAACAACATATAACTATCATGCCTCGGTCCAAACAAGTTGAAGGCCATCAAAGTGTCAGTCTGTCAGAAAATATTAATGAATAACAACTTTGGAGTAAAATTAGGATCTTTAATACTATAATTTTATCCAATTACTACAAAAGTCAAAACCCCTAATATATAGTTGGTGGAGGAAATCATTAAACCCTATATTTTGGGCAGATACTTTTTCTTTTTTCCACAATTCCACCATATCCTCAACTATCTCCATGGAATATGTCCATTTATTTGCAACAACTCTTCCTAGCCAGTTGATGCTTGAAACAATGTTGTCTTCCCCACTATAGAGTCAACAATTTTATATGCGTTTTTTTTTTATTTTGTAATAACTAACTTCTCTTTTTTTTTTCCTCGCTCTAATTATTGGATTATATCTGCAAAAATATTATTGACAAATTTATATTTCTAAAATAGATATTATCATATTACTAATACTCAAAACACATAAAAATGTAGCTAGTACATAACAATGACGAAAATTTCCTCTTCTATAGAGGTGACCTTGAGTTCATAACAGCTCTTCATAACTCTTTTATGAGTTTCTCTAAGGCCTTTGGTTTACAAGCAAACCTGTCCAAGAGTTCAGTTTATTTTGGGGGTGTATTACAGTAATTAACTCTAGAACAGGCTGGTGTTTAATAAAATCATGTTAGTTATCAAAAAA
This sequence comes from Capsicum annuum, assembly GCF_002878395.1. Classification (NCBI taxonomy): domain Eukaryota; kingdom Viridiplantae; phylum Streptophyta; class Magnoliopsida; order Solanales; family Solanaceae; genus Capsicum; species Capsicum annuum. The sequence continues at coordinate 15,095,104 of NC_061119.1, read as the reverse complement.
GAAAAATGACTTTGAAAATTCAATAAAATTGAATATGTGCAAAGAAAGGGACTCACTAATTCCCTTATTTTTAATATATATGACTCTATAATTCGTCTACCAAGATTAATGGCGCACGGTATAATAGAATGTAATATTAAGCAGTATTGTTAGAAGGGGACATTGGTCGTGATTACCTCCACAATCTAGATCGGTATTAGTACAATAATTACTACGCCTTAGAACAAGTTGAAGGTCGTGAAAGTGTTAGAAAATATTTATGAATAAAATGAAGGAAAATAAAATTTTGAGCAACTTGTAACAGACTTTTACTATTATAAAGGTGAGATAATTATGTGTCAGAAAATATTTACATCAACTTGAAGGCCATGAGAGTGTATAACCAATATAATCTCATCCTTAAGTAAATAATTACATAAGATTTCAGATTTACTTTCTCTCTCTCAACTTTAGAAAAATACATATACATGATTTTGTACCTTATACGTTACGGCAATATATGAGGTAAACTATTTTGCCTACAATTATGGAAATAAAATCAGATATCATTATTCTCTCACATAATTAACGCCAGTAATTAATATACTGATTTAGTGGAGGTTTGAAAATAGTAACTGTAATTCAAATTTAAAAATATCCTGAAACGTCACCACAATTCTTTTCTTTGCAATTGCTATTTTTGCTCTTGGATTGTGCAATTTGGAATTCAAATTCAAAAAACTCCTGAAACATCTATTTTCTTCCAACTGTCAAAATCAATATGAACATCGCTATATTGTTCAGGCCTTCGGATTCTTGGCATTCTGAAATTCTTTATGAACAATACAAAAGTGATAATATTATTGTTTCAGAAAGTATAACATTTTTTAAATTGATCTTGACGATTGCTATGGAATTAAATATAGATGAAGGTCGAAAAAAAATTGAATTAAAGTACATCGTTGAAGGTAATTTATCTACTATTATTATAAAAAATGATAATGTAGTGAGAGTAGTGTATATTGAGTTGAAGAAAAGTTTCCTAGGATTTGTCAGTTATCCTTTATGTATTTCAACGTTTGACAAGTCAAATAAAGAGATAGAGTTCGATTGTGAAATTGGTGTTGTTCTTTGTATTGAAGCAACTGAATTTGATGCTTATGCGTTCTAGAGTAGTTGAAATACAAAATCAGTATTCGTTATATGTTTCAGAATTTAAAGTGAAAATCTTCATTACTAATTGCAAGAACACCGAAATAAGGATTGATCAGCTTTACAAAGATAAAGCTACTTTCGTTGTTGTAATGGCGAATGGCTTCAACACCAAAGCTAAACAATCTAACAAACAAAGGTATGAACCGAATTTAGATTTAAAATTTTTGAATGGTTAAAGTTTTGTTGTAAGTTAACAAAACGTGAATATAACTTGTCGTATTCGAATCAGATTCAGTAATTTTTATTTATTTTTTACTGATATATATCATATTATATCATACGTTGAATACATATGTATAAGAAGATTTGTCTATTTTAGTTGACACAGAAATTTCTATAGAGTTGTGTCTCTGTCGTTACTTTAAGTACTTATGAATTTTAATAACGTATACATCAATAAATGTGAAAAACTTACTCTAATTTAAGCATATGATATGTATTGGACTGTTTATTAATAATTATCTTAAATAAAGTGGATGACTAGTGTATTGTAACTTACCATACATACAAATGTATGTATGAGGAAACTGGTGAATTGATAATTTAGCATGTAAGTCGAACATGAATTTTATATCTATGTTGTCATACATTTTTTTTCTCTGTTTATATGTGATGCAGCTATGCCCTTCACTGTAGTAATAAAGATTGCAAATGGATCCTCAAGGCATCTTGTATGAATGAATTGGATATTTTTATAATTCGGCGATTTGATTCTTAACATACTTCCCGTTTTAGTGATAGTGTACTGAAAAACATTATTGCTACAATAGCTTTTGCGAGTGAATTTATTACACCAAAATTGGTTTATCACAAGAGAATACACACACCGACAGACATAATTGAAGAGATGAAGGTCGTTTATGGAGTTGATATTAAATACATGAAAGCATGGCGCGCAAAAGAGAGGGAAATTACAATGCTTAGAGGTGGTCTAGCTGATGAATATCGAAAAATATCGTGATATGTTTATAAGATAAATAAAGTGTATCCTGGCTCCCACATTAGGACGCATAAGGCAGCGGATAATGAGTTTAAATACTTGTTTATTGTCTTAAATTGCATGATAAGGGGTTTTCAGTTTTATCGGTCTGTTGTAGTTGTTGATGGTGCCCATTTAAGTGGACCATATAAAGTATCCTTTTTATCGTCAAGCACACTTGATGTTTGTGCAGGTATTATTTTTTTTTTTTATCCCCATTAACATATGTATATGTCTATGCATTAGAACTGCTTATGCATGTAGCTGTTATGTATATATTTTTCTATAAGTGCTTAATTTAAAAATATATGTTAAATGTTCAAATAATTTATTGGGTTATTATTGTATTTTTTTACTTAGATTGTATTCTGCCATTAGCTTACGAGTTTGTGGATTCTGGATTTGATTTTTTCACAAATTTAGAAAAGCATTTGTGAATATGACAACATGTGTGTTGTATCGGATTAAAACGAGAGTATCATAAAGAGTTTGAACATTGTGTATCCTAATATTCCGCTTCTAGCATGTATTTGAAATTTATGAAAAAATGTTTGCACTCCTTTTAGGAAAAGCAAAGACAAACTTAGTGACCTGTATTATTCTATGGCTAAAGCTTATAGAAAAGAAGATTTTGATTACATTATGTCAAAGGTTACTAAGATTGATCATAGGATTAAGGAATACCTGGAAGAAGCTGGATATGAAAAATGATCTCGAAATCACTCACCTGTTAATAGAGGTGGGATGATGACCTATAATATAGTCGAATGTATTAATGGTTTCTTGGTAGAGGCGAGAGAACTTTCTATTTTAGGATTTCTTAAAGAAGGTACAATTTTATTTGCCGCATGAAATTGTAAGAATAGTGAAATTGTATCTTATACCAAGTCAACATTAGGGAGAAATTTAGAAGTCATTCTGACTCTTAATGGCGCAAAGACTTTACGAATGATGGTATGTCTTTGAATATTTATGTGAATAAAATATTTTTTATTCGTTTGTAATTTTTAATTTACCATATGTATTGAAGCATGTGTGTCTAACAGGTTAAGGCAGCCACATGTTATTTTTACTATGTATATGAATCCGGAAGGAGGTACATTATTGATGTTGAATGTGGCACGTGCAACTGTGATCTGTATCAAATTAATGAAATTTTCTATCCACACGCAATTGATGTATTGAAGAGTAAAAATGTAGAAGATTATGTTCCCTACTGCTCGAAATTCTACAGGTCTAACACCATTATTAAGACGTATGAACTTCCGATAAATTCAATGTCAGACATGAAGGACTGGAATGTTTTTCAATTTGTTAAATATGAGGAAATAGTACAGCTAAAATACAGAAGACCTCCAGGGAGGTAAAAAAAAGCCAGACATTTGAAATCAAGTGAATCACTTTCTTCAAGCTCAAACTATTGCGATAAATACAGCCGTGCAGGTCACAACCGACACACCTGTGTTTTTTCTAAAAGAAAACGTGAACAAGATAATTTGACTATCCATGTGATGACCCATAATTTTTATTCGTTTGAATAACCAATTTGCTTTATACATGCAAACAATCTGAAAAAAAATATTTGAACTATATTTAATATTGTTATTTCAAGTTCAGTTCTTAATAATAGTTTGAGATTGGTATTTCGTATTTTCATTGATTCAAAATTTGAGATTTACAGTTTTATGGTCCATACATAAAACTATGTTACATGCTTATGTATAAGTTATTTCATACATAGTTGTTTTCATATATTATACTGTTGTTTCAAACATATCAGTATAATATATATTGTATGAGGGTTCATTATACATGTAAATCATTGTATAATGACATAAGTAATATATAATATTATTATGTAATATAGTCAGTAAAAATGTTAAAATTTGATAAAAGGTAGCTATGTTATAATCACATATGTAATATATTGTCATATCATATTTTCTGGTTAATAAAATATTTAATTTATCTGAAGTATTGAATCTAAAAATTATTTAGTTAAGTATTAAAATTAAATTATCTTACATACTTATGTATAAATTGCTTCATACATAATTGTTTTCATATATTATACTATTTTTCAAACATGACAGTATAATACATATTGTATGAGGGTTCATTATACATGTAAATCACTGTATAATGAATAAGGAATGTATAATATTACTATATCATATAGTCAGCAAATGTTAAAATTTGATAAAAGATAGCTATATTATAATCACATATGTAATGTAATGTCATATTGCATTTTATGGTTAGTAAAATATTTAATTTATTCGAAGTATGAAATCTATAATTTTTTTGTTAAGTATTAAAATAAATTATCTTACAGACTTATGTATAAGCTGTTTTCATATGTTATACTATTTTTTCAAACATAGCAGTGTAATTCTTTATGTATGAGGGTTCATTATACAAGTAAATCATTGTAAAATGACATAAGTAATGTATAGTGTTATAATAAAAGGAATTATACATAAGTTATTGCAATTCATATATAGCATTCTAATGTTTGAGAAATACCAAAATAATAGATTTTAGTCATTATAAAACACTGAATTAAATCAAAACATGATCCTAGGAAACAACACTGCTGAATATACATAACATATGTATGTATAAGCAATTTCAACGGAACAATAAAAACTAAAATCTTAACCAACATAAAAAACTCACAATTGTTGTAATTGCTTAATGTCTATTACTAACTGTGATACTCTGAAGTAACTATTGCAGTTTCGTAAATTGTTTGGACATAATTCCTTGAATGCGAAGAATCAGTATTAACACTTGTGTATCCTTCAATTGTCTTTCTCACTCCATAATTTCAGAGTAAAGATGCATAGCGTACACATTGGGTTTGTGCGTCAAATCCAATTGAAGGCACTGTCAGTCCTTTACTTAAGATTTCTATATGTGCAGCAACAAAAATGCCACGGTTCTTCAAAATGAAAACTATAATTATTTAACAAGCCGTTAAAATATTATTACATGTTTATACATATAAAAAGTAAAAAAATAGATGCACTTACAAACTAGCACACGCTTGCTGGAGTATATTTTGCTCATAGTGAACATCAAATGAATGTTTGATTGAGAAGTTGAGTGCACTGACCAAGCTTGTATTTTTACGCATCCAATGTAGCCCAGTCAGTAAGTTCTGTTCTTTCAAAAAATCCATTATCTGACAAATAAGTAGGCAGCATCACTGCCAACTTGTGTATTTCATTTGATGGTTTCCCATACCTTATACCTAATAATGAGTTGTAGACACGTATAACTCTCTCATTCAATACAAGTACAACCAACATGCAATACCCGTGCTTTTTCTTACCTTGAAAATCATCTCAGGGATGTTAGAACTTGATTTGAAATAAGAATTCATTATTATACAGGTGGTATTTCCATAATTTTACTTCCTATCACGTGGCAAACTGAATAAGCTTTCCATCAATATATAATTCGCCCAAATCCGACACCCGAGCAAAAAGTTAGAGCCCTTTTAGTTAGACAGTGTCTGACCTGAGCCTTCAGCGCGTTGCAAAGATATCTCAAATGTCAATTGTCAAATTTCAGTGTTGCTACGAGATACTGGCATGTCGCTCCAAACTTTCAGGTCGTAGACAAGGTGGCAACGCGATAGCTCTGCATCGCTCCACCGTGTAGTTTTCCAATTGTTAATTTCCAGTGACACCGCGTGATAGCATCACGTTGCGCCAAGGGTCCAACTCGGGAAATTTTACTGAAAATTTGTTGGCGCGTTCAGGGTTAAAAGGGTCAACTTCCTACCCCTATATAATCCCTTTAATACGTGATTCGGCCATTTTTCACCCAAAACATATTAGTTTCTCTCAAGTTTATCTCAAGAACAAGCTAGGATTTCTATTGGGGATTCAAATTCAGGAAGGTTTCACCATCAATCTTCACAAAATCATGAACTAAGGTATGCATAGTGTTCATTAATGGGCTCCTTTCGTCCATGAAGTCCAAGAATCCCTTTTTAACTACAAGTTGTGGATTTTCTTCATATTTTCATGCTTTGTATGTTCTCTTTCATGTTGATAAATGAGGAATTGATTTCTATTACATGATTTGATGATAAATTCCATGTGGGTTGATTAGTAAAGATAAAGATTTATGAAGTCTCATGACTAAAACCTTGTATGATGAAATTGGAAGTGAACCATGATGTTTAATTGCTCTACCATGATGTTTACATGTACTATGCCTGCCATATGTTTGATAAAATGCCTAGATGAAGGAAATTTGCCTAACTAGCATGATATCATGAAAATCCCCATAAATGTACAAGATTATGCATATTAGACATTTGATGAAATGCTTCAATTAACATATTGTGGCGATTATCATGTATTCAAGAATATCAAGTCACGTTAGTTTCCTTCTATCGAGTCTTGGGGGTACTTGTACCCAAAATATTAGTTGTATGCCTAGAGTCATGTCATGTTTTCACGATACTCTTAGTCAAGCTATGAACTCTTAGACTTTAGATAGTCTTATGACTCAGGAAAAATCTCCATGATCTCATGACTCAGTCAGTTGTCAGATATCAGTAGTATTCCGTTAGCCATGGAAATTCAGTAACTCATTCCATGCTCAGTTCAGTTCAGTAAATCATTTTAGTGTCCATTTAGATGGGAGTAGGAATTAGTATCGAATGAACCCAAGGATGGGGATTCACCTGTTATACGAGGGTGTGATTCCTAGAAGCAATCCTTGCATTCTAGAACTATGTAGCCAGTATAGGTTGAGGCATCGTAGCCTGCTATATGAGGGTAGATGAGGTGGCTTAACCTATTATGTGAGGGTTCCCACCATTCTCGCTAGAGTTACTTGTTATATGAGGGTTACTCACATGTTGTCCTTACTAGTAGTGCGGTATTGACGCCCTTCTAATCAGGGCATAGATTGGATACCAGCTTAGCTATCATAGTACCTTTGGGGTATGTCGGTTAGATACTGCTTCCCACAGTTTCATGTTATAGAATCAGGACTGTCATATACAGTCAATCAGTCTCAGTAATAGAACTCAAATAGTTCTTCAAATTTTAGGACTATCAGATACGGTCGACTCAGATATAGTACGGAACTCAGATAGTTCCATCAAATTTAGGACTGTCAGCTACAGTCACCCACGTTATCAGTTATACTCAAATACAGTCACCCATGTTATCAGTATTATTCAGATATAGTCCTTCATGTTATCAGTCATATCAGTTACTAGCATGTCATATTATCAGTATACAAACTTAGAAATCACGAAATCACGTTGTTAATTACAGTTATGTATTTATGCATATATTCTCACGTTCATGTTAGGCAGTCAGTTAGCATTAGCATGCATGTGAACCCTTGCATAGAGCCTACATCACATGTATACTCAGTACATATGTACTGACACATTCGTGCTATGGTGCTTTATTTTTATGTTACACCATAGGTTTAGAGACATGAGTTCCAGAACAACAGTAGATTCCAATTTTAGTAGTCAGAGTAGAAGTGAGTCCTCATCCTTCGAGGATATAATAATTTTTATTATCTCATTGATTAGCTTATTAGTTGAAGTTAGCTGGTAACATGTCCCATCAACTCCTTATTTAGATTCATCAGACAGTAGAGGCTTTTAGACTAGTGCAGACTAGATGCAGACTAGATGTAGATTAGATACATACTATCATGTTTTTTACTTCAGTTTTGTTTTGGGTATTCTATTACCCCATACAGATGTTACGTTATTCAGTTACGTTCATGATCGAACCTTATGGCCTTTCAGTGCATGTTTCCGTATTATTATGTTATCTTATGTTGTATACAGGTACAGATATCAGTCATGGGTTAGCTTGTGGTCCTTTGGGGTCATAAGCACTTGTAGCATTCCGGTTTGGCAAATGGTGTCGTTACAAACTTGGTATTAAAGCCTAAGGTTCAATAGAGTCCTAAAAAGTCTGAAAGCCGCATCTAGTAGAGTCTTGTACATGGGTGTGTTGCATGTCACACTTATGTGCAAGAGGCTATGAGATGTTTTAAGAACAGTTTCCCTTCTTTCAGTATTCATGTCGTACTTGTGAGCATAATCATAAGTCAGTTTCTCAGTCTAATCAGCTTCTTCTTTTTATTTCAGAACATGCCTCCTAAGAGAAGAAATCAGTCGGCCCCTCAGCCCGAAGAACCTTTGGACGATCATGTTTCTCATGCAAAGTTTAGGACCATTTTTACCACTCTTGCTCAATTAGTCGCTGCTCATAATGAATGGCCAATAGTTGTTCCGGCCAACTCAGTGGCCAACTCAGCTGCAGCGAGGATTCAGGACTTCACCCAAATGAATCCTCCAACCTTCCTCGGGTCTAAGGTAGATGAAGACCCTCAGGAATTCTTAGATCAAGTTCAGAAACTGACAGACGCCATAGGGGTGACTACTGTTGAAAGTGCTAAGCTAGTTGCATACCAGTTGCAGGATGTGGCTCATGCTTGGTTCAAATAGTAGAAGTCTGAAAGATCAGATGATGCAGGTCCTATAGAGTGGTAGGAGTTTGTCACTATTTTCTTAGATAGATTCTTTCCCAAGATCTTAGAGAAGCCAAGGTGCTAGAGTTCATCAACCTCAGGTAGGGCAATATGACAGTGAAAGAGTATCTTTTTAAGTTTACTTAATTACCTAGGTATGCCCCTCATGTTGTTGCTGACAGTAGATCCAAATGAGTAAGTTCGCTTAAGGGGTGAACGATAGCGTGGTTAATGAGGGTAAATCTACCATGCTAAACAGTGACATGACCTTAGCTAGACTTATGACCCATTCTCAGCAGATAGAAGAGTAGAAAATTAAGTAGAGAGAAAAATAGAGTAAGAGAGAGAAGATAGGTAGTTTTAACTTCGCTCAACCTAAATCAGAAGGATGAAACCATTCTCAGTTTCATCCTAAGTCATCAGTTCCATCTCCCTTTACATCCAGTTCTCCAGTTCCTAAGTCATCCCTAAACCGCTCTTTGCCAGATTTACGGTAAGCACCATAGTGTGTTTGTAGAGCGGGTAGTGGCATTTTTTTTATTGTGGTAAACCAGGCCATAGAGTTAGAGACTTTCCTTAGCCAGGTCCTCAGGGTCAACAGAATTGCTCCTCAGCTCAGTCAGGTTGCCCAAATCAGCAGGGTACCACTTCCAGTGCTACTAGCGGGCAACACCCAAATCGTCTCTATTCTCTTCAGACTTAACACGATCAGGAAAGTTCTCCTGATATAGTTACTGGTATGTTACAGATCTTTCATGTCCATTTTTATGCTTTGCTAGATCCAAGAGCTTCCTTTTCTATGTTACTCCTTATATAGCAGTTGATTTTGGAATCAGTCCCAAAATTCTAGTAGAGCTCTTCTCAGTCTCTACCCCAGTGGGTAAAACTATCATAGCCCGGTGGGTATACAGGAACTGCCCAGTTATGATATTTTAGAAAGTCACGTTAGCAGACTTAGTAGAAATAGAGATAACTAATTTTGATGTCATTCTTGGCATGGATTGGCTTCATTCCTGTGATACCACAATCGACTACAAAAATAGAATAGTTCAATTTCAGTTCTCAAATGAACCCATCCTAGAGTGAAAGGGTAGTGTATCCGCTTTAAGTGGTAAGCTTGTTTCCTACCTTCGGGCAAGAAAATTAATATCTAAGGGATGTGTTTATCATTTAGTTTATGTTAGAGATTCCAGTTCCGAGTCTCCCAGTCTCAAATCAGTCCCAGTAGTGAATGAATATTCAGATGTCTTTCCCAAAGATCTTCCAGGAATTCCTCCCGAAAGGGAAATAGACTTCGGTATTGATCTTCTTTCAGACACTCAGCCTATCTCTATTCCGCCATACAGAATGGCACCAGCAGAACTCAAGGAACTGAAAGAACAGTTGAAGGATCTCTAGATAAGGGATTCATCAGACCCAACGTTTCCCCATGAGGCACACCAGTCTTATTTATGTGCAAGAAAGACGATTTACTCAAAATATGTATGGATTACCATCAACTCAATAAAGTCATGGTCAAGAACAAGTATTTTCTTCCCAGAATCAATGACTTGTTTGACCAACTTCAGGGTGCCAGTTATTTCTCTAACATAGACCTCAGATCCGACTATCATCAGCTCAGAGTTAGAGAATGTGACATCCCAAAAACAAATTTCTATACGCGGTATGGTCACTTTGAATTTCTAGTCATGTCATTTGGTCCTACCAATGCCCCAGCTGCTTTCATGGACTTTATGAACCGTGTGTTCAAGAAATACTTGGACATGTTCTTTATAGTCTTCATAGATTATATTCTGGCATATTTCCGTGCTGAGCGCAGTCATGCAGACCATCTCAGGATAGTACTTCAGACCCTCAAAAATCATCAGTTATTCTCAAAATTTAGTAAGTGCAAATTTTGGCTAAGATCAGTAACATTCCTTGGCCATATTATTTCCGGTGATGGCATTATAGTAGATCCTCAAAAGATCAAAACGGTAAGAAACTGGCCTCGCCCTATCTCTCCATCAGATATCAGGTGTTTCTTAGGTTTGGCTGGCTATTACAGATGGTTTGTTGAGGGATTTTCTTATATTGTATCTCCTATGTCCAGATTGACTTAGAAGAAAGTCAAGTTTTAGTGGTCAGATCCATGCGAAAAGAGTTTTCAAGAATTAAAGACTCGACTTACCTCTGCTCCAGTTCTAGATCTTCCAGATGGTTCAAATGGTTTTGTAGTTTATTGTGATGCATCTAGAGTGTGTTTAGATTATATCCTCATGCATCATGGTAAGGTCATAGCCTACGCCTCCAGACAACTTAAACCCCGTGATAAGAATTATCCTACTCATGATCTTGAATTAGCAGTCGTAGTATTTTCCTTGAAGATTTGGAGGCATTATTTATATGGTGTTCATGTAGATGTCTTCACAGATCATAAGAGCCTTCAGTATGTCTTTTCTCAAAAAGATCTCAATTTTCGCCATAGAAGGTGGTTAGAGCTCTTGAAAGATTATGACATGAGTGTCCTCTATTATCTAGGCAAAGCCAATGTAGTGGCCGACGCTCTCAGTAGACTGTCCAGGTAGTATTTCTAATGTTGATGATAGTAAAGCCCAGGAAGTCTACCAGCTTGCTAGACTAGGCGTTCTCTTAGTCGACTCTTCAGAGGGCGGTGTATGTGTTCAGAGTGTTCAGAATCATCTCTAGTTTCTGAGGTAAAAGAAAAGTAAGATAAGGATCCTATCCTTGTCAAGCTAAAAGAGTCAGTTCAGAATCAGAAAATAGAGGTTTTCTCCCAAGGGGGATATGGTGTTCTTCGTTGTCAGGGTCGTCTCTGTGTTCCGGACATAGATGACTTAAGGCAGCGAATTCTTGCAGAAGCGCATGGTGCTCGTTACTCTATTCATCCAGGGTCCACTAAGATGTACCGCAATTTGCGGGAAATCTATTGGTGGAGTGGGATGAAAGAAGTTATCCCAGAATTTGTGACTAAGTGCTCTACATGTCAGCAAGTTAAGATAGAGCATCAGAAGCCTAGTGGTCCTATGCAGGAGTTCAGTATTCCTACTTAGAAGTAGGAAGTTGTGAACATGGACTTCGTGATGGGTTTGCCTCGAACTCGATGATTCATTCTAGGTTATTGTAGACAAAATGACCAAATCAGCTTTTTTCCTTCCTATTCATATCTCTTATTCAGCTGAGGATTATGCCAAGCTCTACATTAAGGAGCTGGTTAGATTGCACGGTGTTCTATTGACTATTATCTCAGACAGAGGTATCCAGTTCACCTCTCATTTTTGGAAAGCATTCCAAAAGGGTCTTGGTACCCAAGTTCATCTCAGTACAGCCTTTCATCCTCAAACAGATGGTCAAGCAGAAAGGACCATTCATAATATAGAAGATATGCTAAGGGGGTATATAATTGATTTCAAGGGTAGTTGGGATGACCACTTGCCTTTGATTGAATTTGCATACAACAATAGTTATCATTCCAGTATTCAGATGGCTCCATTCAAAGCTCTCTATGGTAAGAGATATATATCTCCAATCGGTTGGTTCGAAGTTAATGAGGCCTCAGTCATAGGTCCTGACTTAGCATTCGACGCCTTAGAGAAAGTTTAGTTAATTAAAGAAAGACTCTGGGCTGCTCAGAGCTGACAGAAGTCTTATGCAAATATTCATAGAAAGAATCTCGAGTTTGAGATTGGTGATCATGTCTACCTCAAGATCTCTTCTATGAAGGGATTGAAGAGATTAGGCAATAAAGGAAAGCTCAATCCCCAATATGTCGGTCCCTTCAAGATTCTCAGTCATTTCGGAAAGGTAGCTTATGAGCTCGAATTGCCTTTAGATATAGCCTCAGTTCATTCAGTCTTTCATGTCTCTTTGGTCAATAAGTGCATAGGTGACCCATCAGTTGTAGTCCCTATTCAGAGCATCGATGTTCAGAACAGGCTCTCTTATGAAGAGATTCCAGTTGAAATCTTAGACTATCAGACTCGTAGATTGAGGAACAAAGAAGTCCCTCTAGTTAAAGTTCTTTGAAAAAATCAACCCGTCGAGGGAGTTACTTGGGAAGTAAAAGCAGATATGCGTACCAAGTACCCTCACCTTTTCCCCGTCGACTCAGATCAAGCTCAAGGTAATAGTTCTTCTTAAGCTTACTCAGTTTCATGATTAGTATACATCACTAACTTAGTATTCAGTCTCATGTTTATGTTCCTATGATAAACTTGGTATCAAGTACCACCGCATATTCAGTCATACATTCATGTATCAGATCAGTTATATAGTTATGCATCAGACATGCATTCTCATTATGAGAAAACTTAGTTCTTCAGAACTTTCAGTTATGCATTTATGAATCAGTTACGCATGAATCAGATATGCATGTTCAGTATATTATATTCATTTTTTCAGTCACGTTCGTCATGAGATCATGTTCCAGTTATTCATGTTCAGCTTATTGTTTCCTCTTTCAGTCAGTCTTATTCGAGGACGAATGTTCTCAAAGGGGGAGATATTGTAATACCCGTGCTTTTTCTTAGCTTGAAAATTATCTCAAAGATATTAGAACTTGATTTGAAATAAGAATTCAATCTTATACATGTGGCAGTTCTATAATTTTCACTTTCTATCACGTGGAAAATTGAATAAGCTTTCCAGTGATATACAATTCGCCCAAATCCAACACCCGAGCGAAGAGTTAGAGCTTTTTTAGTGAGATAGTGTCTTACTTGAGCCTTCAACGCATCGTGAAGATAGCTCAAATGTCAATTGTCAAATTCCAATGTTGCTACACGATACTGGCGCGTCGCACCAAACTTCTAGGTCATAGAAAAGGTGGCAACGCGATAGCTCCGCGTCACGCCACCGTGCAGTTTCCCAATTGTCAATTTCCAGTGATACAACGCGATAGCTCCACATCGCGCCAAGGGCCCAACTCGAGAAATTTTACTAAAAAATTAGTTACGTGTCCAGGGTTAAAAGGGTCAACTTCCTACCCCTATATAATCCCTTTAACACGTGATTCAGCCACTTTTCATACAAAACATATTAGTTTCTCTCAAGTTTATCTCAAGAACAAGCTAGGGTTTCTATTGGGGATTCAAATTCAGGAAGGTTTCACCATCAATCTTCATGAAATCACAAACTAAGGTATGCATAGTGTTCATGCATGGGCTCTTTTCGTCCATGAAGTCCAAGAATCCCTTCTTAACTACAAGTTATGGATTTTCTTCATGTTTTCATACTTCGTATGTTTTCTTTCATGTTGAGAAATGAGGAATTGATTTCTATTACGTGATTTGAAGATAAATTCCATGTGGGTTGATTAGTATAGATAAAGATTTATGAAATCACATGACTAAAATCTTGTATGATGAAATTGGAAGTAAACCATGATGTTTAATTGCTCTACCATTATGTTTACATGTACTATGCCTTCCATATGTTTGATAAAATACCTAGATGAAGGAAATTTGCCTAACTAGCATGATATCATAAAAATCCCCATAAATGTACAAGCTTATGCATATTAGACATTCGATGAAATGCTTTAATAAACAGATTGTGGTGATTATCATGTATTCAAGAATATCAAGTCACGTCAGTTTCCTTCTATCGAGTCTTGGGGGTACTTGTACCCGAAATATTAGTTGTATGCCTAGAGCCATGTCATGTTTTCACGATACTCTCAGTCAAGTTATGAACTCTTAGACTTCAGATAGTCTTATGACTCAGGAAAAATCTCCATGATCTCATGACTCAGTCAGTTGTTAAATATCAGTAGTATTCCATCAGCCACGGAAATTCAGTAACTCAGTCCATGCTCAGTTCAGTTCAGTAAATCATGTTCAGTGTCCATTCAAATGGGAGTAGGAATTAGCACTGAGTGAACCCAAGGATGGAGATTCACCTGTTATACAAGGGTGTGATTCCTAGAAGTAATCCTTATATTCCAAAACTATGTAGCCAGCATAGGTTGAGATATCGTAGCCTACTATATGAGAGTAGATGAGGTGGCTTAAGCTATTATGTGAGGGTTCCCACCATTCTCGCTAGATTTACCTGTTATATGAGGGTTACTCACATGTTGTCCTTACCAGTGGCGCGGTATTAAAACCCTTTCAATCAGGGCATAGATTGGATGCCAGCTCAGCTATTATAGCACCTTTGGGGCATATCGGTTAGATACTGCTTCCTACAGTTTTATGTTACAGAATTAGGACTGTCATATACAGTCAATCAGTCTCAGTAATAGAACTCAGATAGTTCTTCAGATTTCAGGACTGTCAGATACAGTCGACTCATATATAGTACGAAACTTAGATAGTTCCATCAGATTTAGGACTGTTAGCTACAGTCACCTACATTATTAGTTATACTCAGATACAGTCACCCATGTTATCAGTATTATTCAGATATAGTCCTTCATGTTATTAGTCATATCAGTTACTAGCATACCACGTTATCAGTATACGAACTCAGAAATCACCAAATCACATTGTTAGTTACAGTTACGTATTTATGCATGTATTCTCACGTTCATGTTAGACAGTCAGTTAGCATTAGCATGCATGTGAACCCTTGTATATAGTCTACCTTACATGTATACTCATTACATATGTACTGACACATTCTCGCTATGGTGCTTTCTTTTTATGTTATACCATAGGTTTAGAGACATGAGTTCTAGATCAGCAGTATATTCCATTTTCAGTAGTTAGAGTAGAAGTGAGTCCTCATTCTTTGAGGATATAATGATTTTTATTATCTCATTGATTAGTTTATTAGTTGGAGTTAGTTGAGGACATGTCCCATCAACTCCTTATTCAGATTCTTCAGACAGTAGAGGATTTTAGACTAGATGTAGACTAGATACAAACTAGATGCAGACTAAATGCTGATTAGATACAGACTATCATGTTTTAGACATCAGTTCTTTTTTTTGGTATTCTATTACCCCACACAGATATTATGTTATTCAGTTGTGTTCATGATCGAACCTTATGGCCTTTCAGTGCATGTTTCTATATTATTATGTTATCTTATGCAGTATACAGGTACAAATATTAGTCATGGGTTAGCTTGTGTCCTTCGGGGTCATGAGCACTGTGTAGCATTCTGGTTCATCAAATCGGGTCGTTAAAAACTTGGTATCAAATCCTAAGGTTCAATAGAGTCCTAGGAAGTCTAAAAGCCCCATCTAGTAGAGTCGTGTACATGGGTGTGTTGCACACCACATTTATGTGTAAGAGGATATGAGATGTTTTAAGAATAGTTTCCCTTTTTTTAGCATTCATGTCGTGTCTGTGAGCATAATCACAAGTCAATCTCTCAGTCTAATCAGCTTCTTCTCTTTATTTCAGAACATGCCTCCTAAGAGAAGAAATCAGTCAGCCCCTCAGCCCAAAGAACCTTTGGACGATCATGTTTCTTATACTAAGTTTAGGACCGCATTTACCACTCTTGCTCAATCAGTCACTACTCATAATGAATGGCCAATAGTTGTTCCGGCCAACCTAGTTGTCTACTCAGCTGCAGTAAAGATTCAAGACTTCACCCGAATGAATTTTCCAACCTTCCTCGGGTCTAAGGTATATGAAGACCCTCAGGAATTCTTAGATTAAGTTTAGAATATGACAGATGCCATGGGGGTGACTACTGTTGAAAGTGCTGAGTTAGCTGTATATTAGTTGCAGGATGTGGCTCATGCTCGATTCAAACAGTTGAAGTTCGAAAGATCATATGATGCATGTCCTATAGAGTGGTAGGATTTTATCACTGCTTTCTTAGATAGATTCTTTCCCCAAGAGCTTAGAAAAGCCAAGGTGCTAGAGTTCATCAACCTCAGGCAGGGCAATATGATAGTGAAAGAGTATTTTTTTAAGTTTACTCAATTAGCCAGGTATGCCCCTCATATGGTTGCAAATAGTAGATCCAAATGAGTAAGTTCTCTTCAGGGGTGAACGACAGCATGGTTAATGAGTGCAGATCTACCATGCTGAACAGTAACATGACCTTAGCTAGACTTATAACCTATATTCAGCAGATAGAAGAGCAAAAATTTAAGCAGAGGTAAAAATAGGGGATATAGATCTTACTAGGCTTATGATTCACGCACAGTAGATTGAGGTAGAAAATTTGAAGGAGAGAGAGATGGGAAATAAGAAGGCTAGAGCCGAGTAGTTTGATTATGGCCAGATAAAGTTTGGAGGGAGAAATCATTCACAGTTTTAGAGTTGCTAGTCTATGCCAACTCCATCTTCAGCCAGTGCTCCTGCCTCCAGAGCTAGGTAGAAGTAGTGGGGTAAGAATTCTATATCCAGTTAAGCATGAGTGGAAAACCCAGTTATCCTCCATGTGCTAAGTATGGTAAGAATCATCTTGGTGAGTGTTTGTTGGGACAGAAAGGTTGTTATGGTTATGGTAAGTTGGGACATGGAATCAAAGAGTGTCCATATGCTAGGTAGGGAAACAAGGATGCTCGTCCCCAGACTCAAGATACTAGTGCACCAGCCCCTCTAGGTTGCCCAGTCCTTTCTCAAGGTGCATCATCCAGTATCAGTGGCGGTCAACACCAGAATTGGTTTTATGCTTTACCATCCTGTCAGAAGAAGAAGAGTTCACCAGATGCTGTTATTAGTATGCTTCGTGTCTTTTATCTTGATGCTTATGTATTGTTAGATCCAGAATCGAGTTTCTCTTATGTGACCCTACTAGTTGCAGTAAATTTTGAAATAGGTCCTGAAAAGATCCCTAAGTCCTTCTTAGTTTCTACCCTAGTGGATGAGTCAGTTATTACCGAACGAGTCTATAGAAAGTGTCCTATCACTTTTCTTTATAGGATCATGTTAGTAGACTTAATAGAGTTAGATATGGTTGACTTTGACCTTATTCTGGGCATGGATTGGCTCTATTCCTATTATACATCTATAGATTGTCGCACCCGAGTGGTAAAGTTTTAGATTCCAGATGAGCCAGTCTTTGAGTGAGAAGGTAATTCAGTGTCTCCTAAGAGCCATTTCATATCCTATCTTAAATCCAGAAAGTTGATAGTAAAAGGGTGTATATATTATCTAGTTCGAGTCAAAGACCACAGTCCAATCAGTCCGTGTAGTTAATGAGTTTCCAGAAGTTTTTCTCAAAGATTTGCCAGGGGTACCTCTCGATAGGGAAATAGAATTCGGTATTAACCTTCTACTAGATACTCAGCCCATATCCATCCCTCCATATCGTATGGCTCCAGCTGAGCTTAAGGAGTTAAAAGAGCAGCTTAAAGATATCTTAGATAAAGGTTTCATAAGGTTCAGTGTCTCTCCATGGGGCACTCCCATCCTATTCGTATGAAAGAAATATGGTTCTTTGCAAATGTGCATTGACTATCGTTAGCTGAATAAAGTCAAAGTCAAAAACAAATATCCTCTTCCTAGGATTGATGACTTATTTGACCAACTCCAAGGTGCAATTTATTTCTCCAAGTAGACCATAGATCCGACTATCATCAGCTTAGAGTAAGGGAATGTGATATTTCAAAGATAGCTTTCAGAATCCATAATGGTCATTTTGAGTTTCTAGTCATATCTTTTGGGTTGACAAACTCCCCAGTAACCTTCATGGACTTGATGAACCGAGTGTTCAAATAGTATTTGGACATGTTTGTCATAGTCTTTATAGATGATATTCTTGTCTATTCTCGTAGTAAGGATGATCATGCAGACCATTTTAGAATTGTGTTGCAAACTCTTAGAGATCACCAGTTGTTTGCCAAATTTAGCAAATGTGAATTTTGGATAAGATCAATAGCTTTCCTCGGTCATATTATTTCCAGTGATGGCATTAGAGTTGATTCTCAAAAGACAGAAGCAGTAAAAAGTTGACCTAGACCTATCTCCCCATCAAATATTAAAAGTTTCTTGGGTTTAGCTGGCTATTACAGACATTTATTGAAGGGTTTTATTCTATTATATCCCCTATGTCTAGATTAGCTCAAAAAAAGTTAAGTTTCATTGGTCAGATTCTTGTGAGAAGAGTTTTCAGGAGTTGAAGACTCGACTCACTTCAGCTCTAGTTTTAGCGCTACCTGATGGTACAGATAGATTTGTTGTCTATTGTGATGCTTTTAGTATTAGTTTGGGTTATGTTTTGATGAGGAGAGGTAAGGTTACAGCCTATGCATTAAGACAGTTTAAGCCCCATGAAAAGAACTACCCTACCCATGATCTTGAGTTAGCTGTTGTTGTATTTGCATAGGCACTATCTTAATGGGGTGCATGTTGATGTATTCACGAATGACCAAAGCTTCCAATATGTGTTCACTCAGAGGGAGTTAAATCTTCACCAGAGAAGGTGGTTAAAATTGTTGAAGGATTAGGATATGAGTATGTTGTATCACCTAGTAAGGCCAATGTAATGGTAGACGCCCTTAGTAGATTGTCTATGGAAATTATTGCTCATGTGGAGAATGATAAGAGAGAATTAGTTTGAAAAGTTCACCGGTTAGTTAGATCGGGTGTGAGGTTGGTTGACTTGGCTGACGGGAATATTTGGGTTCAGAGTAGTTCAAAATCTTCTTTAGTTTCTGAAGTAAAAGAGAAGCAGAATAAAGATTCTAGTTTGGTCAAACTAAAGGGTTCAGTTAAAGACCAAAAAGGTAGAGGTTTTCTCCCAAGGGGGAGATGGCGTGTTGAGATACCAAAGTAGATTGTGTGTACCATATGTTGACTATTTGAGGCAGCGGATTATGGCAGAAGCGTATGGTGCGCATTACTCCATTCATCCAGACTTGTCATCAGTTCACCCAGTGTTCCATGTATCCTTATTAAAGAAGTGCATGGTCGATTCAGCTGTTGTAGTCCCTCTAGAAAGCATAGACATTCAAAATAGTCTTTCATACGAAGAACTTCTGATAGATATTCTTGATCACCAGATCCGTAGACTAAGGAACAAAGATGTTTCCTTGGTTAGTTCTATGGCGAAATTAGTCCGTTGAGGGTCCTACTTGGGAAGTAGAAGCAGACATGCGTACCAAGTATCCTCACCTATTCTCCAAAAACTCAGATTCAGTCTAAGGTAACAATCTTCCTTAATTCAGTTTTTTTCCAGTCTCAGATTCAGCCATTTGATTGTCTTTATGTCAAGTAATGCATTTGCAGATTAGTACATACGCTCAGTATATTGTAGATTCATTCATGTAACTTTGTTTTAGTTATGTATGCCAGTATATAGTCTATATTCCTCAGTTTATCTAGTCTCATTCGAGGATGAATATTTCCAAAGGGGAGATATTGTAATACCCTGTACTCTTCATAGTCCCGTTTAGCTCCTAGTGTGTCAAGGGTTAAATTTAAAATATATAACTCTTGATGCATGCAAAATTTTCTAGATCTAGACCTATCAGTGTGTAGATAATAAAATAAGTTTTCCAACGATACCAATTTTGTCTTAATCCCATACTCGATTGAGAAGTTATGGCGATTGTAGTGAAAATAGTAGAGCACCGCGATAGCACTGCATCATGGTGGGGTGAAAAATCGCAATTGTCCTATTTCCAATGAAGCATCGCGATTATCCCACATCGCGGTGAAGTCCAAATTCCCACTCATCCTTTTTCAGTAGCTCACATTGATTATCCAGTGTCGCGCCAGGAATCGCGGTGG
The DNA here is from genome assembly GCF_002878395.1 of Capsicum annuum. NCBI lineage: Eukaryota > Viridiplantae > Streptophyta > Magnoliopsida > Solanales > Solanaceae > Capsicum > Capsicum annuum. Next base: position 15,074,761 of record NC_061119.1, on the reverse strand, counting down.
AGCATAGCACTGCATCGCGGTGGAGTCCAAAATGGCACTCGTCCTTTTCTAGTGACACAACGCGATTACATCGTATCACGCCATGATGCAAAATCACACTTGTCCCTTTTCCAGTAAGCCACCGCAATAAGCAGCGCTTTGCACTGAGGCCCAAAATCGGGATTTCCAGTTTCGAACTAATTTTTATAAAAGGCAACCTTTTCATTTCCCAAGCCCCCAAATCGTGTAAAACACAAGATCAAGCCTATTCTAAGCATTATACGCTCACTTTTCACAAAATTTCTCTCTAAGAAACCTTAGAGTTTCAAATTTCAATCCTCACGAACTCCAAATTTCACCATTCTTTTTCCAAGATAACCCAAAATTCAAGATTCCCAATTCAAGAACTTCAAGAAACAATCTTCAAGAGCACAAATAGGAACTCAAAATTCAAGATTCTTCAATTATTCATCAATTAAGGTATGTGAGGTTTCCAACAAGGATAATTCTTTCATCCTTGTGTCCATAATTAGTTTTTGAAGTTAATTCATATTAATTTACATGAGTTTCAAATTAGGGTTCATACCCAAATATTGTTATTTAAAGATTATGATCCTATAAGTGATTTAGATGTTGAATTGCATGTCTACTTTTGTATTTCATGCGTATGACATTATTTTCCAGATTTAGCATTGAATTACCAAGATTTCATTATTTAGCATGAACTTTATGATGAATTGACACGAAATTGGTGCATGGGTTATTAGCCCTAGTTTGAATGTTGATTTTTCAAGAAGATTATGCTTTTAAGCATCCCATTATTAGATATATTTAGATTTTGTACAAAGATTTGATCTTTTGATCTCATCTTAGATATGGAATCGACTTTACAGTTTCACTACAGTTTACAGTAAACAGATTCATAAGAGGTTTTCATTATAAACCCTTATACTAGTTTTAAAAGTGGATTTCCTACAGAATGAGCATACAGATTAAAGGAAGTAGTATTTAGCATCGAGTTGGGTATGTTCACATGCCCCAGATCTACGAGCTAATATAGGTACAGACTATCAAATTATTCTCATTTCTATATGGATGACAGTTACAGATGTGATCACTTAGATTAGGTTATACTCCTTGGCAAGAGTATGACACCTCTCCCTAATGTGAGGTTTTCCCATAAGGGAACTAGACGTTGCACACGATGATAGCTCATATAGTGTATGTCAGTTAGAAGAACCTCCCTACAGAAAAGAGTAAAGAATAATAGAAAAGCTTTTATAAACTAAGTGTAAAGGCTCATAGCTTTATTCAGATATTTCTTTACATAAGCCATTAGCTACTAGATCTCAGCTTTCAGTTTACAGATATAAAAGTTAGTCCTTTCTACACTTAGACCACATGATTTAAATATAGAATACCAGTACAGCTTTTAGAACTAAGTGTTATGACCCACAAGATTTATACAATATGTTTTATCACTCATGCTTCATGATTTTTAGCTTTTAGTTATTCCAGCCAATGTGAGTCATTTATATTTAGCATGCACTATTTTATAAGTTTATACGAATATTGAGATATTTTTTTACTTATGCATTCACCCCTATATACTCAGTACATTCCAGAAGTACTGATCTACATATACGTCTATATACTACATTGTCTCATAATGTAGGTTAAGGTGCTCAGTTTAAGCAGCGTGAGTGATTTCTAGCATCTCCATCTACATCCTGACAGTTAGTGAGTCCTCATAGTTCGGAGACCTAGTTATGTAGTTTTTTAGCTTATTAGAGTAGTTGATTTAGTACTTTTAATCAGTTCGAGTCAGCTGGGAACTTGTCCCAGTGGCTCTCTAGTTATTAGTAGTAGAGGCTTCTCAGACTGCTAGATATAATTTAGATTTTCAGTATTGATTGTCTAGACTTTTGAGACAAACATTTTTAGATATTACTTTTAGATAATTTCAGCTTAGATCAAATAAACTTCCACATTGATTTTATGTTCATATTTTTCTATTATGAGTTTCAGATGTAGTAGAGGTCTTACAGGGTTAGCTTGAGGCTACTCGTAGCCTTGAGAACCGTGTGACATCTCGAGACCCATTTTCGGGGTGTTACAGTTAGTTGGGGACTTGTCCCATCAACTCCATATTCAGTCAATTTTAGAGGCTTTTCAGACTAATACAGATAGATAATCAGTTTTCAATCGTTATTATCAGTTGTTTTTACCATTATTGATAGTATGTTTCAAACGTTTTAAAACTATGAAGCAGTATTGATTTTCAGTTGTTAAACCTTATGATGTTTTTCAGTTAAATTCTGCATATGTTTTTATTATTTTATTCAGTGCTCACAGTAGGTACCAGCTCATGGGTTACCCATTGGTCCTTCGAATCTATAAGCACCGTGTGGCATCCAGGATGTACTCTCGGAGAGTTACAAATACCTAACATTTATATGAATAAGTAGGTGTCATACATAAAATAAATATTAGATCTTTCATACATATCAGATCTCTCATACAAATGTAGAACAATATCTTTAAAATACCTTCTGTTTGCTTTGAACATCACTTGTTATTGTATATTCATTATTAACACATCCTTGAAATTTTGTTTCTACAGGTTAATTTAAACAGGATCATCATTTGGGGTATCACTCAGTGGACCCTTGCCCTTATCATCATTCCGTTTGAGAATTCAAAATAAAAATAATAAAAATATTTACCAGTGATAGAAAGATATAGTTATACTAACGAACACATCTATAGAAAAAAAATCTAAAACTCCTCTATAAATGGATTGTCCTCTTTTTTCAATTCTTATTCACCACCTTCTTTCTTATCATCCACTTTCTCATCCTATATAAAATTGCATTACAATTATATCATTATTTTTCTAAACTATTAAAAAACTTATTGTATAATAATTTTATATCAATAATTTTTTATTTTACTCTTGCTTCAAAGCTTTCACAACCTCTGCAGGTACATTTGATAGGTCAGCAATCTTTTAATCAACCTTAGTACGTATACAAAAACAAATATTAGTAACAAGACTAGTTTTATAAAACAAAAATAGCAATAAGAATGTTAACATACATAAAACTTGATGTACGACTTTATCTCATCCATATCTGAATTCAACTTAGAAGTCCTATGAGGCATATTGGAAGATGAAGGAAAAGTCTTAACTTGTTCACGCTCCAGAGACGCAACTATTTGTCCTTGTTGACCATTTTCAAATTGAAACGATGCCTTATCTGTTGAAACATCTTATTTTTTGAAAAAAAAAAACCCGATACATCACCTAATGAAAGAGCACGTATAGAAATCTCATCATCTTTCTTGTCTGAACTGTCTTTCTAAAACATCACAGTCTTTATTTTTTTTAAGCTTGTTTAGCTGATAAATATGAAGATAATTCTGCCTTAATCAAAATTTTCCGCAGTGGTATAGTGCTGAAATCATCAAAATCTTCAGCTGCAGAAATAATACGCGGTTGATTTTCATTATCTACCCTTTTCAACTTGTGATCAACAGATGTGATAGCAGAGATGTTGGAAGTTCTTCACACATCTCAAAATCAAACAAATCCAACATCTGAATTTCGTCATGTGTTGGTTGTACATTCTTGTAAGAAAATGATTAAAGTGAAAAGCCACATAATAGTATTAGAATAACAAGAAAATAAATTGTGAAAAAAAGGTTATACATCAACCTTACTAAACATTCCAGCCATAAATTGACTCATATTAGGCCCACACACTCTACAGACCAGTTGAATATCTTTGAAATGATGTTTCTCTGATGAACCATAATTTTTTTATTAACTTCATCAAAGCACTCAAACATCCATACATTGAGTACGTCGGGCATTACACCCAAAGAATATAACTGTTTTGCAATGAAGAAATTTTGTGCTATAAGGTCATCAACTTCTCAAATGTAATCTTTTTTCATGGAAAATATCTGTAACAACCATCCTCACTAATCGAGAATCACGATGTTGAAAAAAAAAGAATATATGAACAAATTATAGTATGAAAATGTTTACCGCATTTTGAGAGTTATCAAAGTTTCCTATCTTGACACGTTGAATCAACGTTTGCTTAGATATTCCAACTTTAGCATTGGGGAAATACTTCGACATCAAAGTTGATTTGGACGATGAAGTATACATATATTCATCAATAGTACCGGCATATTTAAGATCGGTAATTATGGCAAACTCAAGCATAGAGAATTTCAGGATATTACCCAGTACAAAAATATGAATCTCGTCATGTTTGTTCTACTGGATTTCTAGCATCAGAAGGCATTTGGATATTTGCCCTATCCAATTGCACTGAGGCATGTCAAGGAATACACCAAATATTGTATTTCTAAATACCTCATTAACTTCTTCCTCAAAATAATTCTTTATATCTTCTCCAGATTTCTGGTTACACGAGATACCAATATGCAATGGGTGAGCCAGAACTTTTTCAATACTATATTTGATATCTTGAGACAATAATATATATTTTCAAAGTTATCATAACTATCACAACAAAATCAGGTTACAACAACCAAAAAAAAGAAACACAAAAAAGGGGTAAACATAGCAGCAGAATGCCAAAACAGAAAAAAGACAATCTGATACAATAGTTTCACATGTATGTGTGCACTTTATACAAGTCATAATATAATCTTGTCATAATATAATTCCAATACAACAGTTTCACATGTACGTGTACATCTTATACAAGTCATAATATAATCTTGTCAAATGTATAATGTAATCTAATACATAGAATAGTGTTGCTTATATATATTATAATATAATCCTGCCAAATGTATAGTGTAACCTTATACATTATATAAACTTTCTTAATGTATAATACAACCTTATACCTTAAAAAGATATGTCAAAAAAACTAATGTGAAATATCACATTTTTAATGTATAGTATAAACTAACAAATGTATAATGTAAGCATAAATATATGGGATTAAACAGTAGTCTTCCAATGTATTATTATTCTACTGTATAAGGTTACAATTGTAAACTATAAAGTACCGAGACTAATGTATAGTATACCTGATCTAATGTATGAGTTTACACTATTAATGTAAGTGTTACTACAATTCTATTGTATAATATTTTCATTACGATGTATGCTTTAACAATATGTTTATCAACGTATAAGAACCCATTTACTGAAGTAAATAAAGTAAAATAAAAACAATCCCTTTGGTAGACGTGGTCGTCCTGAATCATCAACCTTTTTCTTACTTGACGATTTTGCAGTTGTCTTGTTTGAACTTGAACGGGCAACTTCCCTCAATTTCTTCATTGTTACTGGGTCATTTCGGTGCTTTGATCAGTTCTCTGTGAAATTGGGTTCTCCATAATCAAAAGTACCAGGAACAAAATCAACCACGGGAATTATTTGTTCTTGACTATCTAACTGATTAATTCCTAAACTAAAGTTCGGACCAGACTCCATTACAAAGTTTATACTTTACGGATTAACCACTTGCAAATAAATAGCAAACAAATGAAAGATCTGAATTTGAATATATGAAAAAATTCACCTCTCACAATGGTATGACGTTACAAAAGCGGATAATTTGATAACTACCTACATGCAACAAAGAAAAATTTGAAACTAATTTTGATTTGGTAAAGTTGAAAAAAAAAACTCAAAATTAAATGAAGAAGGTGATAAAGTTAATCACTTTGTTCAGTTAATGCTTGATAACTGAAAAATTTAAAACTCCCCAAATCATGTAAGCTTGATTCTAGGCGTAAACTAAGGAGTACAGATATGAAACAAAAAATGGTCCACAAATATGGAGCAAAAGACGGTGTTTTGAAATGTATGATGCGGATGAGAGAGAAAGACTAAAAGGAAGGGATTTTATGTAATTAATATGGGATTTTTGTGATTACTTTTCAAAATAGGAATTTTATGTAATAATTAATAGTTAACTTGTGTATATATGTACTAGTTTAATTAACAAGTTGTAGGATTGACTCCGTTTTGATTGAGCAAATTATATTGGAATATTTTTCTTGAATGTTTATGCGTCTAAGGCATAGCTCTACTCTTTCCCACCCCACCCCTATCCCATTTATATTTCTACTATACCAAAAAAATATATTTAGCGGCAGTTAGTTAACAACAATAATTTAAGTGTCGCTAAATTATATTTTTAAATGCAATTGTTAGTGACAGTTACATTTTAGCAATCTTTGTAAATGTCTTTAAAGTCTAACGACATTGGATCCCATGACAATTAACTAATGTTGGTAAAAGTTTGGTAAAAGTTTTAGCACTCTCTATAAAAATGCATACTTATTGCCACCAATAGTCGGTATGTTATAGCACGTGTGCTAGTTGGTGAAAGAGAATTCACCTTGTTTTTGTTTTTGGTAGATTTATAAGCATTGTATTTTTTTATTATGTAGGATAAAAATGTATCAACAGATAAAATAGATGGTGATAAAATTAATAGTGTTCATGCTTGCAATCACTAGTAAACTGTGGTGTATTTTTGTCGAAGCCAATTTGTTTAACAGTGATTTGAGTGTGCTAATTGTGTATATATGATGTAGGAGTCGGATTAAATTTTAGAAATTTTCCTTTATTCTTTCCCTTTATTTTATTGGACCGGTTTTTATAGATTACGCACTCTTCTCAATCCCGCACAAATAATTAAAAAATATTTGTTGTTCATGTCATTTCTTTGAACACATTGCATTATCTTGTTTAGTTGACACTAGACACATTAGTGTGTGCGCTAAAGTGCTGAGGTGTGCACATCTTCATTAACAATACTCATTCTTTTAAGAGCGTAACACTAGATAAAATAACGTGCTTTCATCAACCTCGATTTTAAAAAATAACAGAGGAATACTTATCGTTACATGTCATTTCTTTGAATATCCATTATGTGTAGTTTTTTCAGCCTTGAAGTCCAACGAGAAACTTGAATTGTGTGTTTTGCATCGCTTAATTGACACTTTATTGGAGACATCAAGGTACTAAATGTTGGGGAAAAGGCAAGGAAAATATCAAAATGCCCGACAGGATAGCAGAGGAAGAATATCCAAATCTAAAATTTACCGTTCAATTTGAACTAAGAGGAGACAAGCAAACTCAAGAAAAATAAACTAATATAGCAGCAAATAAATCACCACACAAATACGATAAGACAAGAAAAAAATCAAGAACAATAGACACCAAATTTACGTGGAAAACCCTTCGGTGTGAAGAGTAAAAATCCACGGGACCAGAACCTCCACTATAATCACCAAGAGTTACAATATTATTCTCCAAAATGGCCACCAAACAAGTGTCAAACAACAAGCAACAAAACATAAACCACAACACCAAACACTAGAGAAATAAATGAGTGAAAGCACCAAAATGCAGCTACTGTTCGGAAATGAATAACAGGATTTATTGTCCATCAAATATACCTACGTTAGTTCCTAATCAAATATTGAGATAAGAGGAATAGGCAGTCCAAAAATTAGCTCAATCGGACAAGAAATAAAGCGGGAATCGCAATTTGAAGTTGACAGTAGTGGCTGAAAAATTTGGGCGAAAATCTGCACTCTTTCTCTCTTCTGTGATGGTGAATAAGACCTAAAAAGATCTATCTATATGCCCATAGTAATGAGCCTATGGAAAAAAGTGAGTTGGTCCAAATTGGGCTTTATTTATCCACATAGAAAGGGAAAAAGACCCAATAACCCAACAATTCTCACCCTCCCGACTATGTGGAGGGGACCGCTATCCCGGTGATTATGCAACAATCTTCAAACTTCCCTCTTGGCAAAGCTTTAGTCATCATGTCGAAACCATTATCATCCGTATAAATCTTCTCAAGTTCAAGCAACTTAGAATCCAACACATCCCGAATCCAATGGTATCTCACATCAATGTGTTTAGACCGACCATGAAATGTAGAATTCTTGCCAAGATGTATAGCACTTTGACTGTCGCAATAAAGCACATACCTATCTTGAGCAACACCAAGTTTCCTCAAAATTCTCTTCATCCAGAGCAATTCTTTACAAGTTTCAATGGCAGCAATAAGCTCAGTTTTTGTAGTAGATAGAGCAACACATTTTTGCAACCTAAATTGCAAAGACACAGCTCCCCCTGCAAAAGTAACCAAATACCCTAAAGTAGACTTACGAGTATCAACATCATCAGCCATGTCTGAATCAGTATAACCATAAAGAATAGGCTACCCTGTACCAAAACACAAACTCAAACAAGAAGTGCCACAAAGATATCTCATAATCCACTTTACAGCATTCCAATGTTCTCTTTTCAGATTAGAAAGAAATCGGCTAACAACACCAACAGCATGAGCAATATTCGGTCTTGTACAAATCATTGCATACATCAAACTACCAACAGCTAAAGCATAAGGAACTTTATTCATATTTTCCTTCTCATCATTACTAGAACGACACTGCTTCACGCTTAATTTGAAGTGCATAGCTAAAGGTGTACTGATACGCCTAAACTACACCTCTCTTACGAGAGAATAAGCGGTCGTTGTCAAATAAATAACCCAACTAGGTTGGGGTCCAATCCCACAGGGAATATGGTGCTAATTAAGTTGTATGCAGATTAGTTAACTTTAATCGTTCGTTTTCGTAAAATAAATAGGGGGGATTTGATTCAGTTCACAAATTAATGGTTTCAGTTTGACAAGATAAAAGAAGTGTAGTAGTATTCAAATTCAGAGAAAGAGCTGTCACACCCCTTTTTACGTACTCAAAAAAAAAATTGTTTTAAAGTTCGAAAGGGCTTTATTATTTAAGTGACAAGAAATGAAAATTTCTTTCGGAAAAGAATTATTTGCATTTTTATTCAGAGTCGCCACTTGGCAAAATCCGGTGTGCCAAGTCACCTTTGAAAAATCCTTTTCGAAACCATTTGACTCTTAAATTAGTTTGCGAATAGAGATTCCGGCTAAGAAATTCTATTGACCGAGGGGAAGGTGTTAGGCACCCCTCGATCCAGTGGTTCAACCACGGTCGCTTGGGTAGAGTGCATCAACTATTTTAGCATTACGAAATGTACAAACCACACAAAAGCACGCAAAATAATCAAACAATAACAAAACAAAACAAAAATGTAAAGTCCAGTCCAATTATTACAACCCGAAATAAAAATACTGAAATAACCTACACTAGTCCTAAACCATGCTTTACCTGATGCCTCGGGCCTTGATCACGAACATTCTCTGGGTACATGACACCTCGGGGCATTCCCCGGTGAATAAATATATACAGATACTTCGGGGCATCCCCCGGCCAAATTATACAATTGAATTAAATACGATAAACTAGAAATAAATATTCACCCGCACATTCCAACATTCAACCAAAACGTCAATCTTAAATTCTTGCCTACCAGAACCTATATTGCCTAAACCAATCGACGTATCATAATACTACCAAGATCAATTAAAGTTCATTTCAAGTCAAACAACTCTTGAATCAAGCTAACCAAAATTCACCAATTATATCAAGTTTTCAATTCTCACCCCCAAATTCCCTTTTAACTCTAATTTTTGTTTTCAATTCACGATTTCTATTTCAATGAAATTAAGCAACAAGTCAATATCGAAGTAGAAATTCATCACTAATCAAGATCAAACATCACACGGATTCCATCCAATGCACCATATTCCATCAATAATGGAAAAAGAAAAAAAAAGAAAGGAATAAAAATAGACCTCAATGATGATTTTACTCCGAATATCAGTCAATCGAGAGGAAGAATCCGCGTGCTGAAGAATCTCGATTCGGAACCTCAACTCAAACCCCCAGCTCCGGTATGCATCCCTTTTACCATCCTCAATTATCGATTTAGATATATCGAAGATAGAACCGCGTCTGGAAAACCTTGAATCCGACCTCAGTAACGAACAACACCACTGGGTATCGGGAAATACAACTGGGATAGATTTAAAACAAGTGCAGAAAACCTCAATAAGAACTCCAAATCACGGATTCCAAATTCAAACTCTGTTTTACCTAAACCCGATCGTTTTTTCGTGTATTTTTGCCAAAAATTAGAGTAGACGGGGTGGGTTTGGTTGGAGTTTGACGATGTTCTAGTTTTTTGGTAAAATTTCACTAAAATCAAGACAAACGGATTAATTTGTTTATTGATTCGTTGGTCCGTTTTAGGATGGAACCTGAGATGTTAACGTTCTTCGGCAGAAGCTCACCGGAACTGCTGCGAATCATCGGTGAGACGCCATTTTTCGTGAAATTTTGCCGAAAAATCTCAACTCTCTTTCTATTTTTGTCTCGATTTCCTCTAATTACCTCTTCTATTTTCACTCTTCCCCGTCGACCCTCACTCGCCAACTTTCCTCCCTTTACTATGTGAGTATCATGTATATGTGAGAGTGCCTGTGTGTGAGATTGTTGCCGTCTATTATTGCTGTGAGTGACGAATGGAGGAGTTGTGTGTGTAGATATGGCTGTGTGTGTTATTTTGTTTAGAGAAAATGAAAATTGGAGTGCATTCTGTATTCCCTTTTTTCAGTGAGGATGAAGTTGTGTGAGTATATATGAGGTGAGGGTGAGGTAGGGTGGTAGGGTAGGTGGGGTGGT
>NC_061119.1:15047970-15061144 GCF_002878395.1 Capsicum annuum | reverse complement strand
TTATAATAAAGTAGTATTTCATTTTGAAAGTGTTGTCCCATTTTCCAGGAGGGTCCTGAACAGAAAGTAAAGTCCTATTTTTCAGGAGGGTCCTAAATTGAAAGTAAATTCCCGTTTTTCAGGAAGGTCTTGAACATAAAGTAAAATCCCATTTTTTAGGAGAGTCCTGAACATAAAGTAAAATCTCATTTTTCAGGAGGGTCCTGAACACAAAGTAAAATCCCATTTTTCAGGAGGGTCCTGAACATAAAGTAAAATCCCATTTTTCAGGAGGGTCCTGAACAGAAAGTAAAATCCCATTTTTCAGGAGGGTCCTGAACATAAAATAAAATCCCATTTTTCAAGAGGGTCCTGAACTGAAAGTAAAATCCCATTTTTCAGAAGGGTCCTGAACAGAACGTAAACTCCCATTTTTCAGGAGGGTCCTGAACAGAAAGTAAAATCCCATGGATGTGCATTTCCAATGATAGCTGAATTAAGTGAAGCGAATTTTCCCCTATATCAACAAAGAAAATTTGTCAGTTAAAAACTTAGTGGTGGCTTGCAGATCTTGGCTTTTCAGGTATCTGCCCAGCACTTGTTCCTTTCATCTTTATTCCAAATCGCTAACAGCCCTGTCTTGCCGCAGCATCGACCCGGATCCAGATTGAGGGAAATGGGTTCTGACTCAACCAATGGGTTTCCATTTTACCATGCCCCTGAGGTGCACTCTTTTCCCAAATCTGAATGCTTCCACGGATCCAATAGTCTGTCGGTTGATAGACTTCCTTTGCTTTGTGTTGAATTACGATCATATTTCTTTCCTATGCTGTTCCTTGGCTTTTCCTCATATAATTGGAAAGACTGGTAGTAAATTTTGAAATTCTTTCTCGCTTGTTTTAACACAGACTTGACTTAAAATGTAAAGAAATAATGGTGACTTTTATTTTGATAAATGACATAAGAAAGACAAAAAGCATGAATATGTAAATGAAAGAAAAGGGCAATGTCCCAGATTCAAAAAGAAAACTTATCTGAATACAACAACCAACTCCAATGAGTATGACATACATTTTGGATTGAGCTGCCTGATCTTCCTATCCAAATTCCCCATTTGTTGTTGCGTTCATGCCTTTGCTGGTGAGCCGCTTCTTCAAATCCATTGGACTTTTACATCACATTAGACTAACGACATCTTAAAATACTTTCGTCAACAAATCTCTTTCTTTTCACTTTTCGCTTTTCTCTTGAACTCTCCATCGCCTTACGGTGCCCGTGAGGGTTTTCACCAATAAGACTCTCTCATTTTTATTTCTCTCCACTCACCACCGCCTTATGGTGCCTGCAAAGGTTTTCACCAATAAAACTCTCTCATTTTTATTTCTCTCAACTCACCATCGCCTTATGATGCCCACAGGGGGTTTCGCCAATAAGACTCTCTCATTTTTGTATTTCTTTCCTGATTTCTTATGCGGAGAGAGACCAGTGGTACTTCACAATGTATCATCATATCCATTACATGCTTAGCCTTAACATTATCAAAAATTGATCTGAAGGACTTTCTTTAGTTGTAATTTGGCTTTTGGTTAAGGTTAGAAAAGAAATGGTAAGGGGCTCAAACGATACTTGAAGTGGGGGTACGACTTACAACTTTTGGAATCGACTCAAACTACACATTAACTCATGCCCCAGTTTTGTTGACTGGGTGAATCTTAAATCTTTATTTGGTTGGACCGAGCCCGAAATAGGGCAGCCTACGTATCTCACTCCCGAGAGAGGAGAATCAAGTCGGACGTAGTTCCATCAGCTTGTTCTTTGTTTTGATTTGATTTTGATTTTTTTATTTTATTTTTATTTTTTATTTTTGAACTCTTTCTTTTATTCTTATTTTCTTGACATTTATCTTTGACTCTATTTTGATTCCAAAAGAGGGATACGAAAAAAATAAAACGAAGCTCAAATGGGTAAACAATGGATAACACAATGTTTGGATAGAATAATAAAAAGCCTTCATCATATCAATCTTCAAAAATGCAAGTACTAAACATGCAATAAAATCAACAAAGGGTCAAATATCATATATAGTATCTTTTGACCGCATCAGTATTGATAGCCATTTCTGCCATTTTGCCTTCAATATCTGTCAAATATAAGGCTCCATTGGGAAACACTTTCTTCACAACGAAGGGACCTTGCCAGTTAGGGAAGAACTTGCCTTTCGCTTCAACCTGGTGAGGAAAGATACGTCTTAATACCAACTGACCAACTTCAAAATTCCTGGGACGGACCTTTTTGTTATACGCTCGAGCCATCCTCCTCTGATACAACTGGCCATGACACACAGACGTTAGCCTTTTTTCCTCAATCAAACTCAAATGTTCCAGTCGGGTTTTTACCCATTTGTCATCATCAATTTCTGCTTCTATAATGACTCGAAGAGAGGGAATTTCAACTTCTGTAGGGATGACTGCTTCTGTCCCGTACACCAATAAATATGGAGTTGTCCCTGTTGAAGTGCGAACAGTGGTGCGATAATCTAGCAATGCAAACGACAACTTTTCATGCCACTGTCTAGATCCTTGTACCATCTTTCGCAGTATCTTTTTTATATTCTTATTGGCGGCTTCTACAGCACCATTGGACTTTGGGCGATATGGAGTAGAATTTCGATGTGCGATCTTAAACTGTTGACATACTTCTTGCATCAAATGACTATTGAGATTGGCAGCATTATCTGTAATGATCATGTTAGGAATTCCAAATCTACAAATGATATTGGCATGAACAAAATCTACCACAGCCTTTTTTGTCACTGACTTGAAAGTTACTGTTTCTACCCACTTTGTGAAGTAGTCAATGGCTACCAAAATGAATCTATGCCCATTTGATGCCTTCAGCTCAATCGGTCTAATCACATCCATTCCCCAAGCCACGAACGACCATGGAGCGGCCATTGCATACAACTCGATAGGAGGAGAACGTATCAGATCACCGTGTATTTGACATTGATGACACTTTCGAACAAATTGAATAGAATCCCTTTCCATAGTAAGCCAGTAATAACCTGCTCGAAGAATCTTCTTTGACAAGACATGACCGTTCATATGTGACCCGCATACCCCAGAGTGTATTTCAACCATGATTGTCGAGGCTTCTTTTGCATCTACACACCTTAAAAGTCCCAGATCTGGGGTTCTCTTATACAAGATTCCCCCACTTAAGAAAAATCCGCTAGCCAAACGCCTAATAGTCCTTTTTTTATCGTTGGTGGCATATGATGGGTATTCTCCTGACTGAATGTACCACTGGATATCCAAGAACCAAGGCTCTCCATCGAGCTCTTCTTCAACCACATTACAGTAAGTATGCTGATCACGACTCTGTATATGCACTGGATCGATGTAGGCTTTGTCAGGATGTTGGAGCATTGAAGACAGAGTGGCTAAAGCATCAGCAATTTCATTACGAATCCTTGGAATATGCCTAAAATTTACCAACACAAACCGTTGACATAGCTCCTGTAAGTATTGTCAATACGGGATGAGCTTCAAATCTCGAGTCTCCCAATCGCCTTGAATTTGATGGATGAGCAAATCTGAATCTCCCAACACCAATAATTCTTGGACTCCCATATCAACAGCTAACCTCAAACCAAGAATGCAGGCTTCATACTCTGCCATATTATTAGTACAGTAGAATCGAAGTTGTGCTATCACCGGGAAATGTTGTCCCAATTTAGAGATAAGAACCGCACCTATTCTGACTCCTTTCATATTGACAGCTCTATCGAAGAATAACCTCCAACCTGGATCAGCATCTATAACGACTTCATCGATACACGATACTTCTTTGTCAGGAAAATACGTCTTTAATGGCTCGTACTCTTCATCGATGGGATTCTCAGCAAGATGATCTGCCAAGGCTTGGGCTTTCATGGCGGTTCAAGTTACATATACAATGTTGAACTCGGTAAGCAATATTTTCCACTTTGCCAATCGACCCATCGGCATAGGCTTCTGAAAGATATACTTCAAAGGATCCATGCGGGAGATGAGATAAGTAGTATAGGATGAAAGATAGTGCTTCAACTTCTGTGCTACCCAAGTTAGGGCACAAAAAGTCCTTTCAAGAAGAGTATACCTGGCCTCATATGCGGTGAACTTCTTGCTAAGATAATAAATAGCCTGCTCCTTTTTGCCTGTGACATCATATTGACCCAGGACACAACCGAAAGAATTGTCCATAACTGATAAATACAAGATCAAAGGCCTACCAGGCTCCGGGGGTACCAACATGGGCGGATTTGACAAATATCTTTTGATTTGATCAAATGCTTCCTGACATTCTTCAGTCCATTTTACCGTAGCACTCTTTTTCAGCAACTTGAGTATGGGCTCACAAGTGGTTGTGAGTTGAGCAATAAACCTGCTAATGTAGTTCAGTCTACCAAGCAAACTCATCACCTCCGTTCTATTCTTGGGCGGGGGCAAATCCTGAATGACTTTGATTTTCGAGGGATCCAATTCAATTCCCCGACGGCTAACTACAAACCCCAACAGCTTTCCAGACGAAACTCCAAATACACATTTTGCCGGGTTGAGTTTGAGATTATACCTGCGAAGCCTTTCGAAGAACTTTCTTAAATATTTAACATGGTTGGCCTGACTTTTTGACTTAATAATCACATCATCCACGTAGACCTCAATCTCCTTATGCATCATATCATGAAACATAGTGGTCATGGCTCTCATTTACGTTGCTCCAGCATTCTTCAAACTGAATGGCATCACTCGATAACAATAAGTTCCCCATGGTGTGATAAAAGATGTCTTCTCCACGTCTTCATCATCCATAATAATCTGGTGATATCCGACATAGCAATCCACAAAAGAGGCAACCTCGTGTTTAGCACAATTTTCTAATAAAATGTGAATGTTGGGCAATGGAAAATTATCTTTTGGACTGGCTCTGTTCAAATCACGATAATCAACACACACTCGAATTTTGCCATCTTTCTTTGGTATGGGAACAATATTGGATAACCACATAGGATAGCGAGCTACTCGAATTACTTTAGCTTCAAGTTGTTTCATGATTTCCTCTTTAATTTTAATACTTATATCCGTTTTAAACTTCCTTAACTTCTGTTTGACGGAAGGGAATGCAGGATCAGTTGGCAATTTGTGAGCCACTAATTTAGTGCTAAACCAGGCATATCATCATAAGACCATGCAAAAACATCTTTATAATCAATTAGTGCTTGAATCATTCCCTCTTTTAGCCGTAGCAAAGCATGTACACTGATTTTAGTTTCCCTAACATCTTCTTGATCCCCTAGATTTATTGGCTCAGTCTCATTCAAATTAGAATTTGGTTTATCTTCAAACTGTTCCAACTCTTTGCTTATTTCTTCTAGTGCTTCTTCTTCATCATATTCCCCATCCTGCTTCATTACATCTTGATTAGTTTGGATAATAAGATCAGGCTAAAAATTCTGTATGCATGTCATGTCATTAGAATCAGCATAAAGAGAACTGTGTAAGAAAAGAAAAACAAAACATATTAGACACGAAACAAAAGGGACATTGCATTTCATTAAATAAAAAGATAGAAGGGTTTAAACATAGATGCCAACATAACATAAACAAAATAAAAATACGAATTACAACCCTGAAATAACTCGGATAAACAGAAAGAAAAATAAAATAAACTATCAAAACTCCCTCCTGACGGGGAGAGGAGTGACTTCCCAATTATTGAGCCGGATGGCTGGACCTATGAATGCACATCTGCCATATTGGTACCTTCTCCTGCTTTGACCATATCAACTTCAATAAAAAGGTTCTAGAAGTCATCAACCCATTCAACTTCAAATTCCCCATGCTTCTTGACACCGCTCTTAACAAATAATTCACTGAGTAGTGGCATTGGGCGAGGGAGTAACCATGTTTCCTTTTTCCTTCCCTTGGATTTCTTCAGATCTTCAGCCGTAGGCTCAAATCCCAGACCAAACGTGTCCACATTCTGGCTCAAATCCGTATTTCCAAAGTTCACTCACCATCATGATAGAAGCAGAAGACAATTGTGGTCCCGGTATAGCCTACCATTCAAGGATACGATTCACTGGCACTGTATCAAAAATTTGATAGACGAATGTCTCCTCTATGTTATTTGCTTCAATAAGAGACAAGGGAGAATCTTCGTAGGCTGACAAATCTCCTTCACCATGAATAACTACTTCTTGCCTGTCATGCTCAAACTTAATCATTTGGTGCAGTGTAGATGCAACCGCCTTGGCCTTGTAGATCCACGGCCTTCCCAACAACAGATTGTAAGAGAAGTCTACATTTAATACTTGAAACTCTACGGCGAACTCAACAGGCCCTATGGTCAACATTAGTTCTATTTCGCCAATGGAATTTGATTTTGCACCATCGAAAGCCCTAACACATAATTATTGGGCTTGATCCTGTCAGCACCGATATTCAACTTTTGCAAAGTAGAAATAGGGCAAATATTTGCACCTGAACCTCCATCAATCATAACATGAGTGACGTAGAAATTTTCACACTTCACTGTAATGTAAAGGCCCCAGTTATGCCTTGTACCTTCAACAGGCAATTCATCGTCAGAAAAGCTGATCCGATTGACCTCAAAGATTTTTCCAACCATTTTCTAAAGCTGGTTGATTGTAATCTCCCTTGGAACATATGTTTCATTTATTACCTTCAGTAAAACATCACGATGCTCCTTGGAGTGAAATAGCAAAGATAAAAGGGAAATTTGAGCAGAGGTTTTCTTCAACTGGTCTAATATTGAATACTCTGGCAATTTCATCTTTTTCAAAAATTCTTCAGCTTCTTTTTCGGTGATAGGCTTTTTGATAGATGACGGTTCACTCACCGTTGGCTTGGACTTTCTTAAGCTTTCAGGCACGAAGCATCTTCCTGACCTAGTCAAACCCCCTACCTCATCTATATCTTCCACAACTTCTTTTCCATGATAGGTCATCACAGTCCACCCATAATTTTGGGGAACTCTTTTCGTATCAACTATCGGAGGTTGGGTCACTGGTTTGAGGACAATAGGCGCTGCCAGTTCTCCTTTCACCGTCAAGATGGGCTGACTCAGAGCTCCCACCACCGTCAACTTAGGTTTATCCTGACTTGAATCAACATACCTTCTGGTGCCTTGTACTGTGATCAGGGGTTTCTTTGTGTTTTCTTGGGCTTTATCTTCTCTCATTCTTTCCCGATTCAATGACATTGCTTTCAAAGACTCCGCTACATTCACCGATTTATCCTCAATGGTCTGTATCTTGACAATAGGCTTATAACCCCCCGAAGACTCTTTCCCATCATATATCAATTCTAACATATTGGCTTCAGCATGGTTTGGCAACGGATTTTGGTTAATGTTTGGACCCTCCATGGCCTGGACCAGTATCTGATTCGTGTCAATTAAATCTTGGATAGATCTCTTTAAATGCCAGCATTTCTCAATATCATAGCCTGGCATAACAGAACAGTATGCAAACCTTAAACAATAATCGAGATTCCTCGGCTGTGGATTTGAAAGCCTTCCTTGAATTGGTCTTAAAACCTTCAACTTTCTCAACCTATCAAACAAGCTAGCATATGACCCTCCAAGAGGTGTGAATTAATTTTTGACCACCTTCTCCTTCTTATACTCGGGCCTAGACTGAAAACTGGGTCTGGAGGGGTTTTGGTAATTTGGTGGAGCGAAGGGGCGATTTTGTAGAGCCTGCGCGTGCCATTGTGGGTAAGAAGGGGTTTGGGCATATGGTTGCGCGCTATATACTGGGTATGGTGGTGGTGGAATAGAATATAAAGGGTTTTTTGGAGGGTAATAATAGTGGGGAGGAAATATGGAGCTTGGGCATAGACTTAGGCTTGGGATTGGGGATAGGGGCGAGGTGGTCTTTTGGGATAGGAATGGGTTCCAGCTACGACAATCGCTACATCCTCTTTCTTCTTTTTACCTCCAAATGCGCCAGATCCACCTTGAATCGCTTGTGTGGTGGCTTTTAATACGGCAAAACTCACTATTCGGCCGGTCTTAATTCCGTCCTCTATCATCTCCCCCATGTTGAGGACTTTCATAAAAGACTTTCCCATTGCCGGAAGTAAATGTTGAAAATAGGTCTCATCCTTCGCCTGAATAAAAACTTCTACCAACTTACTTTCTTTCATTGGAGGCTTTACCCTAGCGGCCTGTTCACGCCACCTTATCGCGTATTCCCTAAAACCTTCAGTGCTCTTTTTCTTCATGTTGACCAAGGATTTTTCATCTGGAATCAAGTCGATGTTGTACTGAAAATGTTGAACAAATTTAGAAGCCAAATCATCCCAGCTGTTCCATTTATCGATATCTCGATCGATAAACCACTCTAAAGCTAGATCAGAAAGACTCTCGCCAAAGAAGGCCATGAGCAATTCTTTCTTTCCTCCTGCAGCCCTCAACTGGTTGCAATAACGTCTTAAGTGTGCCATGGGATCTCCGTGTCTTGCATACTTCTCAAACTTTGGCATCTTAAAAATGGGGGGAAGGTTGATGTCTGGGAACATGCAAAGATCTTTATAGAAAACACTCCTATAATCTCCGATTCCTTGCAAATTCCTCATTGCCTGTTCTAAACTTTTCAATTTCTGGGCTATGATATCCTGTTTCTCTGCTGCGATAGGTTTCTCCGTATCAAATGGAAATGTAGGCGGCCGAGTGTACCCACACGGTTCATTCATTTGCAAAGTAGGCTCCGGGGCATAATACTAACTATCTAAAACTTTCAGTACTGGCTCACTGGAAGACCTAGGAAGCCTCATTATGGGATGCACAACATATATGGGAGTTTCATGTGGTGGCGGAGCCACGAATATCGGTGTGATCTATGGCACTGGCTGAGCAGTGGATCCTGATTGAGGAGCTGCCAAGGGCACACCAGAACTGCCAGGATAATAATGTCGCGGAGTGAATCCTGGCGCGTGCTCAGGTGACTCAGTAGGAATAGAGAATTATGCCTGAGAGAGCGGTGGGCAGTTAGAGATATTCCCAAGACCTTTAGGGAGTGGAGGAGGAAGCATTCCACTGGCCCATGCCCGGTGCAAATCTATCAATTGTTGCCTGAGCCTTACTACCTCATCGTTATGTTCAGAACTTTCTTCCCTGTGATCCTGATCCGGGTCAATGAGCGAATTTTCAATCTCCCTGCTAGCCATGGTGAGCTTTGCTTTGGATCTGGTGAAGTATGGGTGACTAACCAGAGTGATGCAAACCTACCACTGTTATTTGAAAGAACATGCTCATCAAAGACGACATTCGTTAGGATTAGGGCATACAACAATCATGGGAATCACATTGGTAAAATTATCCTAAATTCATGTTCATTTCTACCAGCTTTTGAGGGTAGCAAGGTCATTTTAACATCATCCTGATTTTGTCTACATTTCTTACACTTATTATTATTATTATTATTTCGTATCCATCTCTGTTCTTTTCCTTTCTCTCGTTATCTACCTTTATTTTATCATTCCTTATGGATTTTGTTTTTCCTTAAAAGAGGAAAAATAATGAAAAACAACGAAACAAAATGATTAGATCGAACCCAAAAGTAGGTTGCCTACATATCATGTTGTACATGAATCAGATCTTGCGTAGTTCGGGAAGTATGTGCATAAACATTACCCACTTTTTTTTTCGAAAACAAAAATAAACAAACCAAGGAAAGACGTAACATCATAACATTTTGAAGAAAGAAAACAACAAAAACGTACAAAAGTTTGGGACCACTTTAAAACTAAGCAACAAATACGAAACAACATTATAGACCCCTAAGACGACGTAGGTGAAATTACTAATAAAGACTCTAATACCAAAAACAACTTGACTTTGACTTAAAGCAGACACCACCCTACAATGACAGACACATAAAAGACTCAAACTAAATTAAGATAAGAAGTGCTCTTTCAGACTGGTGCTCTGCGTGATGACCCTGGCTTATATGGACCTACCTCTGAAGTTCTCTTTCTCCTATTTAAGCTTTGTAGCATATTCTGTAAAGACACCCTAATGCCGGGGAAGAAGAATCGGGCCCGTATTCCTGCTTCATGAGGAGTGCACTTGGAAAGATTATTCTGACACCTTTCTACCATCTTGAACAAATCTGCTAGCTGAACCCTCAGTGTTTCCACTTTGGACCCTACACTTTCATCCTGATGATCGTCTACTATGCATTCTTCCTGTATTCTCCCTCTAAGCTGCGCTGGTAAAGGTTGACTGATACCCCGAGGGATAGATTGAACCCAGACCTCATATCCCTGAGTGTGGCCCGGATTATCCAAACTTTCTTTGAGTGTTTCCACACCCAGCTTTGTTGCATGCTTCCAAAACTGCTCGTACTTGCTCTCACCTAAGGCTTGGTCCTTGAAGTACTCAACATTCTTCAAAAGATCCACTGCTGGTGGCACGTCCTGCAGCCTACCCAACTGGCGCATTACCTTAGAAGGACTGTATGGTCTAGTGCAATTGAGCCCTAACATAACTAAAGGGAGCTGCGTCTGACAACCCAACAATACTATCTTTGGGCGAAGCCACAGATAAGTCCACAAAACGTTATCCCTGGTTCTTGACTCAAGAAATTCAATCCAAGCGTCGACTCCCACGGGTAACGAGAATTTATTCAAATGCAACCTGGAGTCCATGGCTTTCACTCGATTGGGATTACAACGATCTAACACATCTGGTCTAATTAAAGAATGTGCATGTAAATGCTCCATCACCCATATCTGCAATATCAGGTTACTGCCCTCAAAAAATCTCCTTTCTCCCTTCACTTCGGTTAAAGCCTTATATATTTCTGTTAAGATCATGGATATGAGAGTGAACCTTCCCTTTTGATTAATGCCCTTGTCGTTTTGATCCTTATGAAATAGGGCCATTACCACAGATTGCAAACGGGTATTAATACGTCTTTCTTCTAATGAAAACACTAAAGTACCTAACAAAGCGAGGGTGAAGACTTCAAGACGCTTTCTCTCCCACTTCTCCTTAGTCACATGAAATTCATCCCAAAAGCAATCAAAACCTTTCGAGGGCCCGAATCTAGCGAACAGAAAATCTAAGGAAACCCACGAATCACTTAAACAACCCAAACGGATACCTTACTTTTGAAACCACAAGACTCCAAAAATCTCACGCCAGTATGATTTCGTGCTCAGATCATATCCTTCTCGATATAGGGCAAATGCAACAAACCAGATATTTCTGCCAAAGTAGGAGTCATTTCACATTCCCCAAACCTGAATACTAAACCACTCGGATCCCAAAAGGTCAACAAAGCCTCTATTAAATTTGGACGAGGGGTAACATGCAGAAGTTCCGTAAGATCACCTAATATTTTAACCAGTTTCTGCTGATCAACATAGTTAAACATTTCCCACCATTTTATTAACTTTTTGGGCACCTTGACAACCATCAAAACTCTAGACTTGGTGGACAAATTCATCCTGTAATAATACACAAGACGTTATCTCAAAAATTCGACAGGAGTAGAAGATTCCCAACCCTTGGGATTTTTGACGCAAACATATGTCGATGGGACAGACCACATCCATGACTCCAATTTGCCAAACAGAAGTACTGAGCGAAATCAGTCTACTTGGCAAACAACTCTAGATTACGGGGCGAGATACCTAGGCTAATACTAAGACAAAGGCCGACACAAAAATTACCGGACCCACTGAGGGTTGACTACGTATCCCAACCCGAGGGAAGGGAATCAGGTATGCATAGTTCATCCAGATTGGACAATTAACGATTAACTAATAAATTGGCCCTAACTTAAGAGACACTACCAAAGACAAATAAAAAAAAACTTTTGGATTTTCAGCTAGACACTGACACCACCAATTATGAAGAAAAATCTTTTTGGTATTTTTGTTTTTGAAAAATAAGTAGAAAGGGCAAACAAAACTTTTTTTTTTAAATTTACGGTACTTTGAGAAGACAAATGCAAAACGTAAAAAAAATCTTTTTGAGTTTTTGGATTGTGAAAAACAAAAGCCATAACGAATTCTAAAATAAACTACGACATTCCTCTTTTTATTCATTCCTTTTGACTCACTTTTTTTCTATTTTTTTCTTTTTCGTTTTTGTCTACGCACCTTACTCCTAAAATTTTTTTTTTTTTCAAAAATCAGTCCGTCAAATGACCACATTACCCTTAAAAATGCAGCAGTTACCACGTAGGGATGCTTTAGAGGTGAGTCTCCTACAAAGGGTCATGTGGGTCCCGCTAGGTCTCCGTATGATGCACATAAGCATGACCTAAAGGCTAACCTACGTTGTCGTTTACTAACAAGGCTGTTCGGGGGAGCGTATGGTCGATAGTGTCTACTTTGCTTTCCACCTACTCCATAACACCGACGGCTCCCCCCCCCCTAAAATAAGGGTGATTCAACTAGAGGTTGTGTACAACACGTGTACTACAGACTTGTTGCAGAAAGAAGGACGAGGGGTGGACACATGATGACAGATATAAAGCGGTAACACATAGGATAAATACTATAAACAAAGAGCACAAAAACGCACAAAAGTGAAAACAATAACACAAACAAAATCACAAATAATGCTTATACACTCGTAATGCCAAACAAAGCCGATACGACTCCAAAAATAGCTCGAATTCTGAAAACTTGTGATGACTCCCCAGCAGAGTCGCCAAAAGTTGTCACACCCCTTTTTACGTACTCAAAAAAAAATTCGTTTTAAAGTTCGAAAGTTCTTTATTATTTAAGTGACAAGAAATGAAAATTTCTTTCGGAAAAGAATTATTTGCATTTTTATTCAGAGTCGCCACTTGGAATAATCCGGTGTGCCAAGTCACCTTTGAAAAATCCTTTTCGAAACCATTTGACTCTTAAATTAGTTTACGAATAGAGATTCCGGCTAAGGAATTCTGTTGACCGAGGGGAAGGTGTTAGGCACCCCTCAATCCCGTGGTTCAACCACGGTCGCTTGGGTAGAGTGCATCAACTATTTTAGCATTACGAAATGTACAAACCACACAAAAGCACGCAAAATAATCAAACAATAACAAAACAAAACAAAAATGTAAAGTCCAGTCCAATTATTACAACCCGAAATAAAAATACTGAAATAACCTACACTAGTCCTACAC
>NC_061119.1:15039817-15047870 GCF_002878395.1 Capsicum annuum | reverse complement strand
GTGGTTCAACCACGGTCGCTTGGGTAGAGTGCATCAACTATTTTAGCATTACGAAATGTACAAACCACACAAAAGCACGCAAAATAATCAAACAATAACAAAACAAAACAAAAATGTAAAGTCCAGTCCAATTATTACAACCCGAAATAAAAATACTGAAATAACCTACACTAGTCCTAAACCATGCTTTACCCGATGCCTCGGGCCTTGATCACGAACATCCTCCGGGTACATGACACCTCGGGGCATTCCCCGGTGAATAAATATATACAGATACTTCGGGACATCCCCCGGTCAAATTATACAATTGAATTAAATACGCTAAACTAGAAAGAAATATTCACCCGCACATTCCAACATTCAACCAAAACGTCAATCTTAAATTCTTGCCTACCCGAACCTATATTGCCTAAACCAATCGACGTATCATAATACTACCAAGATCAATTAAAGTTCATTTCAAGTCAAACAACTCATGAATCAAGCTAACCAAAATTCACCAATTATATCAAGTTTTCAATTCTCACCCCCAAATTTCCTTTTAACTCTAATTTTTGTTTTCAATTCACGATTTCTATTTCAATGAAATTAAGCAACAAGTCAATATCGAAGTAGCAATTCATCACTAATCAAGATCAAACATCACACGGATTCTATCCAATGCACCATATTCCATCAATAATCAAAAAAGAAAAAAAAGAAAGGAATAGAAATGGACCTCAATGATGATTTTACTCCGAATATCAGTCAATCGAGAGGAAGAATCCGCGTGCTGAAGAATCTCGATTCGGAACCTCAACTCAAACCCCCAGCTCCGGTATGCATCCCTTTTACCATCCTCAATTGTCGATTTAGATATATCAAAGATAGAACTGCGTCCAGAAAACCTTGAATCCGACCTCAGTAACGAACAACACCACTGGGTATCGGGAAATACAACCGGGACAGATTTAAAACAAGTGCAGAAAACCTCAATAAGAACTCCAAATCACGGATTCCAAATTCAAACTCCGTTTTACCTAAACCCGATCGTTTTTTCGTGTATTTTTGCCAAAAATTAGAGTAGACAGGGTGGGTTTGGTTGGAGTTTGACGATGTTCTATTTTTTTCGGTAAAATTTCACTAAAATCAAGACAAACGGATCGATTTAGTTATTGCTTCTTTGGTCTATTTTAGGATGGAACCTGAGATGATAACGTTCTTCGGTAGAAGCTCACCGAAACTGATGCGAATCATCGGTAAGACGCCATTTTTTGTGAAACTTCACCGGAAAATCTCAACTCTCTTTCTATTTTTGTCTCGATTCCCTCTAATTACCTCCTCTATTTTCACTCTTCCCCGTCGACCCTCACTCACCAACTTTCCTCCCTTTACTATGTGAGTATCATGTATATGTGAGAGTGCCTGTGTGTGAAATTGTTGCCGTCTATTGTTGCTGTGAGTAACGAATGGAGGAGTTGTGTATGTAGATATGGTTTTGTGTGTGTTATTCTGTTTAGAGAAAATGGAAATTGGAGTGCACTCTGTATTCTCTTTTTTCGGTGAGGATGAAGTTGTGTGAGTATATATGAGGTGAGGGTGGGGTAGGGTGGTAGGGTAGGTGGGGTAGAGCGGTGGGGGGTAGGGGTAGGGGTAAGGTGTGATGTGGTTTATTTTGATTGGGTAGGTTGTTAGGATAAGATAGAATTAGTTAGGATAGGTTTTGTTAGGGATTTTGTTATATTTTTTTTTTGTATTTTGTGAGGGTATAATAACATGGGTGAGGGTACACGGTAGGATAAAAAATAAAAATGGGTAAAAACGACATCGGGGAGGGACGAAATTAGGTGTCTACAAGAGCAAGCTAGGGTTATGTCCACCTTGTAGTTTTCAATACTTTCTAACTCTGGGCTTTATGAATTCATACATACATCATGCTTACAGAGAAACGTATTGTATTTAATAACATAATCCTAGTGTTTCTCAATCATCAAGGACTAATTCACTTTAGTTCTCTCGAATCAAAAGCGTTTACCAAAAACAATACGAAATCTCCAAGTAGTTAATCCTTCTAAGGCATTAACATATAAAATAGGGGTTGGTAATCCTATTTTCTTTTCACTACTCTCCTTTCCGAACAACAACCTTTCTTTCAAACAAGTTGCGTTTTAAGGCATATCCTCTATGTTTGCAACCACGAGAATTCAAGATAAGCGAAGAGAGTATGATATAAACAAGTCAATGCATAATGAATTCAAAACCCAAAGTAATAGATTGTATGCTACAAGGCTTCCATAACCCTAACTAATAAACTTAGCTACTCCTGAATAAAACGAAAATCATAATAAATATATTCATCATACCAAAAACAAGAAGACGATCTTGTGTGCGAATGGTGAAAGTAAGAGAGAAGAAACGTTTTTCTCTCTCACCACCCTAAGCTGCTATTCTCCTCTCTCTAAATAATACAGAATAATTTCCCCCCCTTAAAAATTCAGCATTAAGCCTTTTAATAATCTCTTCTCTCGTAATTGCCTTCTAGATCCCTGAACTAATTATAAATGATAAACTAGTCTTGGACATAGTTTCTAGGTGCCACATTTGGTCCAGGTTGCTACTCTCTCTTGTGTCATATGCCATCCGCATTCCAGAGTCCCATAATGTCTTCATCTACCTCATTAATACCTGAAATCATACTAATCACATCGGTTAGCTCAACTACATAGAAGTAGAGTAAGAACATAAGAAATTAGGCACTTTGTTCTCTAAACATAGCTAAAATATGGATAAATTATGGTGCTTAGGCATATAAATACACCCAAGATCATGTACTGACAACCTTAGCCTTATCCATGTCGAACCTTTGAAGTACTTTCTGACTGTACTTCTCTTGTGATAACTACAACTTCTTAACCTTTCTATCATAGACAATCTGCATGTCAAGAATCTGCCTTGCTGGTCCTAAGTCTTTCATAGAAAAAGACTTACTCAACTCTTGCTTCAACTTCTGAATTCTGCAAGTATTATGACCAACAACAAGCATGTCATCACCGTCAAGCAACACAATAATAAAGTCACCATCAGAGAATTTTCGCACTAAAACACAATGGTCTGAAGTAGTCTTCTTGAAGCCTTGCTCACTTATAAAGGAACCAAACTTCCTGTACCACTATCTAGAAGCTTATTTCAAACCATACAAGCTCTTCTTTAATTTACAAATATAATTTTCTTTTCCCTTTACTTCAAACCCTTTGGTCTACTCCATATAAATTTCTTCATCTAAGTTACCATGGAAAAAAGCAGTTTTAACATTCATTTTCTCAACCTCTAAATCTAAGACTTGTAGCTAAGCCTAGCACCACACAAATGGATGACATATTCACAACAGGAGAGAATATCTCATCAAAATCAACTCTTTTTTTAAGGTTAAATTCCTTCACAACCAATCTAGCCTTGTACCATGGAATTAGGTTACCATCTTCATGCTTCACCCGAAAAACCCACCTATTTTTCAAAGCTTTTCTGTCTTTAGGTAGCTTAACCAAATCAAAGGTATGATTACCATACAAAGATTTAATTTCATCTTCCATAGCATCAAATCACTTTTTTTCTTCACTTTCCATGGCCTTATCAAGTCTCTTAGGTTCTCCCCCGTCAATCAAGAGTACATACTTACTGGGAGAATAATGAGATGAAGGTATTCTCTTTCTAGTAGATCGCCTGAGAGAACTCTCTGAAGCATCAACATCTAGTTGTTGATTAATCATATCAACTTGCTGTTCATTCTGAATATGATCATCATCTTTATTATCAACTTGATTTTCATCATCATAAAGATTCTTTTTAGGAGCAGTAGTCAAAGAAACTAAATCAACATCAACTAGACTCTCATTACTCTGAGAATCAACTTTCTCAGCTTTGTCAAAATCTTCAATAGTTTGGTCTTCAAAGAACACAATATCATGGCTTCAAACAAGTATCTTCTCAACTGAATCATAGAAACGATAGCCAAATTTATCTTGACCATAACCAATAAAGATACACTATTTAGTTTTAACATCCAACTTTGACCTTTCATCCTTAGGAACATGCACAAAGGATTTACACCCAAAGACTCTAAGATGATCAAAAGAAATATTTTTACCAGACTAAACTCTGTCAGGGACATCACCATTCAAAGCAATGGTAGGAGATAAATTGATAACATAAGTAGAAGTATTAAGTGATTCTGGCCAAAAGGAATTTGGAAGCTTAGCATCTGAAAGCATACATCTAACCCTCCCAACTAGAGTTCTGTTCATCCTCTTTGCTAATCCATTTAACTGAAGAGTTTTTGGAGGAGTTTTCTGATGTCGAATACCCTGCTCTCTACAATATCTATCAAAAGGACCAATATACTCACCACCATTATCTGAGCGAATATATTTCAATTTCTTCCCTGTCTGTCTCTTAACCAAGGCCTGAAATCCTTGAACACATCAAGTACTTAATCCTTGGACTTCAAAGAAAATACACAGATTTCATGAGAATGATCATCAATAAAAGTCACAAATTAAAGTGCACCACCATGAGACCTTACTTTAAAAGGACCACACAAATCAGAATGTAGCAACTCCAGCAAATCAAGCTTTCTTGAAAGTGGATGACTCTGAAAAGAAACTCTTTTCTGTTTACCGACTAAGCAATGAACACACTTATTCAACTTTGCTTGTTTCACTCCAGAAAGTAAATTTTTCGTAGCAAAACTATCAATTCGCTTCTCACTCATATGATTCAGCCTTCTATGCTATAAGTTTGATGAAGTATCATTCTCCATCAAGTTTATAAAGCCTCTAGAATTAGAGCCCTGAAATACATACAAGTTAGACAACTTGTTACCTCGAGCCACAATCATCAAACCTCTAGTAAGCTTCCACTGGCCAGCACCAAGGGTGTTAACATAACCCTTATCATCAAGGTTCCCTACCAAAATCAAATTCAGACAAACATCTGGAGTATGCTTGACATTGTGGAGAACTAGTTTGGAACCATTGTTACTTTCCAAACAAACAGTGCCAATGCCAAGTACTTTAAATTCATCATTATTTCCCATTTTTAACATTCCAAAATTACCTGGAGTATAAGAAGAAAATAATTCCTTCTTTAGCATAACATGATAAGTAGCACCAGAATCCACAAACCAGCTAGACTCATCACGAATAAGATTAATGGCAGTCTCACCATAAGAAATAAGAAGATCATCATTAGCAACAACTGCAACACGATTTTCATTATCGCCTTCGTTCGTTTATCGTCTCATATCTCTCTTATGATTGTAACAACATTTCATGATATGCCCCTTTTTGTTGCAATAGTCATATGTAACATTCTTGAATTTGGACATCGACTTGCTTCTACTTTTATCTCTATCATTCAGACCTCTGGACTTGTTTCTCCCTCTCTTTTCAGTAACCAAAACATCAAAGTGTGAAGATGGAAAAGATGAAGCCTGAGATCTTCTTTTCATCTCTTCATTCAAGATACCACTCTTGATATATTCCATAGTTACAATACCACCGGGAGAAGAATTAGTCAAAGAAACTCGAAGAGTTTCCTAAGAATCTAGCCGAGTATTAAGAAGCCAAAGTTCCTGAATTTTTCATCAAACTTTACACCTATTTCGGATAGTTGGTCAAGGACACCCT
Organism: Capsicum annuum; assembly: GCF_002878395.1. Classification (NCBI taxonomy): domain Eukaryota; kingdom Viridiplantae; phylum Streptophyta; class Magnoliopsida; order Solanales; family Solanaceae; genus Capsicum; species Capsicum annuum. The sequence goes on along the minus strand of NC_061119.1, from coordinate 15,042,207 downwards.
GAAAATTATTAATATGATAAAAAATAGGACTGCGCTCTTTATACCTGATATTCATCAATTGCTTAAGCAGGAACAACTTGTTATTGCCAGTCTTTGAAGCATAAAGTGTCTCGAGCTTGTCCCACAAACTTATGACAGGTGTCTCATTCACAATATGATGTCTAAAATTATCTTCAATCCATTGTTTGATATAGCCACAAACCTGTGAGTGCTCAAATTCCTAATCCTCATCTGTCAAGGATTGAGGTTTAGTAGACGCAAACACAGATAAATGCATTTTCTTGACAAAGAGAAGATCTTTCATCTTGTCTTTCCAAGTATGATAGTTACTACCATTCAAACACACCATCTTGCTCATATTTGCCTCCATCATTCAAACCAACAATCAACAATAACCAACATTTTGATACCACTTTGTTGGTAAAAAGGCAAGGGCAATGATGATCTTCGTTCCGATAGGGTAGCAGTGGAAAAATATCCAAATCTAAACTTTTCCTGTCAATTTGAACTAAGAGGAGACAAGCAAACCCAAGAACACAAATACGATAAGACAAGAATAAAACCAAGAACAAGAGACACCAAATTTACGTGAAAAATCCTTCGGTGTGAAGAGTAAAAAACCACCGGACCAAAACCTCCACTATAATCACCAAGAGTTACAATATTGTTCTCCAAAATGGCCACCAAACAAGTTCTATATAACAAGCAATAATACATAAACCACAACACCAAACACTAGAGAAATAAACGAGCGAAAGCACCAAAACGCAGCTACTGTTTGAGAATGAAGAACAGGAGATACAGGCCATCAAATCTACCTCCATAAGTTCCTAATCAAATATTTAGATGAGAGGAACAAGTAGTCCAAAAATCAGCTCAATCGAACAAGAAACGAAGCAAAAATCGCAATTTGAAGTTGACAGCTGAGGCTAGAAAATTTGGGCGAAAATATGCAATCTTTTTCTCTTTTGTGGCTGCTAAAACTCTCTTTTGTGATGGTGAGTAAGACCTAAAAAAGATCTACATATATGCCCCATAGTAATGGACCTATGGACAAAAATGGATTGATCTAAATTGGATTTTATTTATCTACATAAGAAGAAAAAAAGACCCAATAACCCAACACTAAAGGGGTGCATATCTTCATTAATAATGGACTCATTCTTTAAGAGCTCAACACTAGACAAAATAACGTCCTGTCATCAACCTCAATTTTAAAAAAATAACAGGAATATTTGTCGTTACATGCCATTTCTTTGAATATCCATTATGAGTATTTTTTTTTTCATCTTTGAAGCCCAATGAAACTTGTGCTTTACGTCACTTAATGGACACTTCGTTGTAGACATCAAGATGCGGAAGTTTAAAATTTGCAAATCATAAAGATGATAAATTAGTTATCAAAAAAATATACTAAAAGCGTAATTATCCTATGATTTGGTCAATTAACCTACATATAAAAACCTAATATAAATAAAGAATAAAAAACTATTAGAGAGAAATCTCCTCCTAAACTAAACTCTTATACGATTACATTATGGATGATATAGTGTTGTTGCATGAGAAGGAGAGTTTTCTATTTACAGAGTTCTAAAACTTTTCCACCAAGAAAGAAGTTAGTCAAATATGAAAAAGAATTATATTTTTCTTTCAGAAAAATAAAAGTAATTATGATACTACTTTTATTTTTCTTCAATAAAAAATTAATACTCAAATTTGGTAAGAAAATTTGGATAAAAACCCTAACAAAGGGGTGCACATCTTCATTAATAATGGAGTCATTCTTTAAGAACAACACTAGACAAAAATAGCGTGCTCTATCAATCTCGGTTTAAGAAAATAACAAAGAAATATTTGTTGTTACATGTCATTGCTTTGAATGTCCATCATTAGTAGTTTTTTCAGCCTTGAAGCCCAATGAAAATTGAATTGTGTGTTTTGTGTCACTTAATTGACACTCTATCGTAGACATCAAGGTGCTAAGGGGTGCACATCTTCATTAATAATGGAATCATTCTTTAAGAGATAAATACTAGACAAAATAATGTGCTCTCATCAATCTCGGTTTAAAAAAATAACAGAGAAATATTTGCCGTTACAGGTCATTTCTTTGAATGTCCATCATGGGTAGTTTTTTCAACATTGAAGCCCAATGAAACTTGAATTGTGTGCTTTGCGTCGCTTAAGGTACTAAGGGGTGCACATCTTCATTAATAATGGACTCATTCTTTTAGATCTCAACACTAGACAAAATAATGTGCTTTCATCAACCTCGATGACAAAAGAATGTGCTCTCATCAAACTAAGAGTGTCAAGTGGGGCGGGCTGGGCAACCCAAAATTGGGCCATTTAGTTTAACGGGGTTGTGGGCTGGTTTCGGTCCGGGTTGG
>NC_061119.1:14974009-15036817 GCF_002878395.1 Capsicum annuum | reverse complement strand
AGAGAGAGAGAGAGAGAGAGTTATATACAAATTTATAAAACATATACACACTGTATATGTTAAATAACTATATATATATATATAGTTATAGTTATATACGAATTTATAAAACATATACACATGTATCTGTTAAATATATACTACTTTAGAAGATATATACACACATATATATACCATTTAATATGTACATTGCTTTAAATAAAACATTACTACAATATATATATATATATATAGTTATAGTTATAGTTATAGTTATATACCAATTTATAAAACATATATATAACGTATATATTAAATATACTCATCTATAGAAGATATATACACACATATATATATACCATTTAATATATTCATTACTTTAAATAAAACATACACTACAATATATATATATATAGATAGATAGATAGATATATAGTTATATACTAATTTATAAAACATATACACATCTATACGTTAAATATAAACTACTTTAGTAGATATATGCACACACACACATCTATATATATATATATATATATATACCATTGAATATATACATTACTTTAAATAAAACATATACTACAATATATATATATATATGTATATATATACACCACAATATATATATATAGTTATATATTAATTTATAAGACATATACACATGTATACGTTAAATATTTACTACTTTAGATTTAGGAGATATATATACACACACATATATATACACCATTCAATATATACACTACTTTAAATAAAAGTATAAAACATATGCTACTTATATAATAAATTAATAATACTTGACAGTAAATTAATAATATATTAAAACTAAGTTTTTAATTTAAGTTAAATTGAATTGTGGGAATACACTGAGTTTGTTGTTTTTGTTGTTGCTGACTTCTAATTGTATATTGTGGAATCTGATGAGTTAAACCGGGTTGTTAAGACTGTATTAATTCCTTAGGAATGCAAAAGGCCTCTTTCAACTTAATAAATGGATGATGCCTAGCATAAGAACAAAATTTGATCAAGATAGTTTCTTTCTAAGTTAGACTATGTACATTTTCTACCAGGACTTGTTAATTTTATCTCCTCTTGGCTCTTTTGGGTGATGATATCACCAACCTCCTTGTAGATTGTGTTGTATGGAGATCAAGTAAACCCGACATTTGAATCGGGTTGGCCCGTTTTGGCCCGGTTAATTGACCAGGTCCGGACCTAGCCCGGTGAGCCACTGGTCTCAGGCTGGGCCACCTAGTATGGACAGCTCGGTAGACCAGCCCAGTTATGAAATCGAATCAGGCCCACCAGTGACCCAACCCGATTTTTAAAAAAAATTGTTTTTTTTTAATTTTGGGAGTTGTTGGAGATTTGTCCAAAATGGATCGTTGTGGCCCAACGGCTATAATGTCGTTGTGGACCTCCAACGGCTATTTGGCCTTTTTCTAACTTATTTTAAAAAAAATAATAATAATTCAAAAAAATTTCTATAAATACCCTAAATTCAAAATCATTTTTCACACATTCTCAATCTCTCATTCTCTCATTCTCTCTCAAATATTCTAATTATCTCCTAAAGTGCTCAATTTTATTTTTTAATTTTATAATTACAAATATCAAGTGAAAGTTTTCTAAAATCACAACTTTCGGATACTTTCAAAATTTAGTATTGTCGTTCCATCTCTTACTTTTAATTTTTAATTAGTATATTATTTGTTGAATATTTATTTTTATTATTTTTGTGTATTTTAAATATTTATTAGTTTAATTTATAATATGGATAAATTAAGAAACCACGATAAGAGTGTCAAAAAAATTTATCTCGAAAGTGGTAGTGGTAGTAAAAAATGAATTAGTGGCGGTTCTGGTAGAGGTAGTTCAAGTATTAGATATACCTGTGTGTCTTCGGTACCAATTAGTCAATCTTTTAAAGATGAAATAGTTGTAGGTGCTCACGATATGAATTATTTAGAAGTTCAGAAAAATTATGGTATAGAAGAAGAGAATGAAATAGACGCAGTTGATTTAGATGTAGATTATGAAAATATTGGTGAGACACCCAAAGTCGAAAATACTAATGTTAGATATGAATTGGTTAATCTTCCTCCCCGCCCTTCCGGTGCCCCTGTAAGATCTCGTAGAAGAACAAGTATTGCATGAAAATTTTTATAAAAATAGAAGGAGAAATTAAGGTGTAATGCAAAATTTGTGAAATTGTATATGAGCATAAAACCAGAGACAATAAAGGGGGTACGGGTTCGTTGATGAGACATTTAAGAGAAAAATACGCAGTAGAGATAAGTCCTGCACAAGGTGGTGGGGTTGTTGGTGGGCCAGCACAAAGTAGATTGAACCCAACAACCGGTCGATTAGTTAAGAATTATAATAAAATGAAGGATGGAGAATTAAGAAATATTGAAAATAATAGTTGTTGGTTGTTTGTCTTTCACTTTTGCTTCTTCGGAGGCTTTTATTCATTATATTCAAGCAATTTATAATCCTATGTTTATAGGTATTCCTAGAAGTACTTGTCGAATAGATTTTTTAGACTCCATGTATAATATGTTTATTAGTTATCTGCATTATGAAAATATATTCCATGCAGAACTGCCCTAACTTCTGATCTTGATCGTGCTGTTAATAAAAATGATTAGTTAACAATTACTTGTCACTGCATAAATAGTAATTTTGTTATGCAAAAATGTATTCTAGCACTTTTGTATGATAAAGATCGCAGACACACTGAAAAATTTATTTCTAGATCTATTACTAAAGTTGCAAAATATTATGGTATTGAAAGAAAAGTTGTATGTATTGCTTTTGATAATGCATCTAACAATAAGACTACTATTGACTTGTTAAAAGTTGAACTTTCTCCATCGTTATCTGAAATATTTCATATTAAATGTGCTTATTATATATATATAATTTAATTGTAAGAGATGGTCTTGAATTTTTTGAGCTTTATATTGAAAAGGTCCGGCTTGCTGTTGGCTTTATTCAAGAAAATTATAAAAAAAAAATGTAGAGTGGGAGAATTTAAAGCTAAATGTGAACAAAATGGACTTAGACCGATATTTATGCCTGAAGAATGTGATATTAGATGGAATGCTACTTATAATTATTTAAAACTGTCTTTTAGAGTTTCTATTACAATGACTTTTAATCAATATTCTGGTTCTTTTCCTGAGTGTATGCTATATGATTCTGATTGGGCTGCAATTGTTGATCTTGTGAAATTTTGAAAAAAAATTTATATAGCTACAGTTGAATTTTCTAGTGCTTATTATCCTACTGTTTGTAATATTTTAGCTTATTTAGCCGATATTTCTTGTTTGCTTAAAGAATATAAGAATGGAGAAGGTTACAAAGAAGTTATTACTACTATGATTGCTACATTTAAAAAATATTTTTATCCACTTCTCCCAATTTACTTGTTTGGTGCTATAATAAATTCATGTATAAAATATAATACTATATCCGAATTTAGTTATATTATTATAATGCTTTAGAGATAAAGCCTGAAGAAGAACCTTCTTTATTTACGGCTATGAGTGATGCAAAAAGTTACATGGAAGCATTATACAACCATTATGCCGATTTACTTGATGTAGCTGTACCAGCAAATATCACTCAAACTATAGCTCCTCAAGCTCCCGATGAGCCATCATCTTCTAAAAGGAAAGCACATAGTAGTTATCCTGATTACTTTTTTAATTTAAAAAAAAACAGAACACACTCTCGAGAAGAGTTTAAGTATTATCTTCGATAGCTAATAGAGGATCGTAGAGCAAGGATCAACAAGCTGGATTGGTGGAAGAATAATAAAAGACAATACTCTATGCTTTCAAGATTAGCTAGAGATATATTGAATGTTCTAATGTCAATCATTACATCGGAGAGCGCTTTTAGTCAGGGACAACAACGGCTTGGAGACAACCGACGCTCATTGGGAAGCAATACTATGAATGTTCTAGTTTGCCTTAGAGATTGAATTAGAGCGGAACGAAGAAATCAAGGAATGGAGGTGGAGCCAGCAGACGAACAGAATCTTGAAGAAATTATGACTTCAAGGGAGAACTCAGCACAATCAAGTCCAATGCATGGTTTTGCCCCCATTGATTTTGATTTTCCTATGGCAGTTCCCATTAATATTAACATGCATGAGTTGAAAAAAATGATGCAAACTTTGTAGATTTCTCAATAATGTAACTTATAAGTTTTGGATCATTTTGCAATCAATAAAATACAATATTCATTCACTCCTTACTTATTTTTTTCATTTAAATTTAATGTCAAGTTTGAATTAAATACTTTTAATATATTACTATCAAACTTTACATTAAGTAATAAACATAACAACATATATACATATAATTAAAAAATAAAAATTATGTTAGCAGATATTATTTAGACAACTAATATTGACATATAAAACTACTATAAGTTTATCTTTTAAGTGTATATATTTTCTATAGACTAAAGTAGTATATCTGAATGTATACATGTATATATGTTTTCTAAAGTAGTGTTTATATAAGGTATATATGTTTTATGTATATTGTTTCATGTAGTATTTTAAGTAGTATATATATTATATTGTACATATATATGTGTATATATTTTCTATAGACTAAAGTAGTATATATTTAATGTATACATGTATATATATTTTCTAATGTAGTATATATATAACGTATATATGTTATATGTATATTGTTTCAAGTAGTATTTTAAGTAGTATATATGTTATATTATACGTATATATGTGTATATATTTTCTATAGACTAAAGTAGTATATATTTAATGTATACATGTGCATATATTTTTTAAAGCAGTATACATATAATGTATATATGTTGTATGTATATTGTTTAAAGAAGTATTTTAAGTAGTATATATATTATATTGTGCGTATATATTTTTTATAGATTAAAGTAGTATATATTTAATGTATACATGTGGATATGTTTTCTAAAGTAGTATATTTATAATGTATATATGTTGTATGTATATTGTTTCAAGAAGAATTTTAAGTAGTATATATATTATATTGTACGTATATATGTGTATATATTTTATGTAGACTAAAGTAGTACATATTTAATGTATACATGTGTATATGTTTTCTAAAGTAGTATATATATAACGTATATATGTTGTATGTATATTGTTTCAAGAAGAATTTTAAGTAGAATATATATTATATTGTACGTATATATATGTATATATTTTCTATAGACTAAAGTAGTATATATTTAATGTATACATGTGCATATGTTTTCTAAAGTAGTATATATATAATGCATATATGTTGCATGTATATTGTTTCAAGTAGTTTGTTAAGTAGTATATAAATTATATTGTATGTATATATGCGTATATGTTTTCTATATAGAGTATAGACTAAATTCTAAACTCTAAAGTAGTATATATTTATTTTATTGTATACATGTGTATATGTTTTCTAAAGTAGTATATATGTAATGTATATTTGTTATACTTTATTTTTTAACGTATTTAAAATGTATATATAGATGTGTGTATATAGTATATATTGGAAAAAACATGTAAATTCGAATTTAATTTTTTTTTACAATTTGATCGATTTGGAATGGTCACGAGCTGATTTGGGAGTTTTTACTATTGGGCTCGGATTGGACCGGCCCACGAACCTGCTACATCTACTGGGTCGGTGCCGATTTAAACCGGAACAGCACGGTTGACAAGTTCCACAGTATCACTTTTTTACAAATGCAACACCATCTAGAACCTAATTGTCTGGGTAATTAATTTTAAAAAAAAAAAAACAGAACATAGCTCAAGTCAAAAAGAAAGGAAAAAGGATCAAATTTACCCCTCTACTTTAAAAAATTGACTAAATATACCCTTCATCATACTTTAGAGTAAAATTTACCCCTTTATTTTGAAAATTAGCTTAATATACCCTTCGTCATACTTTGAGGTCAAATTTACTCTCGATGTCATACGTTGAGGTCAAATTTACCCTCATAGTTAAGAACCTTTTCATATGTACCCTTTCTTAATAGAAAAGTTTAAATCAATGTTAAATTTTCTATATTTTAAAAATAAATATACCTTAATCTAACCCGTTTGATCCGACTCGAGCCACAAAAAGACTCAAATAAATATACCTCCTTCAGTTCCATCGAGATTAAGCCACTGGATATTTATCAATGCATAGCTCATTAAAAATTAATCTACATCAGTGCAAATACAAAGAAAATATCCCTCTCTCAGTTCATGGATCTGCATCAGTGCAAAGTTTATGAAAAATGACAATTGATGGTCAAATGCAATAGATTAGTCCCATTAGATATTTCTTTGATGATTGAGTTAAGAGGTCTCCCTATGTGTCAATTGTGACATCTCTTCATTCGTATATCTTTATATGCAATTTAGATTTATACAAATTTTTCGTCATGTCATTTGCTCAGAAAATTTATTCATCGATTCTTGAATGTAGATGCACATTGAATTGCATACCAAATTTAAAAATTTAAACATAATAGAACAAGAGCAGAGTTTGTAATAGACATTTCTCTAGTTCTATATTTCTACGTTATCACATTCTATTTTACGTTTTGTTTATTGGTAAACAACCTCCCAGAATTACACGTTGAAAGAGAAGTATTTCTGTTCGTTGGAAAGATTTGAAAGTTGTAAGAGGGGGGTTTGAATTACACCTTTTTCGATCAGACTATCGACTTCTTTTGACAGATTGTCGACTATTGATTGTAGTGACAAAAGCTTCAGAAAATAAAGTGTTGAAGGTAAATAACACTTGATATTTTATACTGGTTGGGACCTTTAATAGGTCTTACGGATTCTACTAGTTCTTTGTAAATGAAATCAAAGTATAAGATTGAGTCAGGCTTTTTTACTATGACTCACACTTTTTTTCTTTCTTTCTCACTTTGATACAACGTCTCACCAACTATGTGTTTCTCTTCTTTCTTTTAAAGTACACAATAAACCTTAAGACAATACAAAGCTTGAATAAAGTAGAGCAAAGAACTAGAGAAGGTTAAGATAAGTGTATGTCTCTTCCTTTGACTTCCAATGCTTTATATAGTAGTGATTGAACTATTACTAGCCGTTGAAAGCTAGATGGAAACCCAAAATAATTTTTCTTCTTAGGAAAATGAAGATGGATATTCAATTTTCAAGAATAAGTAAAGACTAAAAGAAAATTTTAACTAAGTACAATATATACATGGAAGAGAGATGCGGCAATCCCATGATTTAAGAAATTCATTTAATGCGGCAAATCTTTCTTCTTTCCTGAAATGCCTCTTGATTTTTTTTAATATATATTTCTTGTAACATTTTTCTAGTAATATTTCTTTCCTTTGATAAATCTTGTGAGATGTTTCTTCCTTTTTGAGTATCTGAAAAGGAATTATTTTTCCTAAATTCTTTGGATCTTGATTTGAATAAAAACACATCCATCTTCTTGATTTTGAATTTTGATCACTTTGAATTTGGACTCTTTTGCGAACTTTGAACTTCAGACACATCTTGATGCTTAATAACTATTGGACCTTTCTTGAGTAACAAATTGATCTTGACTTTTCTCCTATGTAGAATATTTCCTTTCATAGGATTGTAGCAGGTGCGACTTAACCTAATTGGTGGCCTAAAGCCAAATTACAATACAAGGCTCTAAACTTTTTAATTTCTACAAAAATCATGCGTACATTATTTGTTGTGTATTTTTCTAATCTTTTAAATGCAAAATTATTAAATTGTTATTTTTGAAGTGGAATAATAAGTAAAGTGTAACGCCCCGATTTTCTGAACCGGAATGCTGCACAGTGCTCATGACCTCAAAGGACCACAAACTAACCCATGACTGATATCTGTACCTGTAACTCATAATATACATATAAAATGTGGAAACATGAACAAAGAGGGGGTAAGGTTCAATCTTTAATAATAAAATATCTGAAATAAGGTAATATCACAGTACCAAAACAAAACTGAAAATACTAAAGTCTAAATCTGAAAACTCTATAATCGTCTGAAAGCCTCTAAACTGTCTGAATAAGGAGTTGAAGGAACATGTCTCCAACTAACTCCCTAAACTGAAAATAAACTGAAATACTGGAATAATAAATGTAACGATCATGTCCTCGAAAGATGAGGACTCACTGCTTACTGAACTGCTACTGCTGATCTAGAATCTGCACCTCAGAACCTATGGTATAACATAAAAAGAAAACACCATAGCGCAATACGTCAGTACAACTAAAGTACTGAGTATACGTGGGGGTAGGCTAAATGCATGGGGTTTATATGCATGAATATGCTGACTAATATGAACGTGAGAATACATACATATATACATACGTAACTGCTACTGAACTCGTGGAGATACTGACTACTTGAGTTTGAACTCTGACAACATGAGTTTCGTGATACTGAGATACTGAATGAGTGATAACATGGATGACTGTATCTAACAATCCTAATTCTGGGGAAAACTATCTGAGTTCTAAACTGTATCTGAACATCTAAGTCTGAGATCAGTCCTAGCTAACGAGTGATCTCTGAAACTGATAATGAGAATACTCCACTGAATCTGAGTTTGAGATCAAGCCTGTTTGTCGGATGACCTCTAGATCTAATAATAAGCATCTGAATATGGGACCAAGCCTATCTGACGGGATGGTCCAAGAATCAATAGAACTATCTGAGTTCCTTACTGAGATCGATGACTATATCTGACAGTCCTGATTCTTGATTTCTACTCTGAAGACTGATACTGAAACTGTAACTATAACTATGACTGTGGGAGGTAGTAACCTAACTGACATGCCCCAATACTGTACTGGTGGGGTCCAATCTTTGCCCTGATTGGAAGGGTGTCAATACCGTGCCACGGGTAGAGACCTCTACTATGGTCAAGCCTCTCTGACGGGTGACCCTGAATAGGAAATCAAGCCTAAGGCAATATAATAGTCAAGTATAGCCTTAATCTGACGGGTGACTCCTGTCCTGCTCTGGCTACGCAGTTCTGCAGTACAGGAATTGCTGCTAATGGCTCTACCTTCATAACGGGAAAAACCTCCATCCCTGCACTCGCTCGGTGCTAGTCCCTACTCCCAACTGAAAGACTCTAAAAATATTAATTGCACTGAACTAACTAATTGAACTGAAATGATTTATAAACTGATTAACTGAGCTGATAATATTTTCTTAGCTGAACTAATCTGAATTCACTGAGTTCCATTGACTGACAGAAAATCTACTTGAGATCTGAGGTCTGACTGAGAGTACTGAAACTACTAGGACTACTGAACTACTGAGGATGTCTTGAAACATGACACTAGCTCTAGGCACACAGCTATAGTTTTCGGGTACAAGTATCCCCAGGACTCGATGGAAGGAAACTGACACACATGACTGACTTGATCATAAGAGTAGAGTCCACAATTCATAATATCATAAGTAAAGATTTCATAATAAGAATGATTCTCAACAAACTATCACATGATCGGGAATGCACACAACATGTATATACTTGCATGGCTTCAATAACATGGTCATTCCATATCGCAACAATATCATGAGCATCTCATACAACATCTTCAATTCAATACAATAGCATGGGGATCACGTTAAACATAAACTTAGAACATGGAATAGTCATTTAGGACTTATTATGTCATAAAAGCATGATTTCTATTCCCTTAGGTATTTTCACAAACACTTTACATGCACATTTTAGGCATAGGTGGATTCATCAAGATTACCAATATTCAACCACCAATTTCACATATTTATACATTAAATACCACCATATCCTCACAAAAAACATATAAAGATCCCATCTTAGGCATCATCAAAATCCAACCACATGAACATCAACCACCAACAACATAAACATCATAATACATAATTTAGAAGATGGTTCTTGAGCTTCATGGACGAAAGGAGTCCATGAATCAACTCACACATACCTTAGAAGGAAGATTCGTGGTGATTGACGGAGGAATTTTCTTGAAATTAGATCTTCAAGCTTAATTATGCAACCCTAGTTGTTTTTCTCTTTTAGTGCTCTTGGATGATGAATTTAAAATGTTAGTAGGGTTGTAATGTAATTAGGATCTATATATTTCGTAGGGTTGAGTTTAGGGATTTAGTAGGGTTGTAATGTAATTAGGATCTATATATTTCGTAGGGTTGAGTTTAGGGACGTGTAAGGAGTGTTAAAAGACTTAATTACCCTCAAAATAACTCAAAACGGAGTGTTTAAGTCACTTGAAACCATAAAATATGCGCCGCATATGATATCGCATATATTTACATAGGCGCTGCATATGATATCGCCTAAATTTACATAGGCGCCGCATATGATATCGCCTAAATTTACATAGGCGTTGCATATGATATTGCCTATATCTACATAGGCACCGCATATGCTATCGCCTATATTTACATAGGCGCCGCATATGCTTTCCAGTGGCCATGTGCGATTGGTTAGGCGATGCACTCTACTTTGCAAAGCCATAACTCCTAGCTCGGGTGTCGAATTTTGATAAAATTGGTATCATTGGAAAGATAATTCAATTTTTTATAATTTGGTGGGTATAAATATGCATAAATACCACATTAACATCAAGTTATACTCGTTCAAATATGACCCTTATGAAATCAAAAACTAAAACTTGATGGATTCAAAAACTCTTAGCTTGTATTACCTTAAGTGGCTCATATGAACATGCTTAACGTATCATATGCTATCTTATTGCTAGAATACTCATTGTAAGTCATGTACTCAAGTATGAATCACAGATAGGAGATTTCATATGTAGGAAAAATGGTTCATCTCCTAGCTTAGAAACATGCGGGGTATTACATAAAGAATGCCACATAAACTGAGACCCAGTGAATAAAAAATTAAAATTAACAAACAATAGAAAGTTAGAGCAGTAGAACTCATTCTAAAATGTGTTAACTTAATATCATCTAAAAATTTTACTACTTAAAATTTTCTTATTACTTCATTTAAACATATTTTTAAAAAAAAATTAGCCATAAGGCCAACTTATACTCGCTCCGTTTTAAGAAGAATGATTATACTTTCCTTTTAAGTCTGTTTCAAAATGAATGACCCTTTTCTTGTTTAACAATATTTTAATTCAACTTTTCGCATGATATGTTTAAGATCACAAAATTAAAAGGCGTTTTGGTACATCTGATATAACTTTAATTTAGGACCACAAGAATAAAAAATCTTCTTTACTTTCTTAAACTTTGTGTCAAGTCAAATTAGGTTATCTTTTTTTTTTAAAACTGAAGGAGTAATAATTGTTTGGAGGCCTAAAATATTTGAAGGCCTAAAGCGGCCGCCTCGTTTGCTTGGCCCTTGAGCCAACTCTGGTGTTCACAATATCTTATTTTCATATTTGTTGATTCACCAATTTGTTCTTCATTAAATAAATCTTGATTTGAACAAATCTTTTTCGCTCATAATATCTTCTTTTCCATGTTTGTTTGGAACTTCACTAAGTCTTTCTTCATCAAATAAACATGTACTAAACATAAGTTTACCACAATTAAATATTTTTTTATTAAATTATATTAATTTGTTATCATCAAAATTAACAGGTGAAACTTTGGACCTAACAATCTCCCCTTTTTTTATGATGGTAAATCATTGAGTACAAAACTTCCCTAAATTAGTAAGCTCCCCTGAATGTATGTTCCTTTTGATTGTTGGGCATGACAGAAATTCTCCCCCTCACATCATGCCTTCTTTCCTTTTATTTTTTCTTCCTGTCTTAAGATACTAACATACAAACGTTTTATACAGAAAAACTTCTCCCCCTTTGACATCATAAAAGGGGTGAAAACTGATAATAAAAGTATTGGCTAATTAGGTCTCAACATGTGTATAATTAGCACATAATGAGTACATAGGAGAATCAAACTTTATAAATAAAAATGAATTATGAAAAAATATTTTTAGCACTTTAAGTCGATAAGATAGAGTCTCCAATTGAACAAATACACACGTTAGCTAAAGCAAAATCAATCAAAAATTATTTGAGAAACATTTTAAGAGTGTAAAAACATGAAGGAATATATTGAGTCAATATAAGGTATGTGGTTGTCAAGCATCATAAATATATCATATTCTTCCGACAAATATTAACCAACACAAGATATTTTGAATCCATTTAAAAAAAATTGTGACTATCATTCTTTTGAAATATCTACCAAAGACTTGAATATTCACAAATGATACACATATAGCAGTTTAGAAACAAAGAAAAACTTTCTTACTATAAAAAAAGATACAAGATCACTCATAAGTACATATCACTTCTTTTTTTTTAAGTGAGAAATATTGGCATGGATATATTTATTGTCCTCAGGCACACTTCTCATGATACACGTGAATATGATCTATGCTTGTCCACTTTATTTCTTACAATGTTTGAGTCAGAATATCTCACTTGGCATCGCATTCATTGATATTCTCACCAATTTTCTTCTTTGCAAAAGAAATAAATGAGCTTACTAGAATATTCATGTACAGTGAAGTTTTCATACGAAATCTCTTGAGTATTCTCTTTGAGTACTTGACTTTGATAAAGAGACTTCTCGTTTATCTTTGCAATATTAGAACTTGAAGAGGAATGTCAATTCCCCTTTCGTAATTATTTGAAGTTCGAATACCTTGTAAAAACTTTAAAATAACTTGATACAATTCCTTGTTAGTACTACATGATAAAGAATATGAACAATTATAAAATTTTAAATATGCTTTTAAAAAATTATTTTTCAAACAAAGAGAAATCAACTTTTCTTACTGTTCTCTTGAGATGGTCGCAAATCATAAGAGTTGATCCTATGAGTACAAAGAAATTTTTTAAAATATTATTATAACTCATTTAGAAAATAATTTTGACATGTATAATAGTTTAAAAATTTTATAAAATACTCGTGAAAGGTAATATCTCAATAAAAGTCTCAATGTATGTAAACAAAACTTTTTATAGTGAAATCTTAAGCTATCACTTTACCCTTAGTTTTGATAATCTTACCATTTTTATCAAGTTCATCTGAATATTGATAATTGCAGCCCATTGATGATAAGATCCATTGTGTTGTTTATTTACATTGAATAATTCTTGCGCTACAGAGTTCTTTCATTTATACTAAGTACTTCTTTCTGATTTCGCTTGCACATATGTATCCGTATTAAATTAGTGCTTGTTTTTTAAAGTACATTCTTTATCTCCATGCTCATATCACTTCAAAAAATATTAGTCTAAAAAAACAAACATAAAGGTCTTTTGTAACTAAATGTGTGAAAGCAATAAGAATTATAAGTAATAAGGATTATGAAAATGTAAGGGAGTCAGACGGGCCGGTTTGGCCCAGCCCGAACCAGCCCACTTACCTAACCTGGCCCGGTCAGCTCACGGGCTGTAGGGTACCAGATCTCGGGATGGGTTATTTTTGAATTCAGGTCCGGTTAATCCGGCCCGGATCAAACCCGATCCAGGCATGCCGGTTAACCGGCCCAATTATCTTTTTTTTTTAAAAAAAATCTTGATTTTGCCCGTTGGGCCAATTTGACCGCTGGACCCAACAGCTATATTACCGTTTGGGCCCCAAAAATGGATAATTGGCCAATTTTTATTTTTTTTAAAATATTTTTTTTAACCCAAAAAAATCCTATAAATACCCTACACTTTCAAATCATTTCCACACAGTTTTCATTCTCTCTCATTCTCTCTCAATTCTCAATTCTCAATTCTCAAATATTCTATATATTTCCTAAAGTGCTCACTTTAATTTTTTAATTTTGCGATTACAAAGTACGAGTAGAAGTTTTAAAGTCGCAATCTTCGGATACTTTCAAAATTTGGTATTGTCATTTCATCTCTTACTTTTAATTTTTAATTAGTGTATTCATTGTTGAATATTTAATTTTTTATATATTTGTGTATTTTGAATATTTTTGGTTTAATTTATATTATGGATAAATTAAGAAACCTCGCCACTAAAGGTGTTAAAAAAATTTATTCCGGAAGTGGTAGTGGTAGTAAAAAGCGAATTACTAGCGGTAGAGGTAGTTCAAGTAGTAGATATACTCGTGTGCCTCCCCCTCCGGTACCGCTAAGTCAACCTTTTGAGGAAGAAATAGATGTAGGTGCTCACGATATGAATTATATACTAGCTCAGAAAAATTACGATATAGAAGAAGAAAGTGAAGTAGATGCGGTTAATTTAGATGAAGATGATAAAATTATTGGTGAGACACCCGCAGTAGAAAATGCTAACGTTATATCTGAATCGGTTAATCTCTCTCTCCGTCCTCCACGTGCCCCAAGAGCTCGTAAAACAAATGGTATTGCATGGTAATTTTTTGAACATATATCAGATATTGAGGTATAATGCAATATTTGTCAACAATTATATAAGCATAAAAGAGGAGGCAAGCAAGGGGGTACGGGTACGTTAATGAGACATATAAGTGATAATCATGATAAGAGTTAAAAATTACACAAGGTGGTGCGGATGTTGGTGGGCCAACACAAACTAGAATGGACCCAGCAACCGGTTAGGTAATGAAGAAGTATAATAATTTGAGGGACCGGGAAAAAACCGCAAAAATGGTAGCTGTGGGTTGTTTGCTTTTTAGTTTTCCTTCTTCTGATGCATTTATTCATTATATTCAAGCAATTTATAATCCTATATTTAATGGTATTCCTAGAAGTACTTGTAGGGCCGATGTTTTTAGACTTCATTCACAATATTATTTTTATTTATCAACATCATTAAAAAATATTCAATGTAGAATGTCCCTAACTTCTGATCTTGGTCGTGCTGTAAATAAAAATAACTATTTAACCATTACTTGTCACTGGATAGATAGTAATTTTGTTATGCAAAAACGTATTCTTGCTTTTTTATATGATGAAGATCGTAAACATACTGGAGATTTTATTGCTGATTCGATTGTTAAAGTTGCAGAATTTTACGGTATTGAAAATAAAATCTTATGTATTGCTTTTGATAATGCTTCTAACAACAAGACTGCTATAACAAAGTTAAAATCTAAGCTATCTCCGACGTTACCTGAAATTTTTCATGTTAAGTGTGCTTGTCATATATATAATTTAATTGTAAAAAATGGTCTTGAGTTTTTTGAGCTTTATATTGAAAAAATACGCCTTGCCATTGGTTTTATTCAAAGAAATAATCGTAGAAAATGAATTAGAGACTTTAAACTTAAATGTGAACAAAATGGACTTGCACTGATATTGATGCCTGAAAAATGTGATACTAGATGGAATGCTACGTATGATTTTTTAAAAACTTGTTATAAATATAGAGTTCCTATTACACTATCTTTTAACCAACATTGTGGTTCGTTTGCTGAGTCTGCCCACTGCATGCTACATGATTCTGACTGGGCTGTAATTAATGATCTTATTAAGTTTTTGCAAAAAAATTATATAGCAACGGTTGAATTTTCTGGTGCTTATTATCCTACTGTTTGTAATATTTTGGCATATATAGCCGATATTTCTAGTTTGCTCAAAGAATATAAAAATAAAGAAGGTTACAAAGAAGCTGTTGGAGTCATGTTTGTAAAATTTAAAAAATATTTTTTTTCGATTCCCCCTATTTACTTGGTTGGTGCTATACTAAATCCGTGCATGACATATAATACTATGTGCCATTTTAGTACTCTTATTTATGCTAACTTAGAGATAAATACTAATAATGATTCTGGTGATGAAGAACAAGAACAACCTGATTTGTGGATGGCTATGGGTGATGCGAACATTTACATAGATAAATTATATAACTACTATGCTGATTTAGTTGATTTAGTTGTACCGATAAATATCACTCCAACTGTAACTCTTCATCCTCCCGAGGAGCCATCATCTTCTAAAAAGACGGTACATAGTGGTTTTTCTGATTACTTTTATGATTTACCTTGTTGGAATAGTGTTGAGGAGGGAGCTTACACAACAACTTATCTAGAAGAGCTGAAATATTATCTCCAAAAGCCGATAGAGGATCGCAGACGACGGATCAACGCGTTGGATTGGTGGAGCAATAATGAAACACAATATCCTGTGCTTTCAAGATTAGCCAGAGATATCTTGAATGTTCCAATGTCAACCGTTGCATCTGAGAGCGCTTTTAGTCAGGGACGACAACAGCTTGGAGATAACCGGCATTCATTGGGAAGCAATGCAATGAATGTTCTAGTTTGCCTTAGAGATTGGATTAGAGTGGAACGAAGAAATCAAGGAATGGAAGTGGAGCCGAACAACGAGCAGACACTTGAAGAAATTATGACTTCACGGGAGAACTCAGCAGAATCAAGTCCAATGCATGATTTTGCCTCCGTTGACTTTGACTATCCTATGCAAGTTCCCGTTAATATTAACATGAATGAGTTGGAATAAATGATGCAAAATTTGTAGATTTTTCATCCATGTAAATTATAAATTTTGGATCATTTTGTAATCAATAAAATTCAATATTCATTCACTCCTTAATCCTTACTTTGTAATTTTTTCCATTTAATGATTTAAATCGAATTTCTAGTTTAAATTAAATACTTAGTTTTAATATATTACTAATTTACTATCAAGTATTATTAATTTATTATATTAAGTAGCATATGTTTTATTTAAAGAAGTACATATATTTTATATCTGTACGTATATATTGAATGGTACGTATATATGTGTATATATTTTTTAAAGTAGTATATATTTAACGTATACATGTGTATATGTTTTATAAATTAGTATATAACTATATATTTAGTGTGTGTGTGTGTGTGTATATTGTAGTATATATATATTATAGTATATGTGTTATTTAAATAAGTACATACATTGAATGGTACGTATATATGTGTATATATTTTCTAAAGTAGTATATATTTAACGTATACATGTGTATATATTTTATAAATTAGTATATAACTATATATATAGTGTGTGTATATATTTTAGTATATATATATATATTGTAGTATATGTTTTATTTAAAGTAGTACATATATATTGAATGGGACGTATATATGAGTATATATCTTCTATAGACGCATATATTTAACGTATACATGTGTATATGCTTTATAAATTAGTATATTACTATATAGTGTGTGTGTGTATTGTAGTATATGTTTTATTTAAAGTTGTACATATATTGAATGGTACGTATATATGTGTATATATCTTCTATAGATGTATATATTTAACGTATACATGTGTCTATGTTTTATAAATTAATATATAACTATATATTTAGTGTGTGTATATATTGTAGTATATATATATTGTAGTATATATTTTATTTAAAGTGGTACATATATATTGAATGGTACATATATTTGTGTATATAGCTTCTATAGACGTATATATTTAACATATGCATGTGTATATGTTTTATAAATTAGTATATAACTATATATATAGTGTGTGTATATATTGTAGTATCTATATATTGTAGTATATGTTTTATTTAAAATAGTACATATATTGAATGGTATGTATATATGTGTATATATCTTCTATAGACTTATATATTTAACGCATACATGTGTATTTATTTTATAAATTAGTATATAACTATATATTTTGTGTGTGTGTGTGTGTATTGTAGTATCTATATATTGTAGTATATGTTTTATTTGAAGTAGTACATATATTGAATGGTACATATATGTGTATATATCTTCTATAGACGTATATATTTAACAAATACATGTGTATATGTTTTATAAATTATTATATATATCATTACATTGTAGTATATATCTTGTAGTATATGTTTTATTTAGAGTAGTATATATATTTAACTAACGTATAGTCGTATACACGATTACATGTGTAATTGTGTATATGCATTATGTGTATATATTTTTTAAAGTCTAATGTAGTATATACTATATATCTATAGTGTATATATATTGTTTAACGTATTTAAAATGTATATAGGTAGGTATATATAGTGTATATTGGAGAAAAAACTTTTTTTTATTTTTGACCGGTTTTGACCGGGTTTTTAACCAGTGTTGACCGGGTTTAGGTGGGTTGGATCGGGTTGGGTTAAGTGGGCCGGTTTAGGATTGTTTTTAAAATTTTTACTGTTGGGTCCGAAACTGGACCAACCCATTTAACCAGGCCCGAATCCGGACCGACCCACTAACTGACTAAAATTCACGGTCCGGTTTCGAATTGACCCAGCCCGATCCACTTAACATCCTTATGAAAATGTCATAAATTTTGTCAAAACTATATTTACCCTGACAATGGAGATTTACAATCAAAAAAATGAAAAAAAAGATCCATGGATGCTTTCTTCCTTTTTAAATCTCATATGAAGAGTTCTTTAGATAAATCAAAAGTTATAACTCACAGAACTTGGGAATAATTAACAATAGTAAAAATACATACATTTTGCCTTCAAGATTATTAATATGTTCATATGACGAGATTAAGAGGCCTTGAGTAATACAATGCTTGAGCTTGAATGAAACGTTAGCATGCTTATCAAAAGAGATAATATGGCACATGATCCGTTCAAGATAAAACCTAAACATAAATCAAATATGTATGATATCAATAAAAATTGCATATTTTCTTGTTCTAAAACTAATGACATGATATAGTTTCAGGAGTAAAAGATATATGTATATATTCAAGTTATTCAAAATTGCTCAAGATAGTAGCATGACGTATTAGTCGACTCAAGGCTATATACAGTTGACTAGTACCAGATTAAGCTTAGCAGACAAATTAAGATTAATACAGCAGTTAGATATACATCACAAGAACTTGATTAAGCTTTTGTGACATTAATTATTTCATCTTTGTCATCCCATGTTGTAGCTTCTTTATTTTTGTATAATACATATAAACTTTCCAGCTTTTTTATTCTTGTGTTCCTTGATCAACCACTATACAAATTCAATAATTTTTTTATAGCCAGATTCAATGTTATTAGATTTAAGTTTGGGTCTCCATACCCAATCATATATATTTGCATAGCGAAATCTGAACTTATAAAATTTATGATAACTTTTACCATAACAATAACAATTTGAAAAAAAGGTTATTTAATAACTAACTAATGAGTCGACTTCTCAAAAGCAAGTTTGTTACTTTCAGACTTTATTTCAGTTGACTTGATCAAATAAATCGTCTTTCAGTTGACTTGATAAAATAAATCGTTTGATCGATCCTAACATTTGTGACTAATTTAGATATCAACATACTAGAGGCAAGCTTATCATTGATAGGTTCCTTACTAGTTGACTTAAATTGTTGATTCGACTAGCTTGACCTAACTGAATTATGACTGGTGCATTTACACATGACATTAATTCGCAATTACAATTCCTGAATTTCTTTTTGAAGAAAACTTTTTACTTTTTCGCATGCTTTGAATTTTATTTTTCAATCTCTCTTTTCTCTTTGAACTTTTTTAAGTTCATCAAAGGTGATATTTAAATCATTCATGGTACGATCTAAATAATTTTGAAGAACATTACATTTATTGCAAGTTTGAGATCTTACCTCACTGATTTCTTCGAGTGTCATCAAACATGCATTGGATATTTTATCATTATCGTTCTTTTTATCAGGTTCATCATTGCTCTAAGTTGATGTTCTTTGATGCTTCTTCTTCTTGAAATTATGACACTCTAAGTTAATATGTCCAAACTCACCGTATTCATAAATGTATGTTCCTCATTTGGTGGACCTCACTTTAGTCTTCTGGAATATCCTAGATGAATTAAGCTCTCTTTTTCTACTTCTTTCTTTTTTTCTTTTTGATATTTTTGGATATCTTAGTCATGTTTTCTTTACCTGCTTTATTTTTTATGGTTCTCTCATGAATAAATTTCAATCTATTTCACATTTCTATACCAATTTTACATGTGAATATTTTCTCATATTCTTCTTCACTAAAAGCGCCATGAAGCAAATATATTGTTGTAGCATTTGTTTGCACAATATCTAAATACTCTTTTGTGTAGTCAAATGTATAAGTCTCTTTTCCAAACTTGTTTCTGTCATTATTTTTTGGAATGGCCCTTGGCCCATTCTGAATAACTGGCCAAGCTTTATAATCCGTCGATTGAACATAGATCTTCATTCTTTCCATCTACTGACTATAGTATAGACTGTTGATGTAAGGCGATTGGCCTTTTGAGAGTTCCTCTTGAAATATGGCTTCGTTAATTTAATGCCCTGATATGAATCTTTACTCACTTGTTGTTAAGCAAAAATTAAGATTGAGACGAGGCTCTGATACTGTAATACCCTGTACTTTTTCCTAGTTAGAAATCGTCCCAAGAATGTTAGAAGCTTTCTTTGAAAGATGAATCCACTTTTGTACACATAGAATTTTTAAGATTTTCACTTTTTATCACGTGAGAAATTGAATAAGCTTTTCAACGATACCAATTTTGTCCAAATACGGTATCGGAGTAAAAAGTTATGAACGTTTTACTCAGAGTTGCCAGAATCGCCCAGGTGCGACGGCCAGGTTGACGGACCGTCGACCTAGCGACAGACCGTCGCCTTAGCGAAAGACCTTCGTCTTGACCGTCGCAGCCAAGGCAGTGAGGCAACCTTCTGGATAAGGTGCGACGGACAGGTTGACGGACCGTCGAACTTGCGATGGACCATCGAACTTGCGACGGACCGTCGCCCAAGCCATCTCTACTTAGGCAGTGAGTCTCTATGCTGGTCCACCTACGACGGTCGAAATGACGGACCGTCGATCCAGCGACGGACCATCGCATGAGCCGTCGCAAGTTTCGTTCAGTTATTTTTAAGTCATTTTTAAAGGAGCTTTTTGGTATTTTACCACCCATTTATATACCTAGTAATATCCGACTAAGGATCCTGAATTCATTATTCTTCCACAATATTAAAATTAAGGTTTTCTCCCTAAGAGCAATCCTTAAGCAACAAAATCTAAATCTTCTTCAAGAACTAAGAGATTCAAATTCTTCAAGTTCAAGAACTTCAAGAAACTCACTACCAGGTATGCATAGTATTCATTCATGGACTCCTTTCGTCCATGAAACTCAAGAATCTCTTTTCAAAGTTCAAGTGTATGGATTTCTTTATGAATTTTATGTTGGGTTTGCTTTTGTTCATATTGATAATGACCAATTGAATTCTAATCCATGTTGGGTGATCAATTTTATGTGGAATTGCTTAGTATAGGTGTAGATTTATGTGAACCTATGATTAAACCCTTGGATAATGAAATTAGAGTTAAATCATGATGTTTATTTGTTGTATAATATTGTCTACATATACTATGGTTACCATGTGTTTGATTAAATGCCTATGTGAAGGAGAAGTGCCCAACTAGTATGATATTATTACAAGTTTATCCATATCACATGTTTGATGAAATGCCTCAATAAGTGAATTATGGATTGTGATGTTGGTCATGTATTCAAGAAAGTCATCTTTTGTCAGTTTCTTTCCATCGAGTTTTGGGGGTACTTGTACCCGACAATTTAGCTGTGTACCTAGAGCCAGTGTCATGTTTTCACGATATCCTCAGTCAAGCCATGTTCAGTAGAATTCAGTTAGTCATGTGACTCAGGAAAACTCAGTAAAAATCAGAAATCCCAGTAATCTTAGAAAGTTCGGTAATACAGAAATCTCAATAATATCTCGTCAGTCAACGAAACTCTGTTAACTCAGTCCAGTTCAGTTCAGTAATTCATGTACAGTGTCTATTCAAATGGGAGTAGAAATTAGCACTGAGTAAACCCAAGGATGGGAACACACACTGTCAGATAAGGGTGTGATTCTTAGAAGTCATCCTTGCGTTCCAGAACTATGTAGCCAGCATAGGTTGAGACATCAACACTGTCAGATGAGGATTGATGAGGTGGATAATCACTTTCAGATGAGGGCACCATCATTCTCTATTGGGGACACTGTCAGATGAGGATCACTCACAGTTTGTCCTTATCAGTGGCGCGGTATTGACATCCTTCTAATTGGGGTTACAGATTAGACCCCAACTCAGCTATAATGAGTTATTTGGAACATGTCGGTTAGATAACTACTTCCTACAGTTTCAACTACAAAATTCAGGACAGTCAGATACAGTCAACTTAGAATAGTATGAAACTCAGCTAGTTCCACCAAATTCAGGGTTGTCAGATACAGTCACTCATGTTATCAGTTATATCAGTCATTAGAACTCAGTTACCAGTCATGTTAGGTATCAGTAAATTCATGTTATCACGATCTCAGCTATAGTTACTATGTATTCATGCATGCATTCTCATATTCATATTAGTCAGTTAGTCAGTATTTTTCATGCATATGAACCCTATGCATTCAGCCTACTTCACATGTATACCAGTACATTCAAAGTACTGACACATTTGCGCTATGGTGTCTTATACCATAGGTTCAGAGACACGAGCTCCAGAGCATCAGTAGATTTCAGTCTCAGCAGTCAGAGTTAGCAATGAGTCCTCATCGTTCGAGGACATGATCATTACTTTATTACCTCATTAATTTATTTATTAGTTGGAGTTAGTTGGGGACATGTCCCATCAACTCCTTATTCAGACAATTCAGTCATGATTTAGAGGCGTTCCAAACTACAGTATGTTCAAACAGTCATGTTTTGTGTATTTCATACCCCACCTAAATGTTATATTTTTATCAGATATTATATCTCAGTGTTGAACCTTATGGCCTTTCAGTTCATGTTTCCGCATTATACAGTATATTATGCAGTATACAGGTACAGATATCAGTCATAGGTTAGTTTGTGGTCCTTCGGGGTCATGAGCACTGTGTAGCATTTCGGGTACCAGATTCGGGGCGTTACACTAATTGAAAGTAGTAAGAGATGGGTAAATTACTCCTTTTTCGATCAGACAATCGACTTTCTTCGACAGACAGTCGACTATTGAATCAGTAACAAAACTTCAGAAAAGAAAGTGTTGAAGGTACTGGGACCTCTAATAGATATTACTCCAGTCCCCTTGGGATGCAAGGTCTTCTACTAGTTCTTTGTGAATAAAATCACAATACAAGATTGGGTCAAGCTTTTTAGCTATGACTCACACTTTTTTATTTTTTTCTTACTTTGACACAATGTCTCACCAACTGTGTTTCTCTCCTCTCTTTTTAAGTACACAGTAAACCTTAAAATAATACAATGCTTGAATAAAGTAGAGCAAAGAACTAGAGAGATTTGAGACAAGTGTATGTCTCTTCCTTTGACTTTCAATGCTTTATATAGCAGTGATTGGACTATTACTAGCCATTGAAAGCTAGATGGAAACCCAAAAGAATTTTTCTTCTTAGTAAAAATGAATAAGGATATTCAATTTCCAAGAATAAGTAAAGACGAAAAGAAAAATCTAAGTACAGTATATACATGAAAGAGAGATGTGGCAATCTCATGATTTAACCAATTCATTTAATGCAACAAATCTTCCTCCTTTCTCGAAATACTTTTGATTTTTTTTTAATGTCTCTTTCTGTAGTAATCTTCAAATAATCTTTCTTTACTTTGGTAAATCTTGTGAGATGTTTCTTTTTTTTCTTTTTTTTTTGAGTATTTAAAAAGGGATTCTTTTTCCTAAATTCCTTGAATCTTGATTTGAATATAAACGCATCCATCTTCTTGATTTTGAATTTGAACTCTTTTGTGAACTTGAACTTCAGACATATCTTGATGCTCTATAACTATTGGAATTTGGACCTTTCTTGAGTATCAAATTGATCTTGACTCTTTTCTTATGTAGAATATTTCCTTTCATAGAATTGTAGTAGTAGTCTTCACAATATCATATTTTTCATATTTGTTAAGATCTTCACCAATTTGTTCTTCATTAAATAAATCTTGATTTGAACAAATCTTTTCTTCCATAAATATCTCCATGTTTGTTTAGATCTTTACCAAATCTTTCTTCATCAAATAAACCTGTACTAAATTAAATTTACCATAAGTAAATGTTCATTTATTAAATTGTATTGATTTGTTATCATCAAAATTAACACGTGAAACCTTGTACCTAACAAATTCGACCAACAGAACTGAGGGAGAGATATATTTGTTTGTGCATTTTTTGTGGGTCGGATCGGGTATTTTAAAAAATTGGGCAATTTAACATTGATTTGGACTTTTCTATTAAAGGGTACAAGTGAAAAGTTTTTCAACAATGAGGGTAAATATGATCCCAAAGTATGAAATCAAGGGTAAATTTGGCCTCGAAGTATGACGAATGGTATATTAGTCAATTTTTCAAAGTAGAGGGATAAATTTGGCCCCAAAGTATAACAACGAAGGTAAATTTGACCCCAAAATGTAACAAAGGGTATATTTAGCCAATTTTTCAAAGTAAATGAGTAAATCTAACCCTTTTTCCAAAAAACAACTAACTTGGTTTAGTATTCTATTTTTATTTTTTTTTTCATTATTGCAATGTATAGACAAAATAAGAAGTAAACTCTTTCTTCAATTCTTTAATTCGTTCTGTATATTTGAACTACTCCATATGATGAATGAAGGAGATGGGTTTTTGCAAATATAAAAATGGTGATCCACAAAGTACATCAATAGTTGTGTACGTTGATGCAGAGTCTGGAAAATGGTTGTACTTTAAGGAGTATAATTTGGATGGTCTATCCTAACACAAGCATCAACAACTGGCTTTACAGTTCAAAATATTACCTATAGGTCCATGGATATAGGTTTATCGTTGCTCCAAAACTCACACATCAAGTCACGATCCAAGACTAGGCCCTACACATAACACTCAAACCAATAAAGGCTCGAGAAAACCTCTTAGCATTCATCATAAGCATTCAATAAGTATTTGCCGTAAGACAAATTTAAAAATTCATTTAGAACATCATTAAAGGAACTTTAAAGTATTTGAAAATTGAAGTTTAAATGTTTGAATAGATATTGACTTAGGTCCACGGAGCCTCTAAAACATAAGAATGAAAGTCTAAGTCGAGACATGGTCCCGACAAACATCATAACATTAAAACTTAGTCTGACATTAAGAACAATAACTAGGCCTTCTGGAGATGGAGAATGGATGATTCACCACTAGCTGACTCTGTTCAAATCCAATCCTATTGTTGCATGGAACTACAAAATGTGTTCCGGACCTACATCATGAAACGATATAGCATCTGGGGACGGTCAGGGTCAGTACGACGAATACTGGTACGTAAAATAAGAAAAGGGATGAAACATAATGTAGAGAAACTATGAAAGTAAAAAACTGAAACATGAGAGAGAAAATACAACTAATGACTCCACAGTTAAACCTTAAACATTCTTTTCTTTAGTTCTGAACTTGTGGGTCCAATCGTTGCTTTATCGTTGGAGCCCTCAATCCATGTTTGTGGCAAGGACTGAAACATAACACTTCATCTTCTGTATACTACTGCACGAAGCAAAAATACTGTGAGGTTATCTGGATTAACAGATAAAATCATTCTTACATCGGCAAAATGTTGTTTCAGGTGTCAAGCCTTTTGAACTCGCACCTTCTCATTTAACCATCTAATTTTCCTTAAGTCCGTTTTTTAGCTTTTTCAAATCATCAAACATCGTTTGAAGACATTCCATTTGCATTAAGGGCACACATCACATTTAATGTCACCATGACTTGCAAGCCAAACATGTCATCTCTTAACATCATCATAATACTTGATAACTCACTAGTCCCACGAAATGAAAATTTAACATAAACATGATTTTGAGAATCATATAAACACACTTTGAAGTTCTTTAAAGGGGCGAGGAGTCATATTTAGTGAATATCACATAAAATTCTTGGCCCCCAACATATACAAATTTGAGATTTAGTAATAAGGATTTTCAATAACCCAAGTGAATAGAAAATAAGAATAACTTCCTGGAAGGTATTCAAAAGTACTGACTGTTTTGTCTTTCGTAAATTCATTCTCAACCCTAATTCATAACTCATAAACATACGTAATAAGAAACTATTGGTTCATGATCTTTACTTGAAAAAAATTGTTCTATATATCTTTTGATGAAGAACTTTGTAAAGAAACCTTGTGGGAGAATCTATAGCCTTGAACCTAAGTTTCTTGATTCTTGGATGTTTATGGTTTCTTGGGAGGATGAGTGGGAGTGTTTTAATCAGATATTAGGGCAAAAAATAAAGTAGGGAACGTTTCAGAATAGGTGGAGGGACAATTTCCAAAATATAAGAAGGCACAAGAAAATTTAGATTATACCAGTGCAATCATACCAAATAGATTGTTACAAAAAATATAAGTTTCATTGTTACATTACACCAAATTTAACAGTACAATACTATAACATTTAAGTAACGATCAAAATATCGTATTTAAAGTAACAATATGATACAAATACAATAGGTAATAACCATCCAAACAAGTTGTAAGACAACCACATGAGCGTTCACATAGAAAAATATCCACTATTGATCATCCAAACAGAACCACTTTCTTTAAAACATCACAGGGCAGTTGCCCAAAACAGAAATCAAATCCAAACACTGTTGGAATTACAGGAAATGGAATGGGGAAAATTTCAAATGGAAAAGAAAACATATGAGGTTATAGATGTGGCTTATCGCTTGGTGATCATCTGCTATTACAACGAAAATACAAAAAATAACAGGAAAAAAGAATGCATATCAACGTAGGGTGTAATAAACAATAAACTAAGTTTCGCGCTATACATACTATTTTTTGAATAGGTATCCCTGTTTAGTTCCCTTTGCCTTCATCTTCATTCAAGATGCGATTGCGGAAATCACTGACCATGAGGGGAAGCCCTTCTCGCAATGATACTTTTGGTTCCCAGTTTAGTAGCTCCTTTGCTTTGCTAATATTGGGTTTCCTCTTGTGAGGATCATCCGCGGTGTTGGCTCTGAACTCAATATTTGCACTGGGATCAATCACTTCTTTGACCACCTGTTTCCAAATTAAAATAAATTAGGAGTGTTTGATAGAGATATCTTAGCACTTAAAACTAGATGTGTTCATTAGAGATTAGGCATTTCATGCTCTAAGTTACTAGTGGAGAACAACTTGATTTAGGACACACATTCTACTAAAATTTTATATTTCTAGTCATGTATTCGCTGATTTAGTTAATGTATGATATTTTCTCCTATGGAGAGACATCTTGAATGAACATTCATATGTATCACAACTCGTGAATGTATAAATTATAGCCGGAAATATTACATCGAAATAGTTCAAATTTAAAACTTCAAAACTTGGAACAAACCTCTGAGACAAGAATCGATCTTCTACGATTTAAACCTTATTGTTGAGCAATCGCGACGAAAATAATTATGAAAATAGAACAGGACCCAACTGTTCATGAAGGACGTGACTTGTGAGTTACCAGGAGATAATTTTTTATAACTATGTGTAGGAGAGATTTCTCACTGAGCAATATCCACCACGGACTGACCGTCCAAATAGTCCGGAACATATTTGTAGACATGTATACATGCAAAAATAAACATGACTTACCCCAGCAAGCTCCAACATGGTGAATTCTCCTGGGTTTCCCAAGTTGAAAGGGCCAATATGCTCACCCTCCATGAGAGCCACCAATCCATCAACCTTATCAAAACAAAGTAAATCATCTTAAATTAAATATATGCAAAATTCAATACAAAGACGCCCTATCTTACGAGTGAGCATCTAGACCCTCTATACACATTAATCAAGGTTATAGTTGTGAAGTTTTAAATAAAAAGGCAATCAATCAACTAAACTTTAGTCACAACTTAGTGGAATCGCATATATGAATCTTTTTGTATCCATTCAACTCTATTTAGGTTCATTTCATTATAATACTAAATAATGTCTTTTAAGATAAATCTCTAGTTTTCTAAAAATAAGTTCTCTAAATCTCATATTCATCCCCACATGAACATACATAAGAGCTAGTGCAAGTGTAAACAACGAACTCAATCAAAACTAGTTGGAATCGTCCATATGAATCATTTGTTTCAATGGTTATTTTCATTTGGCAGTGTCCACATCAATTTAATTATACTAAGTCTGTTAAGACCAATTTTCCTCCATGTGATCTAAGGTCTACCTCGTTCCTATTTATTCATCACATATTTGCACTGTGGACTAACCATATGTAAATCGGAGATGGAGCTCCATATGCTCGGTGCACCATTTGTCAAATGCTATCATTTCTAATCTCTTCCAATAATTGTAATCACATTTCTATCTTAACATTTGCACTCTTACGAAATTCATCTTGTACGAGTTTAGAGGTTCGGTATTTTTTATAAAAGGTCTAGAGGTTCAATATTTACCCTAATATAACATTACCCTAACGCTCAACCTTCATTCCCATAGTTCACTTTGTTAAATTTCTTCCTATTGCATAATACTTCCACACTCCGACTCTTCAAGAATCATGCCGCACCCGTGTCAAATTCTTCAAAAATACACTACTTTTGAAGAATCCAACACGCACCTATCGGCATTTTTGAAGTGTCCGAGCAACATAGCTCCGCAGTACTCCTCTATATTTCAGTCATTTTATTTTAATTCTATGTGCTAGATCTGCATCTGGTTTGGTCATGTGATGAGGAGGGGCACGGACGCCCCAGTTCGTAGGTGTAAGAGATTAGTGTTAGATGGTTTCAAGCGGGGTAAGGGTAGACCGAAGAAATACTGGAGAGAAGTGATTAGACGTGACATGGAGCAGTTACAGCTCACTGAGGACATGACCCTGGATAGGAAGGTCTGGAGGAAAAACACTAGGTTAGAGGGATAAGGTGGGTGGATGAATCATAGTCCGTAGTTAGGAGGGTTTTAGTGTCTTTTGTTTGGTAATGTACATTATTTTGTGGATATTGTATCTATATTAGTTTTATCATGTCTCATGCGTTGCATGTTTTTGTATATTGTCCTGTGTCTTGAGCCGGGGTCTATCGGAAACAGCCTCTCTACTTCTTTAGAGGTAGTGGTATGGACTGCGTACATTCTACCCTCCCCAGACCCCACTAGGTGGGAGTATACTGGGTTTGTTATTGTTGTTATTGTGCTAGATCTGCATCTATCATATACCATTCTCCTGGAAAACTATGCTTGATATTTAAACTGTCTACATTTAGGCACCGAAATCATGTAATCTTCACTTTATCTATGCCTTCCTTATGAAGCTAAACTTGCAGATATTTTGACTTGCTTCTATACTCTCTAGAATGATTCTTTATAGTTATAATTTACGGTTGACTCCTTCAATTGTCTTGTCAATTAAGACGATGTTATCGGCAAATAGCATGCACCATGGAGTTTCTTCGCTTGAACTATTTGTTAATTCAACTATAACTAAGATACTTGTTTGGGCTCAAGAATGACCCAGGATGTCAACTGAAAAAGAATAATTATTCATTTCCTCGTAATCATGGCAGGAAAATGGCAATAAAGGACCACAACCGACTTACACTATGGAGATCTCATGAAATCCAACATTACCCCAGCTTGGTCAGACCAACAAACTTCAGAATACATAGTTAAACAAGTCCAAATGTTAATAGAAGGTCAATTCCATATTTAGCAGAGAAAGGCAAGTATCCCGTGGAATTAGTCGAGGTGCGCGCAAGCTGGACACCACGGTTATCAAAAAGAAAAAAGAAAAAAAATATACGTATATATATATATATATATATATATCGGTCACCCTTTTTTTTCCGCTGTAATATACAGCGGAAAAAAAAGGGTGACCAACCATGAAAAGTTTCTTTTACAGGATATTGCATCCCAAAAGAAGTCCTTTAAATTGAAGCATCTTCCCTAAACATTAGGACTTGACTAGTATTTGCCAAACATGAACATTGAACAAACACCAATTTTCATCTCAAGTATATTTGCCACAATTGGTTTTAAAAAAACAATTAGCATGCAGCTAAGTACATAGATAATATCAGCAGAGCATCATCGCCTTCTTTCAGAATCAAATGTGATGGTGCATCTACCAAAAGAACTTTTAGCTGGCGGGCTACAATTGAACTTACTTAAGCCTTAGACCAGCAGGAGGTAATCCTCTTCTTTTAACTAGCAAATGTGTGTGTGAACATAGCATGCAATGGGACAAAACAGCGGCTAGAAAAACTAATCACAGCTACCTTTGACAGGTAAATTTTTAATTCTAAAATATGATTCCTGCAATATAGTAAGAATGAAAGAAACCGGGAACTTTGTGAAAAAATTGAGCATCCACAATAAAAAATCTTAAAGATATTGGTATAGTCTAAGTTTTTAAATATATGCCCTTACACTCCATTTTGGAACATTATTGAAAGCTTCGTGTTTGCTTTCCATCACCACATAGACACTATTCAATCTTGTGTTGCGGCATGGTTTGAAAATGTGACAAGTGCCTAACCCATCATGTACTGGGGGCTAAGCGATCAAAGATTTCTTTTCTTAATATTCATAGAAGTCAAATAAGGTAGTCAATTCAGCATTAGAAAGAGCATACATCTTTCAAATCTCCTTCTTTTTCATTTTTTGTAATTATTAAGTATACATCTTTTAAATTTTAGCAAAACATTTCCTATCTGTGAACTTAAAAATGTTGAAGAAGAGAACTTCAAAAATTTAACTTCTTGCCCAATTTTAGAATTTCACTTTGTAATACCATGATGCAAAAAGGTAACAGAAAATTAGATAGTTAAGTAGAAAAAGAAGTATGTCCCATTTAGGAGAACTTAGAATGGTGTTCATAACACGAATTATAACTTCTATAGCTTTTTGTCATCTAAATGGTCGAAAGTTTTTTTCCTACAATTTTCAAACATAAGTAGCATATATTTACTTCTCCGAGAACTTGAGTCAAGTTCCAATACCATCCCTATCACAAGTGATCAAATTCACTTGAAGCAACTACAAATAGTACCTTCTACTGTATTCAACCCTTGACCACATTCAACCAATATCATCTACGAAAACGATAACATGCTAAGCAGAGATAGGGAATGGTTAAGTACCAGATCAGACACATATTGAAAGCTTCGTGTTTGCTTTCCATCACCATATACTGTCATTGGTTGCTTGCGAATGGCCTGCAAACATGGTTTTAGAATAACAACAAATACAAAAAGGCTGTAAAAGGAAATCTCAGGTTAAACTAACAATACTACTAGATGAGAGAACAAACCTGGGCAACGAAGTTGCTGACAACACGTCCATCATCTAGACACATACGAGGTCCATATGTATTGAAAATCCGAGCAATACGCACCTGCATACAAAGATTCGACATTAGTACTTACTATACCAATTAAACTCCGTTTGACTTTTGCAAGTGGAAGAGGGCAAGCAAAATACAGAACTTAAATTTTTTGAAATTCTTTTTTTTTTTTCTTGAGAAAGAAAATACAGAATTTAAATTTAGACTGAAACTTATTGAAAATAAGGAAATGACTTGCTACTTTGTTGCCTATGTCCCATGCTCTCTCATCATCATACTATTCTGGAGTTTGTTCAACTTCTCAAAATCTAGAACTAGCAATAAAATGAGTTTCATGTTGAATTTTCCAAATTTTCCTAAATAACACTAAAAAGCTAAGACAAACAACTAATTTGGATGGATATATATACACCTTGATCTTACATCATAAACGAAGCATGATAACATCCATGGAAGCTCAACTCCATCAATGAACTAGGATGGAACAAGGAAGCTCCAACTCATTGGGCTACAAACACAAATTAAAAGGTGTCTTATTTCGGACTCAAGTTGAAGTCCAAGAGGAGGAAGATTGGACCCCCAAAATCAGCCCATAAAGAGACCAAAGGAGAGCTCAAAAAAAACCCTACCTGGGGACTTGGAGCCCCCTACCTAGGAATTTGAAGCCGCCCACTTGTTTCCGTCTAGTTCTAGATTAATCTTCTAGGGCTTTTTTAATTAGGGTTGTCAAACACCTTTTACTCCTAAAGAAAAGAAGTACAGGATTGCTTCATTCATTGTAGAACAACTTGAATGAATGAATGAATGAATGAATGATGTTACTTTGAGAATTCTTATGAATCTTTGGTGACTTTTACTTTTGGATTTATTTTTCAACCTAAACTAACCCTCAGTTCAAGGTAGTATGATAATTGTTTGATGTCTCCGGTTACTTCTTGGTATTCTTAGAAGGCGGTTAGTATCTATTACTAGTTGGTGTCTAACGTTACTCACGAAGCGGTCAAGATCATAATTAAGTTGTGATTTGTTTCTCAATTAACGGCATTTAATTCCTCTAATAATCAATATGTTGTTACTTGGATCTTGTCAAATCTAGATTAACTATTTTCTTAGAAATTTCGGAACCTTTTCCTTGAATTTTATTTTCTTTTCTTTTTTTGACGAAGGTAACAGATTTTGTGTATAAATCATTAGCACTATGTGCTGGGAGCCAAAATTTACATCAATGATCCACAAGGCTGCGTACGATACACCCTTGTGGTGGGGCCCTTACCCGGACACCGCGCATAGCGGTAGCTTTAGTGCACCGGGCTGCCCTTTTTTATAGAGTTGTTGTTGTCTTCAAAGCACCTACAATTTCTCTCCTTTCATATTGTCCACCATATTACTAGGACAATTCTCCATCTGCTTTTGTTAGTGCTGCCCCCCCCCCCTATTCCAGCTTGATAATGCCTCTTTTGTTCTTCCTGGCATAGTCCACCTAATGCCTTTGAAATTGGTAAATAGATTCCATAGCTGGCTCACCACTTTACAATGAAGGATCGGATGGATAATTGTCTCCGTGTTCTTTCACAAAAAAAACATCTGGAGCACAAATGTATGCCCCTTTTCTGTAGGTTCCCCTGAGTTAAAGCAGCTTCTTTACAACCTGCCAAAATAGCTACTTTGTGTGGAATTTTGATTTTCCATATAAGCTTCCAGGGTAGAAAATTAACCTGAGAACCCATCTGGTTCATGTCCTTGTATGCAGAACTTACAGTGAAAATGCCCCTACTGTGACAATTCCATCTTAAGGTGTCTTCCCCTTCCTGCAGTCCTTTGCACTGGTCTAACATGCCATAAAAGCTGGTCAATCTTTCAATCTCCTAGTCTTGCATCAGTCTTCTTTCAATCTCCTAGTCTTGCATCAGTCTCCTATAGGTTAAGTTCCAACCTTGATTAGACCATACTTCATGCACAGTAGATTCTTGTTGCTGATTTAGTAAGAAAATGTAAGGAAACATTTGCTTGAGAGTACCATTCCTAACTAGTTATCCTCCTAGAACAGAATCCTTTTGCCATCTTTCACATTAAAATCAATTCTTCCAGAGAATCCATGCCATAAGTTCCTAATTGATCTCCACAAGCTGGTTCCATAAGTGGTGTTCACTTCTTTAGTCTTCCAGAACCCATCATTTTCATACTTTGTTGTAATCACAGTGCCCATAAAGTTTGTTTTTCCTTGGACAGTCTCCAAAGCCATTTCATTAGAATACTTCTGTTTTGCTTTCTCAGACTTTTGATACCAAACCTCCATGATTCTGAGCCAACAATAAGGTTTTCCATTTGACCAAATGGTAAACTTTTTTCTCCTTGTTGTCGTGCCACAAAAAGTTTCTTCTAAGAGCATCAATTCTTTCTTCCACATTGTTAGGAAGAGGAAATAATGACATCAAATAGGTAGGTATAGCATCTAAGACAGAGTTGATCAGCACCAGTCTTCCTACCATTCTACCATTGATAAGTAATGAGTTTTCCATCTAGTTAATCTTTTTTCACATCTTTCCAGAACACCATTCCAAATCTCCTTGGATTTACTTTTTGCCCCACGGGCATTCCTAAGTAAACTGTTGGGATCTTCCCTATCTCACCGCCCAAGATACCAGCCAAAATTTGAATCCTTGTCACCTCATTAATTGGAAAAATGGAAAAATATGGCTTTTTTTCCAATTAATGTGGAGACCTGAAGTGGCCTCAAGCAGAATAAGGATAATACTCAAATACTTCAACTGGCTCTCCTCCGCGTCACCAAAAATGAGAGTATCATCTGCATATTGAAGATGTGTTACTTCCACCGCCTCATTTTGTCCCTTTGCTACATTGAAACCCTTTATCCAACCACTGTGAAGTCCCACCATTACCAGAATTTTCACATATCCTTTTTGTGTATCTTTTTATCGGTTCCAAATTTCTTTTGATTATTTCCTCAAGTTGTTGGATCTTTTCATCCTTTGTGTTATCAGGAAAAGTCCCCAAAGGTTCACAAGTGTTTGTAAGTACTTTCAAGGTTAATACCATTCATATATTCAAAGTTTCTACAATGAAAGAAAGCACTCCCTTTTATCTAAGTGGAAGGTGGTCATCATCCGTAACGAAAAAAAGTAGAAGATTAATCTAAAACTAGGAAACAACCAAAAGTAAGTGGATTCAAGTTCCTTGTCATGGGTTTTCTTGGAGCTTCTAAAGATTCATCTTTGTCAATTAATGGAGTTGAGTTTCCATTGATGCTATCATTTACTTTGGGATTTAGCTTTCAACCTAAACTAGTTCTTAGTCCAAGGTCGTAAGATGATTTCTTCTTTCAGATCTATGATTACTTCTTGGTATTCTTAGAAGGCAGTTAATATTCGTTACCAATTGTTGTCTAACATTACTAGCGATGCAGTCAAGATCTGAATTTAAGTTTTGATTCGTTTCTCAAGTAAAGGCGATTGATTCCTTTAACAATCAATATGTTGTTACTTGGATCTTGTCAAATCCAGATTAACTATTTTCTTGTAAATTTTGGATCCTTTTCCTTGAATCGCCACATATCCCTTTTACTTCTCTTAAATATGTACCTCATTGCTTCCGCATTTTTTTGACTATTTCCTCAAGTTCTTGGATCATCGCATCCTTCGTGTTATCAAGGCGAATCACATGTTAACATACAATTCTAAACTGCATGTAGCCAGCTTCCTAGTTTTAGAATAAGCCAGTACCTGTACGTATTACTTCCCTCCAACTGGAACTTTTCATTTTGAGTAGAACCATTCATCATAGAAAAGTTTACACCATATATTTATCTTTTGTCACTTGCAACTGCTTTCTATATTTCAAGAATGAGGAGATTCAGTGACCCTTTTTTCTTTATTTCTTAAAAAAAGGGTCACTGAATCTCCTCATTATAGGTATACACAACCTCTAATATCCAAAACCTGGTCGTCATTATGTTCTGTGGACATAAAAGCTAAAAACTAGAGGTGAAGAGGAGATAATAACATGTATTCTACTGTTCTAGAGTGTAAATCGCCAAAATTTTCAACCTACTCTAGGCATCTAAGCGACATATAAAGATTATACATCATTTAAGATTGTCTGAAAGGCACGGAAAGCAAGCACTGACCTTCCTAGAGCAAAGACGAAACATAAAGTAATTCATAGTGCATTTTCACTCAGCACTTAAGGCAAAAAATGCTGAATTTAACTTTTATAGCTTCCAACTAAGCAGATAATTTTGCACAGAAGCAGCACCATCATATGTTATATTTATCTGTGAAAAGGCAAATATTCATTACCTCAACACCTGCACCGCGGTGGTAATCCATAGTCAAGGTTTCCGCAGTCCGTTTTCCCTCGTCGTAGCAGCTCCTAACACCTAGGTGTTTCAAGACGCTCAAAAATCATTAAAATCAGCTGAAGAAATGACTTTTGTTATTCGAAAAAAGGAAAACAACAGGATTAATTAGTTGCTGCACACCTATTGGATTCACATGACCCCAATACGTTTCCTTCTGTGGGTGCTCAAGTGGATCGCCATAAACCTCACTTGTACTAGTAAGCAAGAACCTCGCACCAATTCTCTTGGCAAGCCCCAACATGTTAAGGGTTCCCATCACATTTGTCTTGTAACCATAGTTAAGGATATCAAATTCATCCAAAATTCAACAAAATAATCAAAGAACACTCGTTTCCATAACATGGAACTAATGATTAAGTTAGCACAAACAAGCACAAAACCAGAAGAGGCATTTATGCATAGAGCCGATGAAGTTCAGAAACAATAAGCTATGACATGATCGAGAAATTGATACTCCCTCCGTTTCAATTTGTTTTTCCTACTTTCCTTTCTAGTCCATTTTAAAAAGAATGTTTCTTTCATTTTTTTTGCAACTCTTTAATTCTAACTTTCCACATGTCATGTGATTAAAGGGCATTTTGGAACATTCTGTTTATCTTTACTCTAACCATAAAATTCAAAAGCCTTTCTTAAACTCCACATCAAATCAAAACCTTGAAAAGAGGGAAATAAAAGTTCTGAAATCAAAGAACACTCATCAATAAGATTGAACTAAGGGGTTGTTTGGTATGATAAACAGGGTTATCCCATGAGACTATTTATCCCACCTTCCATATGGATAGTAATTCCACCATTTTAGTACAAATGGCGGGTATAATCCCGGGATACGCCAACACCTCAAACTAACATGGGATAAAGTTAATCTCGGATTTTATCCAGGATTATTATCCTTATGCCACGTACAAAACGACCACTAAGTATCAAGTAGGCACAACATAAAAGGGCAGTGTGGTGCACTAACGCTGCCACTATGCACAGGGTGGGTCTGGGGAAGGGCCCCACGACCAGGGTGTATTGTACACATAAAAGGGTGTATGTAGGCACACAAATACACAAAACTAAAAGAGTCATTTGTACATAAAAGCTAATGAATCTGAAATTCTAAACAATAAAACAACATATATGATGTAAATACAAAAGGATATAATAGTTTTGACAGGATTATACTTATAGTGAACTGGCGAAGCAGGACAAGCCAAGTGATAAATCTGATCTACTTCCAACAAAATAGGCTCAACAACATCATGTCTAATAAGCTCAAATCTTGGATTTCCAAAATGATGCATCACATTTTCTTTCCTCCCAGTAAAGAAATTATCAATAACAATAACATCATCACCTCTCTTAATTAACTTATCAACTAAATGACTCCCAACAAATCCAGCACCACCAGTTACAACAATCCTCATCCTTTTTCTACCAACACCAACAGGTACCCTCCCAGTATGACCAACCCCATTTGTCCTAAAGTTGAAATCTTTATGATTATATGAAGATAGTGTTGATAAAGATTCATGACTTAGTGAATTATATGATCTGGGTATTGATGAATGAGGTTCAGAAGATGTGCTAAGGTGAGAAAGAGTTGGTTGAATGATGAAAAAAGTAGAACCAATGAGTATACCAATGAGAATGAACAAAAGTCTTTGTTCTTTAAGGAGATAATTGATGGATCTTGGAAGAGATCTTGTATGATGTTTAAGGGATTTTGGTGAGTATGGGTGTGCATCGGGTAATTCTTCATCTCTTCTGCTTGACTGTTTGTACAATTTCATAGCTCTGTTGGATAGTAGTTTTGTTACAAATCAAGAATGGTGTATGGGAAAATCAAGAATGATAAAGGAGATTTTTTTTTAAAAAAATAATGTTAACTGAAGTGTTTGTGTGTGTGTGTGTTGGGTTTGGGGGTGGCGGGGGCCGTGGGGAGTAGGGGTGGGGGTGGGGTGACTTTTTTAATTATAAGAGTGTTTAAAAGTGAAAGAATTTCTTGATTAATAGTATTAATCAATATATATATATATATATATATATTAAGGACAACTTTAGGCAATTTATCCTACGTGGCATATCTCTTGGAAGCCTCTAATGCTATTTATTTATTTTATAATTTTTTGGAACCTTTTTTTTCTTTTTTTTTCATTAATCAATCAATTTTCTTAATAATCAAAATGAATGAATCAATTACTACTCCTTCATTTATTTTTATTCTTTAATATAGAAATTTAATATTTCTTTATCAATACTTTCATGACCTTTGATGATCATAACTCCTAAATTATATTAATAGTCATGTTCATAATATCTTTGATATTCCATATTATTATCTTATAAATAGAAGTATTATAAGTCTTCTTTCCTCTATCATCAAAATTAAGAATATTTCATTCACTATATATTTTTT
Source organism: Capsicum annuum (assembly GCF_002878395.1). Classification (NCBI taxonomy): domain Eukaryota; kingdom Viridiplantae; phylum Streptophyta; class Magnoliopsida; order Solanales; family Solanaceae; genus Capsicum; species Capsicum annuum. The sequence goes on along the minus strand of NC_061119.1, from coordinate 14,998,783 downwards.
AAACTTTCATATATTCTTTAAAAAAAAAAATCATTCGTATATCTTCTAAAATGCCCTCCTTATTGTTTTCTTTTGGGTATGTTATTGCTTCTTCTTCTTCTACATGCATTGTTCCTTTGACATTTAATTTATTTGCTAAACTCATACATGAGATTACATTAAATTTATTGTTATTGTTATCTTATATTGTTTGTAAATTTTAAGCAAGAACATGTATAATTTAAATCTATTTTCTTATAATTTTTTATAATATATTAATTTTTGTGATGTATTATTTTTTACAGGGATAAAAAGAAGATCAAATAGTGAACAAATGAAGTAAAAATGCAATGATGACTATGTAAAGATTTGAGGAGAATAACATAAGAACCACTTGAGAGAATGTCTTTTTTTAAAAAATTATATATACTCTTTTTGCTTTCTTTATATAGTTTAAATTACTACATAATTTGTTCACTTTTATTTGTCGTTATACTAAAAATAGATATAAAGAAGAAATATAGATAAGATGATGTGACACATTAATTTTTTTATTTTTTTACATATTCTACTAAATAAATAGATTATTAAAAATTTCATAAAATAAATCAAAATTTTTCTAAAAATAGATCTTTTGCAATAGAACCCAATTCACCATTTGTTTGAGACAATCCACATAAGAGAAATTAATATAACATAATCTTAATGATAATTAATTTATTTTTATGTATTATGTAGTTGTAACTGTAAAATTATTGTCAATGAGAAAAATGAAAAAAAAAAAGTGAAGGCAATAAGGAATAAATAATTGTAATGAATGACTATAGTAGTAACGAAAAAGAGAAATGACCTCCTTTTATTTTTTTTCTCTTTTATATGACTATAGTTGTACATACACATTTCATTATGTTAAGTTATAATTAGATTTTGTCAATTTTTATTGTGATACTTTTTCTCTTATTTCTTAAAATTGTATTTTAGCAACGTAATGACGACAAAAATAGGATAATAGATAAGATAAAATAGAATGTTGAAAAGAGAAATGACCTCCTTTTATTTTTTCCTTTCTTTCTATGACTATAGTTGTACATACATATTTCAATATGTTAAGTTGTGATTAGATTTTGTAAATTTTTATCGTGATATTTTTTGCAACATTCTAAAATGAACATTATGTGCTTGATGTTATTGTTTTTTTCATGTTAGTGCATTCCTAATTTCTAAATTCGATAATGAGGTTAAAAACTATCGTTAGAAGCATTTTGAAGAATGAAAATTTAATAACTTCAAGAACTTCGAGAGTTTTCGAATTAATTTATTTTACGTGTTTTTAGCTTTTAAGCTCCTTTTTTGTTTTCATTTTTTTTGTGCTTGAAGAAAAAAATTATTTTTAAACATTTACTTTTAGGTCAGAAGAGTATAAAAATAAGCTAAAAGTAAAAAAAAATGAATATGTCCAACTTATAACTTTAGCACTTAGCTTATTGGCTATTTTTCTAAAAAAAAATAAAAATTCCAACACCCTCTTTGTTCAAGCATTAAATTAAAAAAATTGACAATAAAATAGAGTAATTGAGTGAAAAAAAAAATATTTACAATTTTTGTTTTAAATGAAAAGAAGAAGGCAAATAGCATATAAGGCCATAAATTTATATTTATGTAATTATATATCCTCTTTAAAGTTATATAAAAAGCATCTCTTTTAGTTCATATAATTATTAAATTTTTTTACATTTTAATACAATACCTAACTTATTTTTCCTTCTATTTTTTGGCCGTTTCTATTTTCTAAGTAATTAATGTAAATATTGATTCCTTAATTATCACAATTAGGAATTTACTATTCTTTTTATATTGCTCATTATAATTATTAATAGTTACAACTCAACATTAAAAGATGTAGCTACAAGTAAGTTGATGTATATTGTGATCATGTGGCGTACCCCTTCAAATTCTTTATGATAAAGCATTAGTGTAAGCATATATTTTTGTACCTCTTAAATTTCATTATTAGTTAATTGATGAAGTTTTAAAGTTTTAATTATTTTTTAGTTTTCAAATTAATTAGAAATTAATACTACCACCTTCTTACATGTCAATTATAGCAGTTTCTTATCTATGCAAAATAATGCAATTCTCGTGATTTTAGTATAATTGCTGAGAAATGTAAATGACTAGAGGAATCGGTAATTGAAATATTTATTTTTGTAAAATAATAATGATAATAATAATAAGTGAATTAAATTTGAAGGAATTATCCAAAAAAAAATATATATATTTGGCCAAATAGAGGTGTCACATCACTTTTCTAACGCCTAGCTTTATATTGATGGTGAGAATTAGAAGTTTGAGTTTTCAAATATAAATTTAATATATTTTTTGAAATTCAGAGAATGTGAGTCTTAATAATAATTAAGGATCCTGATAATTTATTTTGTAGTGTCTTTTAAAATTAGTTTTAAATTTTTATTACTTTAGCATTTAAGCATTATATATACGCGGATACAAAATTGAAATAATTTTTAATTTATGAACTTCTAATTACAATTTTTATATTTATTATTTATATATTTTAAATAAAATTTTTCGTAAAATAATAGAAATTTATATCATCTACATAGAGATAGATAAAATCAAGTATCCATAAAATATCATAAATTTTTAAAGAGTGAAAACTTTGAATAAACTACACAACTAATTAAAAATAATGTTATGAATTTAAAGTATTAAATTTAATTTTTTGAATTTGAATCTAAAAGAAATCTTAACGCATTCATTGCACTTGAATAATCGTAAAAATTATATTTTTATTCAATAAAATAGTTTATCACCGCGCAAAGCGCGGCCCCATTCCACTAGTTACTAATAATGTAAGATGAAAATGATGTACTTGCCTGTCCTTCTCTACAGACTACACATCCATGTTATTAAAAATAGGTATCTGATAACACTCTTTTCGTTTCATTTTGCTTAACTCTCATACTAAAAATAATTATTGTAATTAACTTATCTTATTTATAAAATTTTAAAAACTTATTATATTTTTCTTTTTATACCTTCAGCATTAAATAATATATAACATAGTCAGACGTATCTACAACGTCACATCATTATGGTGGCTTGATTTTCATCGAAATCGATTTTTCATATTATATTTTACTTCTCTATAACGAAATTTTATCTATAATAGTAATAATGTTTGTTATATCGATACACTCTTTATGAAATAACATCTCTATAAGAAGATGAGAAATTTTTCTTTTCAAATTTAAATGGAGGTAGTCCTAGCTAGACCAAAATGTTAGGAATTAAAGCAAGGAAAGTAGCATTGATGGAACACAGCACACTTAAATAGCATGTAATACTTTGTAAGATATGTATTATATATAAAATAAAATAAAAAAATATTCATCATAATCATCATTAATTCATGCACACAATAAATTTCAAGTATGAATATTTAATGTTAAAAAAAAAAATTATATTTATATAATGCAGATCAGTTATTTCATAACTTTATAAGAAAAAAGCTACTAATGTTTGCTTTTTATATATATAAAAGAGAAAATACATCATTTCCCTCCGGAACTTGTCGTCAAAACTTACTTTAGCACTTAAACTTAACTTATAATGATTTACCCCCCTTAACAACTTTCAACTGAATTTTTTAACACCCTAATTGTTGACGTGATAATTTTTGTAAAAATCAATGCGTAAATAACTTTAAAAATGGTGTGGTCGACCTTTTAAATTTTACAATTTTTTTTCTTTATATATATATATATAAAATCCCATCCACTCATTTTCTTCTTCTTCCTACCCGCACCATTATTAGAGCCGAACTAGCTATAATTGAGATCAAACATTTCAATTTATGTACTTTATAATGTTTTGAAGCCAACCCTATTAGATAATTTTCCACTGATGAATTTTCTTGCCATTACTTCTTTATTAAAAAAAAGGGTGTTGTGTACAACTGTTGGAAAGCATCTATGAACTTGAATATGAATTTGAAATTTGGGGGTTATCTGGAGTTCGTTTAAATTTATCGTGAACAAAAATTGTCACAAAAATTTTGATAAAGGCGAGATTGGATTCTTTATTCTTGTGGGTGGTTGTTTAAATTGATTGCTAGGTAATGTTAAGAAGCTCATGATTCAAATCTGAGCTGATTTGGTGATGCTATTATACTGATTTTAAAAGTCATAATTTGTAAAATGGACAAAGAAGACAACTTGAAAAGCTAAAGTTTAACTTGAAAACCTCCTTCCAGATGAGGAGGAAGGAGACGGAAGGAGGGGGGCGGCTGCTGCGGTTGCAGGGTGTGGGGAGAAGAAAGACCACAGGGGAGGGGGGAGGGGGGGTGGTGATTCCGAAGAAGAAGAAAAATGGGGGGGGGTTTTGTATTTTTTTTTTTTTTATTTTAAAAAAAAAAAAATATATATATATATATATATAGTACATATATATTTTTTATTTTATTTTTTAATATAAAAATAATATATGTGTGAGATTTTTTTTTAAAATTATAATTTATTACGTGGTAATGACATGACAGTGATGTAGCACTGATTGACAATGACATGGCGCGTGTATATTGTATTCTCCGTTGTGAGAGTGGGCTTGTGATTTTGAGGTTGAAATTAATTCACTTGAAAGTTGTTAAGGGGGTAAATAATTATCCGTTTAGTTTAGGGTCTAAAGTAAGTTTTGGCGACAAGTTGAGGGGGGATTTGATGTATTTTTTCTATATAAAAACAACATAAATCTCAACTTTTTGAAGCTAATTGATGTCTTTCACAACTCTTTTCAATATTATTATAAATTTCTAATTTTGTCCACATGGATACATCACATTCTTCTGATACATCACTTAATTTTATACTGATACGTCATATTTTTCAGATACATCACTTAATTTTACATGAATATATCACATTCTGCACGGATAAATCACATTCTTTCGGATATATCACTTAATTTTACACAGTTACATCACATTTTTCTGTGATGTATCTGAACTTTTACGTAAAAATAATGGTTTATATAATTATTTAACATGGTCGAAATTTTAAGTAGTTATAGTAAGTTTAGTAGTGGTATGATGTAATTTTTTTTTATATTCATACTCTTTTTAGTTTTGCTTACTTTTGCGTATATTGGAGGGAGGTGATTAGGCTGATATGGAGCAGTTACAGCTTATGGAGGACATGACCCTTAATAGGAAGGTATGGAGAACATGGATTAGGGTAGAGGGTTAGGGGGTGGGAGTTTGTTGGTAATAGTAGGGGAGCGTTTTTTTGTCTGAAGTTTCTTGTTCGTGGTGTTGTGGCTGTAGTATTATCGTGTGGCTATTTTGTATACCGTACTAGTTTATATACACTTATCTTTGGTGTTTGTTATACTGTTAGTTTATTTTGCGTACCGTACTAGTTTATCTCCACTTATCTTTTGTGTTTGATATACTGTTATCGGTCCTAAGCCGGGGGTCTATCGGAAACAACCTCTCTACTTCACCTAAGGTAGTGGTATGATCTGCGTACATTCTACCCTCCCCAGACCCTAATATGCGAGAATACACTGGGTATGTTGTTGTTGTTGTTGCTTATAGCAGCTAAATGAGATCTGGTCGTCAAATGTCAGTATATATATATAATAGCACATATACATAGCAGTCATGAAATTTTTGGACAAACGATGTCACTGTAGAGAGAATTGACTGTAGTTAAATTTAAAGTTGCAAAATACAATTAATAAGCCTAAATTAATAGGTTATGCATCTAATTACAATTCTCTTACGGAGTGTGTCAAATTAACATAGGTCAAGTAATATAGAATGAAGGTAGTATTTGTTCAATAACAACAACAATATATTCAATGTATTCCCACAAAGTGGTGTTTGAGGAGCGTAAAGTGTACGCAGACCATACTACTACCTCAGTTAAAGTAGAGAGATTGCTCCCAATGGACCTTGGCGGTAGTATTTGTTCAGTTTTAAAAAAATGATAATTTACTCATTTACACCTATTTTATTCTTTATATTAAATATTAGTCGTTATTCAATATATTTCTCAACATATTAAATTTATTCTATTTAAAAAGTAATATAATAAAATTATATTATTATTTATAATTTTTAAAATATATGTCAATTTAATAATATACAAATATTATTAGATGGAGGGAGTAGTAGAGAAGCAAGAAAGTAGCATTTGATATTTTTGATTCAGAATCATTCACGATGAGATGAAGAAAAGAGGAAGAGATTAAATGGACTGGGCTACCTACATGGGCATAAGTCCAGCTCATTTGTAGGCCTAATTAGGTAAATGGACTATTTTTGCCTTTTTTGGGGACAGTTGGATATTTGACGAATTGGCTTAATAATTAGTTAAAGTTATACAAATACACGACTTATGTTTTCAATATTACAAAAAATTTTAACTCTTTAAACATATTATAAGAATCCCAACATATACACAGAATATTATGTATATGTCGACTATGTTATGTATATTAATAGGGAGAGAGAGTAAAGTAATTAAAAAGGTGGAAGAGAGTGTAATTACTTCCAAAAGGGTTGGTATTTATGTTATTTATACTATAATTAGATGAAAAAATTACAAAAAGTAGCATACGTAAGACTATAATTACAATAAATAACAACACTTATTTGCTAGTCAAATATATACACAATATATATTTTTTAATTATTACTACTTTATATGTACGCGCCTTGCGCGTGTACCTCACTTTGATGAGTTCAAACGTTACACTAAATAAAATATTTGTTTAAATAATAAAGATGAATATAGTAATTAAATTAAATATCTTTTGAGTATGTAAAGATGGAGAATTTATTTATTAAACCTAACCTTTACCAAAAATATTTTAAAAAGTCAATCGATATTCATCTACCATTTGTAAATTGCAACAAAATAATACAATGATAGAGACATCAAAATAATACAATTAAATCTAATCTTTACACACAAAAAATTTCTCACAGTCGTTCGACACTCATCTACCACTTGTAAACAATAACAAAATAATACGATAATAGAGATATCAAAATAATACAACTAAACCTAACCTTTACATAAAAAAATTCTTCAAAGCCGACCAACATTTATCTATCATCTGTAAACTGCAACAAAATAATACGATGAAGTGATATTAAAACAATACAATTAAACTTAAATTAAACACACAAAAATTTCTCAAAGTCGATCGAGATTCATCTACGAACTATCAACTACCACAAAATAACAAACTAATAGCGATATTATGATAATACAATTAAACCTAACCTTTACCTAAAAAAAAAAATTAAAACCGACCCACATTCATCTAGCATTTGTAAATTAAAATAAAACAATAAGATAATAAAGATATCAAAATAGTACAACTAAATCTAATCTTTACACAAGAAATTCTTCAAAGTCAATCGACATTCATCTACGACCTGTAAACTATGAAAAAAATAATATAATAGTGATCACAAAGCTTCGATTTTGATCTAACTAATTCTTGTCTGAGCGAAAATTTTGACCTTAAAGATTGATTTTGAATGAAAACAAAGAAGATATATATATGTACACACACACATGGTGAATTCTATTATGCTGACAAAAACAGTGAAGAAGTTGAGGGTTAGAAAATGAAGCATCCACCAATATAGACATGCAATCGAATCAAGTTAGATGAGCATCAATCATATTCTCCTAATAGGCAAATCGGTTTGTTCTCTAGTTTAACGTACATTTCAATATTTATAGAAGTATTTCCTTAATAGAGTCATATTTTAGGAGTATTTTTTCTAATTGAATTGTAGAAAGAAAAATATTAATTAATTCTCCTACCATATATTTTAGGAGTCTCATATATTTTAGGAAGTCTAGTAGAAAGGAAATATTAATTAATTCTCTTACCATATATTTTAGGAGTCCCATATATTTTAGGAAGTCTAGTTAATATAATAAAAAATAATAAATTAAAAAATAGTGAAAAGATAGTTTTGTCTAAAGAAGAGTCTTTTAATAAAGGACAAAAAGTTTAAATCACTCTTCTAAGGGTATTCACACTTTTAATATATTAGTATTAGTATTAGTATTAGTATTAATATTAGTATTAGTATTAGTATTAGTATATAGAATCTATATCTATATCTATATCTATATCTATATCTATATCTATAATCTATAATATATTAAAAGTGTGAAGACCCTTAAAAAAGTGATTTAAACTTTTTGCCCTTCACTAAAAGTCTCCGCAATAGATAAAATCATCTTTTTACATCATTAATTTATTATATAATTATATTTATAATATTAATTCCTAAAATGTATAAAACTAAGAATGCCTAAAATATATGATAGAATAAAATATAATATATTTAAACTACTAAAATATATGGTAGCAACCCCCCGCCCCCATATTTTTCGCATTTCACGAAAATAGAACTCTTAACTACAATTATGATTTTAAAAGAAAAAAATAATAAAAACTACCCTAAAACATAATATAGTACCTTAAATAATTTAATAGCATAATTGATTGTTAACTTTTTCCCAAAAAAAAAAAAACTTGTTTCCATATTTAAAGAATCTCTTTCTTAGAAGAAAAAATTTTTAACTTCTATAAATTTATTTTTATTCCTTTCACATCAACGTAGAGATATTATTCTTCCAATATTATAGTTTTCTTTATATCAGTCATATGTAGATTTAATTTATTACAAATTATGTTTTTATAATTTCTCTTTATTATCGTCGCTCAAGATTTCTTTGTTTCTTGATGATATAAAGAAAAATTAAATAATAAATATTTATATTATTCTTCATCTTTCTCTATTTTTTTCTACTTGTGTTGTAGGAATATGCAGTTTCTCAACAGTTTATAATCAGGTATTTCAGTTATATTTTTTATAAATTTTGTACTATTAGGATATCACTTTATAATTTTTTTTATGATTAATAATTAAAGAATCCTAAAATATATGATGAATAAATTTCTCCTTTTTATGGTTGTTCAAGTTTTTTTTGTCTCTTGATGATGTAAATAAAAATTAAAGAATAAATATGTGTATTATTCTTCATCTTTCTAGATTTTTCAATTGACAATATATGTCTTTTTTTTCTTCTTTTTTTCTATTTGTGTTGAAGGAATATATAGTTTCTTAAAGGTTTACATCCAAATTATTTTTCAGATATATTTTCTATAAATTTTGTATTGTTAGACTATGACTTTATGATTTTCTCTATAATTAATAATTAAAGAATCCTAAAATTTATGATAGTAGAAAAATAATAACTTTAGCTCAAAAAAATAAAATTATTATTTTAATAATTTGTTTGTGCATGAAAAAAGGCATTACTAATTTCATAACGCGTACGGTAAAATTAATTATAGTGGAACACACAAATTAAAAAAAAAACTAACATAGAGAAAGTCTTAAATAATAAAGTTGACAAAAAATAAAATGGAATGAACTAAAGTTGTATTATAGTTACTTTAAAATATTTAGTCACGTCAATAATTTAGAATTAAGTGTTTAGGTTTATTTGCAAAAATATGTTAAATAATTTATGAAAGAAAAATAATTTTTTCATAGTTTGGTGACTTTCTTTGAAGGAAAAATTTTAGAATTTGAATTTTTATAAATTGAGAATCATTCCTTTTTGCGACAATATGATAGGAAACAAAAATAGGTTAAAGTAATTTTGACAAATTACTTCTTGAAGAATAAAGAATGAGAAAAGATATGGTAATGAGTTATTTTATTTTTCTTTAAGTATAGTTTTTATCTTAAAAGTTTTATGAATTTTTTTTGAAAAGTTATTTTCTTAATACTCTAACTTACACACAATAATTTATTTTTTATAAAAATTTATTATTAATTAATGCGAGACACACGTGCAAAGCACGTATATTTTATTAGTAGATATATTGATTATAAATTATAGATTATAAATATAAATTATAGATGGATTTTGGTGAGGGATTATTTATATTAATTTCTCTTATATTTGTTTCGAACCCGGTGTTTGATGGACAATATCTTTTTTGGGATTTAATTAGTTTAAATTTGTCCTCAAAAGTCCTAATTTTGAGATAAAGACATTTTTCTTATGAAAGACAATTTTTATTTTCAAGACTTTGATTTGAAACTTCTATATATATAGGAGTGACAGATTCAACATGTCTTTTTAAAGACATAAAATCAAAATCTGTGGGTATTAATGTCTTGAAAAGAAGTTTACAAGAATGGTTTGCTTTAAAGATTGTATATTCTGTTGTGTTATTTGTACTTAAATAAGAGGTTTAGAAAAAGCCCACCTTCTTATATTTAATTACAGATCATACCACTGCGAAGACCGTATTATTTCATTTATTACCAATCATCCCCTACAATTTGTACATATCATTGAAGAATATAGGATGGTCCCTTGTACTTCTCAATTTTTATAAGGGAGTTGCTAAATGGCCATAATTTTTTGACCATAAAATGACCATAAATGTACAAAGGTCATACTAACCTTTTCCTTAAATAAAAAATAAGTAAGTTTTTAATATTAAATGCAACTAAAATTTATGTGGGATAAATTATCATTATCATTAAATGTGAAGGAAAATTATTAAATTAACTTTAGTATGTGGGACCCACCTAACTTCATTCATTGCATTTTCATCCTTTTTCCTCAATCTTCAATTTAGTCTTTTTCTAAAATCAAAATTTAAAACTAGTTTTATTACTATATTGATCATAATTATTTAAAATATTTTTTAGAAAAGTTCATCTCATCAACGATTATTAATATATTAATCATAATCCTGTAAAATATTTTTAGAAAAAGTTCATCTGTGATTAACTAAGTTTGAACTTATCACAATAATAATTATTATTATATAAAAATCATTCAATTTTAAAGTTTATCACATTTTTTTAAAGCATTAGCTAGGGTTGATAAATATGAATGATATAATTTTTATAATGTGTCAGTGTTTATTATATTTAAAGTATTTGGAATTTTGATTGCTAATATTGAAATATTTTCAAATTAGACTTTAAAAATTAAAAATTTATTTAAATATAATAATTAATAAAATTATTTAATCAGAGTACATATTTTTTGCCATAATTTTTTGGCCCAAAAATGGCCATAAATATACAAAGACTATACTAACATTTTCCTAAAAAAAAAAAAAACTTTACTATCTTCTAAATTCAAGAAGTTAAATGTAACTAAAATTTATCTTGAATAAATTATGACTATCATTAAATATAAAAGAGGAATATTTATTTAACTTTAAAATGAGAGACCCACCTTAATTTCACCTTCTATCCAATCACACCCTCCCTTTTCGTCCTTCTCCCTAAATTTCTCTTTAGTCTTTTTTTTTTCAATCAAAATTTTAAACTAATTTTATTATATATTAATCATAATTCTTTAAAATATTTTTGGATAAAAGTCATCGGTGGTTAACTAAATTTTGAATTTATCACAGAAATTTATTTATTTATTATATAAAAATCATTTATTCTAAAGTTTATCACAAAAGTGTTTTTCTTAAAACATTAACTAGGTTCAACAAATATGAAAAATATGATTTTATAATGTGTCAATGTTTATCATGTCTAAAATATTTTAAATTTTGATTATTATTATTGAAGTATTTTCAAATTAGACTTATAAATTATTTAAATATAGAATATAATAATTAATTAAAACTATTTAATTAGAGGATATATTAATAGTGAATATAAGTAATATTCATAAGTTATCAAATTATCGTAATATAGAAGTACAAAATACAATAATAACGTGTCTTGATATCTTTAGTTGTTGTTAACTAGGGTCCAAAAATGTAAATTTTGTGATTTTCACAATTTTTATAATGTGTCAATATCTATTATGTGTATAATGATTTGAATTTTGACTGCCGTTAATGAAATATATTAAATTATATTTAAAATTTATCTAAATATATAGCTTAAATTTTATTTGAATATAATATTACTTAATTAAAGATCATATTAATAACAAATATAAATTATAATTTGCAAATTATAAAATCGACGTAACATAAGGACGTAAGATGACAACATCAATGCATGACTCTCATGAGTTGCTGTTAACTAGGATCAAAATATATGAACTATACGATTTTTATAATATGCCGATGTCTAAGTGTTTTGAATTTTGACTGTCGTTATTGATATATTTTGAAATTATATTTAAAAATTATCGAAATAAAATTTAAATTTATTGAAATATAATATTTAATTAAATTGCTTAATTAAAGGACATATTCATAATTTTTTATTTTTTTTGGTAAATAAACATTTTATTTATCACCAAAGTAGGAATTACAAAGAAAATGACATATAAACTGTCTAGGCATAGTTGGACACATCCCAGCTAAGCCTTTAAAGCTCAATCACTACCGAAGCATATCAACTAACGACTGAACTACGGATACCAATTTAATTTTGCTAGCTTTCCCTGCATTTTGCTTGTGGGTATTGTCCTGGTGAATATGGCTTGGATGGTCAACCTCACTATGGCATCCCCACAACTCCTCTTGTGCTGAAAAACTACCTGGTTTTTTTCCTTCCATACGTAATAAATAGCAGCTACCAGGGAGATCAGTGTTATTCTTACTATTGTGCTTGGAGGTGCACCATATTAGTTCCCCTTGCCACTCCTCGGGCTGCCGCTGTAATCCTTGCCACCGTAATATCCTCCCCCAGATCTCTGCTGAAACCTTACACTTGAAGACAAGTGATTAATAGTTTCGGGTACCTGTTCACACAAGGGACATATGGGGTCAACTTGCATCGTCCATTTTATCAACCGGTTTCTAGTGTAGACTCTCTTATGTGCTGCGAGAAAGGCTATAAATAGCCATTTAGGAGCTCCCAGGTTGTTACAAATCAGTCCATGCCAAGCCACTTTGGTATGCCCCCTAACAGTGCTTTGTACATAGCCTTTATGGAGAAGGTGGAGGTATTAGTAAACTCAACAGGCGTTAGCCCCGCTGCTTCGATGCATTTCTGGGCTTTCAAAATGCTTTGAATAATCCAACATGGCTGCTTTGGATAATGACCCCACGGCTCCCCCCTTTCTTAGTGCTCAAGTTCCGCAACAATTTGCATAATGCTGCTCTATTCCAAATTATCAGTAATGATTCACAAATTATCAAATCAGCATAATCTAAGGATCTAAGGCTACAACATTAATGCATCTTGATATCTCGAGTTGTTCTTAACTAGGGTCAACACATGTGAACTATATAATTTTTAGGATTCTATAATGTGTCGATGTCTATTATGTCTAAAGTGTGTTTGAAATTTTGACTGTTGTTATTATTCAAATTATTTAAATATATAGTTTAAATTTATTACAAGTTGGCTCGGACACCACTACTACAAAAAAATAATTTAAACATAATTAACAAATAGAGTTCGTATTAATAACATACATAAATGATAATTCACAAGTTATCAAATCGCCGTGACACGAGAGCCCAAGCCCCCCACAACATTAGCGGAAGACTTTTAGGATTGTTGTTAACTAGATTGACACACACATGAACTATATGAGTTTTATGATTTATATAATGTGTTGATGTCCACCATGTCTTAAAGCAAGACTCGTATTTGATAGCAACTAACCCTTATAAATAATACTAAATTGATATTCAAGATACATATATTATTTATTAAAAATATATATATATATATATATATATATATATATATATATATAACTAATATTTGATCCATGTTTTTCAATAATTTTTTATGACCCACGTAATTTAATTCAAAAGAAAATAAAATATGAATCTATAACCTTGTTCAACAATAAAATTCTATTTTAATTCAATAATTAAAATAGTAGTGTAGTTAATCAGTTATGCTAGATGAATAAATAAATAAATAAATAAAAATACGTGGCATACCATAAAATTACAAGAAGTAATGATTGACAAATAAAAAGAAAGGAAATGAAACATAAATAATGTAAAATAAAAAATTAAGATTAAAAAGCAAAAACTAAAATAGTAATAAAAAAATCGAATGATGAAAGGGGCTAAATATCCATGCGACACCTTTTAATTCTGAGAGAAATTGATGAAAGAGGCTAAATTGTTATTTTTTTCTTTTATGTTTAATTTGGGAATAGTTTAGAATAAAAAATTAGCAAATGTATAATTTATTTATTTTATAAAATATTTTTTTTGTGTCCAATGAGTGTGATATGAAATGATACAAATTATTTAATAGGATAAACCAACTATTAATAATAATTTGTTTTCACTTTAAATACTTAAGTTATTTGTAATTTTATTTAAATGTAATATTTTATTTTATTCTTTCACTTTAAAATTGTTTTATACAAAAAAAAATTAAATGTTTAAAAAAATAGGTATAATATTACGGAAAGTATAGATGTAAGATTTTCATAATATAGCATATGTATGCTTGATTTTCATAATTAGGATCGACACTTATGAATTGTATAATTTTCGTGATTTCTATAATATGTCAATGTCTATCATAACTAAAGTACTTTGAATTTTGAGTGTTGCTATTAAAATATTTAAAAATTATATTTTTTTTTAAAAATATATAGTTTAAATTTTATTCAAATATAATAATTTGTAAAATTACTTATTTAGAGCTCATATTGATAGAAAATATAAGTAATGATTCATAAGTTGTCAAATTAGCATAAAATAAGGGCACAAAAATTAAAGTATTAGTTTTTTTAGTACTCTCCTAGGTAGTTGTTAATTAGGTCGAATAAACTTCTTTGAAAAAAAATTACAAAAATACAATACTAAATTTATATTGTGTCTACATAGAGATTAAATTTTTTTATCATAAAATCAAACACTAAGTTTCATCACAATAATATATTTACCGATCTAATTAAATTAGATTTTTAATTATTTGATTTGATACAATCTTACCGAGTCTTACAAGTAAATTTGAAATATAATTTAAATAGATCGGTGATTAAAATGTAGTTATTTTTAATTAACTAATTATAGCTGATTTAAATAAAATTTTACTACGTTTAAACTTAAGTTTTATCTTGATCAGATATTTTGATAATTGTTAATGACTCTCAAACATTATTTGTTGGAATAATACTTTTATGGTCTATTATTAAATTGAATTAACTAATAATTACTGCAAATGTAATTATTGTTAGTTGAACAAGGATTAATAACTTAACATAATAATTATAAAAGTGTATCTATACAATAATTTATATCTAAATAAACGGACAATTAAATTTAATTACTTTTAATCAATTAATTATATTAACTTTAAACAAATTAATTTCACTAAGTGTTACGTTATGTTTGTTCGATAATAATACTTTTATTGGAATGGTGTGGATAGAAGTTCAGTATTTTAAAATGAAATCTATGTAAGAAATTATAGTCAATTTTTGGTTGAAATAAAACCTTTTTATAAAGAGAAAAATGAATAAATTAAATTTCATTTTTTTGACTTAATTATTGATAAAAAGATTTAGCTTGTATGAATTATTATTGATTTGATACCAATAATGAGCTATTTCAGTATCTTAAGCATACATCTATATATCCACGATTAAAATTAATTGATAGCCTTGTCTCACATATAGAGTATTTGAAGGGTCATTAGAGTTGTCGATGATTGGATCCAATTTTATAGCTTGTAAATTTTAAATGTAATTTTTAAAAATAAGTAATTATATTAACTTTGATTAACTAATTATATCAAATTGAAACAAAATTTTAATAAGTCTCACACAAGCTTATCCTAATCAAGTGCTATGAGAATTAGTATTTATTATGTGTCTCAAATCAATTTTATAAAATCGCTATTATAGTTATTGTATGTCCTTTAATTTGTTATTTTCTAATAGTACACAAAAATTGTGGTCAAATAATTTTGTGTTCTAAATTTTAAAGATAGAATATTTTTATGTGACAAATATATCAATTTTTAAAGTTAAATGACGTTTATGTTTGAATTTTTTTATGTGATAGAATCAATGTTATGTAATAGCAGATAAATTTTACCTATCTTTCATTTCAATTATTCAATTTTTCAATTCTTTTTAATTTACACCTACAACATGCCTAGTGTAAGTGAAAAAATTATTTTTTACACGATAAAAGTTAATTTAGCAATAGTAACCTCAGCTTGTAGCCGTAATAAATTATTTCAAACAAAATATTATAATTAATCAATATTTCTACTTCAGGTTATTGAGAAATGTGAAAACAATTAAATATGGACATAGTTAATTTTTATTTAGAGTACTAAAAAATTATGACAATAGTTAGCTGAATAGCTATAATGAGTGATTATTTTGTGTGGATGTTTATTAGGGTCAACAATTATGAACTCTATAATTTTTAGAGAAAAGACATGATTTCCCCCCTGAACTTGTCGCCAAAACTTACTTTAGCACTTAAACTAAACTTCCGTTTATTTACCCCCTTAACATCTTTGAAGTGTATTAGTTTCACCCTCAAAATTGAATACCACTCTCACAACAGAGAGTGTGTTACACTCGCCTACACATCAACGCCACGTCGGAGCCATGTCACTGGCACGTAAGAAATTACAATTTTTTTAAAAAAAATTAATCCCCCATAAATTATTTTTAAATAAAAAAAAATATATATAATATTTTATTTATCTAAATATATATATATATATATATAATTATATTTATATAAGCACCCCCACCCCATTTTCTTTCTTCTTCACACCCACCTACCCACCCCCACCACCCCTACCCTGCAATAATGCAGCCCCCCTCCTCTTCCAGCGCCCTAACCCCCACGCCCCGCCTCCTCCTCCTCCTTCTCTTCCAGCCCCCCCCCCTGCCCCCGTTTTTTTGTGTTTTTTTTTGTTTTAACTAATCCTTAAAATCATAAAGAAAAAATATTTCATAACATTTCCTCTCCAATTTAATTGGGATTGCATCTGGGTGGATTGATTTGTATACTCATGATGTTTTATTTTTTGTCTTGCATATTGATTTGCGTTTAATTGCTGAAGGCACAGTTTGGATTTGAATCTGCACAACGAACCATCGAATTATTATAAATTTGTTTAATTGTTTATTGACCCATTGATTGAGGTTTGCAAATGGTTTTTATGTTGGTCTCAAATACTTCATGACTAGTTTGATTAAAAAAAATACTTCATGACCCTCATGCATTGAATTCATATTATGCCCTCTTTCTCCGTTGTTTTCCTCTACTGGTTCTATGTTTGAACCCTCTCCATGTGTATTATTGGATTTGGATTAGTTGAAAATTTAATTTTTTAATTAGTAGATTGAAAGTTTGACCATTAGTTGATGTTCTTTTAATTTCTAACCTGTTTTTTAATTAAAAATTTCAATTAAATATGCCTTAATCATGAATTAACTTGATTTGTTGAATGAATTTGAAAAAAAAAATGAAGAAGTAGAAGAGAGGGGGTGTTGGGGTGTGAGGAAGATGAAGAAAAAAGAATCTGTAAAATTTAAAAGTGGGCCCCACCTTTTTTTCTCACTTTTTTTAATCATTTACGCGCTGGGTTTTCTGATTTTTGCCATGTCAGCAATTAGGGTGGTAAAAAATTCACTTCAAAGTTATTAAGGGGGTATATAATCGCCCGATTAGTTTAGGGTCTAAAGTAAGTTTTGGCGACAAATTTAGGGGTGATTTGATGTATTTTCTCTAATTTTTATAATGTGTTAATATCTATCATGTCTAAAGAAATTTGAATTTAGACAATTGTTATAGAAATATTTTTTAATTATATTTTAAAACTATTTAAATATGTTGTTCGATTTTTTCAAACATAAAAATAAAATCACGTAGTTAAAGTTTATATTAATAACAAATATAATTAATGATTCACCAATTAATAATTATATTTTAATTCACCAGTTAACAAATATAATAATTAAAGTAGGTAGGATCGCAAAACCATAACATTAATGTGTGACTTTCTTGAATTGATGTTTAACCAATATCGATATTTTTTGAGCTATATAATTTTTATTTTGTGACGATATCTATCATGTCTAAAGTAATTTGAGCTTTGACTGTCACTATTGAAATATTTTTAAACTATCTATTTAAAAAAAAAAACTATTCAAATATGTAGTTTAAATTTATATAAACATAAAAATTAATATAGTTCCGTAGTTAGAAGTCATATATATTAATAAAAATATAAATAATGGTTCCTAAGTTATCAAATCGGCGTAACATTGTGACGCAAGACTACAACATCAATGTATGACTCTCTTAGGTTATTGTTAATTAAAGTCGACACTTATGAACTATATGATTTTTATAACTTGTCAATGCCTATCATGTCTAAAGTTTTTTAAGTTTTTATTAAAATATTTTTATATTATATTAAAAATTATTTAACTATGCAAACTATTAGTTTTAAAACTCGTAAATAATTTTATTATTTTCTTCATGTATTTTTCTTATCATTTATATATAATTTATGTGTAAGATTAACATAGGGTAATTTTTTTTTCAACTAAAAAATTTTTATGCGAAATTTTCAAATGTTATGTTGACTTCTTTCCGCACTACTTCTAAAAATAGATAGAAAAAATTTGAAATAAAAAAAAATCATTTGAATTATCATGAGAAAAATTATAGCATGATTAAAATTGTACAACTGAATTCATAAAAAAATAATTAACTTTTTGTGTTGGAAATTTCGATAATTGCTTATTTTTATGTAATACTAAACTACAAATCATATTTCAACAAAAATAAAAACCTAAAAGTTATTCAAAATATTGATAGGTTTTAAGATATATATATATATATATATATACCTCCTATTTATCTATATAAAATAAAGAGATATAAAATTAAAAATTAAAAATTAAAAATTAAAAAAATAAGAATTATTTATATGATAAACACATAATTAAGTAGATATGATACATAAATATATAATGTTAAATTAAAATTTTCAGATAATACTACTTAGGACACACAGATTTTGGATATATGAGACTATAATTAATTAATTTTTTTTTATTATTTTATCCTAGACTATTCTTTTCAAGCAATAAGTACTATGCAATCATATTTATGAAAATTATGTTAATCTGTCCATTTTCATGTATTGGGATAATTTCCAAAGTATTAGAAAAGAGTAATAAAATAAGTAATGAAAGAATTTTAAATTTAAGATGAAAGGGGTAAAAATGTCCAAAAGGAAACTAGTTTATAGTATGAATAGAATTTATTACTATTATATTACTGTTCCTTTCCATAAATGACATAGGTAGTGGGTGCCAAGTTTTTCATATATTTTCCATTTAGGTAGTGTTAAATTTAATAATTTAAGTAATTTAATAAAATAATAATTTTAAATTAATTATAACTAAAATTTTAAAGTAAATAAATTTTATTATTTTCATTGGCTTTCATATTCAAAAATATTTTTTTAACTTATTTATTTTAGAAAAATTTAAAAAGATTTATTATTTTTGTCTTATTGGAAATACTAATATTTAAATTTAAAATTTTGAAGTATAATTAATAAATTTAATTTAATAAAATAAATTTTTAATAAATATTTTCTTAAGATTTATGTCAAGTCAATATGTATCAAGTAAAAAGGAACTAAAGAAAAACATATAGTAATGACATTTTACTTTTATGAAATGTAACCATAATTTACTATCAAATAGGCGTGAATAATGTTGATTTTATATATGCAAAACATATCATCCCATATTTGATTAATACTAGTTTAGGTGTACGCACGTGTATCTTACTTTAATGAATTCAAATGTTACACTAATTATTTAAATTGATAAAGATGCGTATACTAATTAAATTCAATATCTTTTGAATATGTAAAGATGGAGAATTTATTTAATTAAACCTAACTTTTACCAAAAAAAAAATATCAAAGTTGATTGACATTCATCTACCACTTGTAAACTTTAACAAAATAATATAATGATAGATAAATGAAAATAACATAATTAAATATAACATTTACATAAAAATTTTCTCAAAGCCGACGGACATTCATTTACCACCTGTAAATGACAACAAAATAATATGATAATAGAGATATCAAAACAATACATCCTAACCTTTATACAAAAAAATTCTCAAATTAGAGATATGAAAATAATACGATTAAACTTAATCTTTACATAAAAAAAAATTTAATAGTATTTTTAATCAAAAGACGAATTTACAAAAGTAAAAATCTTTCATAAATCAACCAACAAACTTGAATACACTTGAAGCACAAACAATCGCTGGGATTGTTGTATCTCTTCGCGTAAATATAAGGTAGAGTAGTATATTTATTTTAGAATTCTAACTATGGTATATTAGAGATGAGGAAGGAAAAATGATTTATCTTTACTAAAAATACTAAAGAAATTTTATACCTAAACAAATTATACTACTATCACATATCCCTATTAAAATAAGGAAAGAAAATTGATTTACCTTAACTAAAAAATAGTACATGTAATTTATAATTTTTTCAAAAATAAAAATTATTAGTATTTATATATAAATACTAAAAATACTAAAGAAATTTTATTTTAATAGGGATATATGATAGTAATATCACACATCCCTATTAAAATAAAGAAAGAAAGTTGATATAGCATTCACCTTTGCTCATCCACCAAGTGAAGAGATGCTTTGTTCATTCTTAAAGAAGTTTGACGGATCCGCCTTAGTCTTCATATGAACCAAACTATGTAATATTCCTTGATGTTGTATACTCCAATATCCGAAACTTAGGCTACCCTGCTTTGCTTCTTTATTTATTTTTTTAATTTATCAACGTAAAGAAAACAAAGATGTGTAGAATATGATAATTAAAACTTTCGAGGGCATAGATGAAACACAACTGCCAATCATCCCTAAAAAAATTAATTTCGCAGAGAACACTTTCGAGCAATATTTATACCTAAAAAAATTATACTACTATCACACATCCCTATTAAAATAAGGAAAGAAAATTAATTTATGTTAACTAAAAAACAATACACGTAATTTATAATTTTTTCAAAAATATAAATTATTAATATTTACTTCTACGATTGTATTTATTTTCAAATATAAGGTACTATAATTAGGACTCTTTTAATAATGATGATTTTTTACTTTTTCAAATATATATATTATTAGTATTTATGTATAATTATAATCTTAAAAAATAGTAAAAAGACGATTTTATCTAAAGGAGAATGTTTTAATAAAGGGTAAAAAAAATTCAAATCACTTTTCTATGGGTCTTCACACTTTTTTTATTATATATATATATATATATATATATTATAGATATAGATTATAGATTATAGATATAGATATAGATTATAGATTATAGATATAGATATTATGTTAGTTTTTATAGGAGTGACATAATTGATTTTAAAATTTAAATTTTGAGTGTTAATTATCTGTTTGCTTATAATTATTTACATCACTACAAATTCAAAGCGAAAATTTTAATGTTTCATTATTTCAAACTTAATATGTAAAGCATATTTTGCACTTCGATAGTTTTTGATTTTTTTTTTTTTTTGTAAAAATTAAAAACTTGCAATCTACAATACTATAAATTAAGGAAACATAATAATTAATCTGATGTAATTCAATTCGGTTCGTTACGTTGATTTTTTTAAAATCCGTTGACACACATAAAATCACCAGTAATATTGAAAAATGTTTTCCTCTGGTCCTTATAGTACTCCTAAATAATTGAGAATTTAGAATTTAATCCGGACATGAAATATATATATATGTATTTATATATATGCCAGAAATAGATTATGCATACTTTTTCTATTTTTATTCTAATTGTTATTTTAATAAAAATATATTAATAATTTTAATTTTAATAATATTAGGCCCGTGTTGACACCAGCCGTTTCCTCTAGTTTATGTAAGAATGAAGTGATACCATCCATCACAACCCTTTGATGGCAGATGTTTTACTACTTCTCTATCCATTTAATCAACCTTTAGCTAGAAGTACAACAATTTTTTTCAGATTATAGATTCTGAATCACAATCTTTTACGTACTAAGATTTGAAAAAATTATCTGTACATTATAAAACAAATACAAATATAATTTGCGTACACTTATTATACAAATTTGGAATCTGAGAGAAATCTCTGCCACAATTTCTGCCCTTTAGGTGAACACTTTATGGTAATCTGTTCATTGCGCCATAGCTCACAAACCACACATGAGATGTAAACCGCACTAAGCTAGTCTCTTGCACAGTGGCGGATCCACCTTGTAATCAGGGGGTTCATTCGAACCCTCTTCGACGGAAAATTATACTATTTTTATACTATTTTTACACGATCAAAAATATTTTTATATATGTATAATAGATGTTGAACCCCTTCGACTAATCCTTATGTTTACTTTTGAACCCCTCAATGATAATCCTGCCTCTGCCACTGCTCATGCAACGAGCTCATGACCGAGCGACAAACAAAGACTGAATTCAATCTCAGGTCTCCCACATGGGAGACAACTCCCCAACCACTCAACCATACCCTTATAAGTCACTCATTATACATGAGTATACACTTTCGCCAACTACAAAATACAATAGCTAAACCAATATATCTAACATTAAATAAATTGGTACAATAAGTGTATTCTGTATACTCATTCATTATACATATGTTATACAATAACTTTACCGACAAAATTTTATAAAAATATAGATTAGAGTCATATCATCATCATTATTATTATTATTTTCGGAATGGTCCATTTTGGATCACAAGTAACTTGGCATTAACGATCATTTACGGTGTACCTGAAAAAAATATTAAAGATCATTTATTCTTGATTGGGTTTTACGTAAGCTAGCAATTTACTTTATAAAAAGCACGAAGTGGAAACAATCAAAACCCCTTTGCTTCTTTCCAAAGATGAAATAATCAAACAAAAAACCATGTGAGGAAAAAGCCTTGCTTAATGTTAAGCCTCGAGGCTTTAATTATTGATTTATTATAGTTATTAAACTGTCTTATACATGGAGTAAGGTGGAAGTAGTTTTGTGGCGGATAAGCTCAGGCAAGTGGCGGATTTCAAAGTTAAAAATGTTTATGCATCAATTTATTACTGGATTATCTAGTTTAGGGTCTAGATTATTATTATTAATTACCAATATTAGAAGTTTAAAGGGAAAAAAAAGATAATGAAAATGAAAAACGACCACAGTGGGAGTCGAACCCACGGCCTTCTGATCCGAAGTCAGACGCGCTAATCCACTGCGCTATGCGGTCAGCGTTGAGAATATTCGCAGTTTTAATTATTTATCTAATAAAACTAGTAGTTAAAACCATCCCTTGCAAGTAGTCTAGATTTAAATTCAAAAGGCAAAATGGGTTGGTGGATCCTTGTATTATGTCCGTTTTGTAATATGGACACTTTTATTTATATGTTTGTCATTTGGATCCTTGAACCCACTAAAAAACAATATTTCAAACCCTTTGACCGTTGACCAGGCTTATGTGGCATTAAAAGGGCTGATTAGGACGAGGCGCGTGCCTGCGACTGGGGGTCAATTTTATATTAGAATAATTAAAAAAATTAAAAATAATATCAAAATTAAAATAAAATTAAAAAGGGCTTTTTATTCACTTTCTCAACTAAAAATTTTCATTTTGATCCCCTTTCACTCCAAACTTGTCCTTTGCACACTTCACAGCAATGGCCACCAAGAAATCACCCCGTAACTCTAACCTAATCAACAAAATCGACAAATTCTCCTGTTTACCACAAAAAGGGCCTTTGGGCTATCAAGTAGAAAAACGACGGCAAAATCCCCATCCACCCAAAATCCACTGCTGTCATTGCTCCGCCCTCAATCATCGACGTCAAACCACCAAAATTCTACCCAGCTGATGACGTGAAAAAACCCCTCATCAACAAACACAAACCAAAACCCACAAAATTGAGAGCCAATATTACACCTGGTACTGTTTTGATTATTCTAGTTGGGAAATTTAAGGGAAAAAAAGTTGTGTTCTTGAAACAACTTGTGTGTTCTGGACTGTTACTTATTAGTGGGTCGTTTAAGGTTAATGGGGTTCCATTAAGGAGAGTTAATCACGCTTATGTTCTTGCTACTTCAACGAAAGTCGATGTTAGTGAAGTCAAGATTGACAAGATTCAACGAAAGTTTATGTTATCCCTTATCTTTGTTGTGGTTGATATTGTCGTTGTTGTTCATTGTGAAAAAAAAATTGTTGTTGTTCCCTGAAGAGGGTCTTTGCTGGTTGATATTGTTGTTGTTGTTCATTGTAAAAAAAAAATTATATATCCCTGAAGAGGGTCTTTTCTGTGGTTGATATTGTTGTCGTTCAATAAAAAAAAATTGTTATTGTACCCTAAAGAGGGTCTTTGCTGGTTGATATTGTTGTTGTTGTTCATTGTCCAATTTTTTTTTTATATATCCTTGAAGAGGTCTTTGCTATGGTTGATATTGTTGTTGTTGTTCATTGTAAAAAAAAATTGTTGTTTTAATTTTAATTTTTTTTTATTCACTTTCTCAATTTAAAATTTTTATTTTGTTTATGATTAATTTTGTAACTTTTACAAATTGTTAAAGATATTTAAATAAAAATTGAAAATTCATTATGTTTGTATATGTGAATTTATAGTTTAAACTTTAAATTAATTGGAGAGAAATTTTAATTATTTGGAATAAATTTGATGTTTAATTAAATTTATTGTG
>NC_061119.1:14956211-14971009 GCF_002878395.1 Capsicum annuum | reverse complement strand
CCTAGAACATTTAGCTAAAGGTGATTTCGTCCCTGCCTAGAACATTGATCAACGACCCACTCAAGTTTAGGGGCACTCAAAAGCATGCATGCCGCCAACGGTGCAATGCCTCCAAATGACATATTGAAGCACTAATGATCTTTGCAGTTTTCAAAAAAAAAAAAAAAAAAAAAAAATCTTTGCAGTTTTCTAAGGGTGTTTTGGTACGACGGAAAATATTTTCCATGAAAAATATTTTTATGAAAAATGTTTTCTTAAAAAATAAGTTAGTTTTTTACTTATTTTCTTACGTTTGGTTAGTGAGTGAAAGATATTTTTCGAAAAGTATTTTATGGTGTTTGGTTGGTGAGTAGAAAATATTTTTTAGAAAAATATTTTCTAGTATTTGATTGGTGAGTGAAAAAATATTTTTTAGAAAATACTACTAATTGTTAACTAGTATATCAGTGCCTCTAGCAACTCAACAATTTGTAAGAACTAATTTAACCATAACAAATAATATCAATATCGAATACTAAAATATTACAATCACTAAATTTAAGCAACTATTAATTAGCAAATATAGAAGACACTTTTCAATATTTTGTCGGGACAATCTCAAGATACTACAATCAATAGAAATATAACGGAACGACAAGTTTATTCAATCTCGTGAAACAAGGTACATCAATGACAAAATAAAATATGCAATTAGTAAAAGTAATATAGGTAGGTCTTCCTCTATGCATATAAAAATAACAATACATTCAACGAACATTGGAAATGGAAAAAATTTGGGTTTCACTATTTTTTATTTCAAGCAGTGAAAAATTAAACCAAAGCATAGTGAAAAATATTTTCGAGTAATGCAAATTTTTGAGAAATATGAATTTTTTGAGTCATGTGAATATAAGTGTTGTTGGGGTGGGGAAGAGGGGTGGGGGGTGGGGGGTGGGGGCATAAGTCACATTTGTTATTTTCCGAAAAATGACTTTCCTTGGTCCATGAGGGAGATCATTTTCTCTTTAATAGAGGAAAATGAGTTATCTTGAAAAAATATTTTTTCAATATTTTATTACAATCAAACAAGCAAAAATCGGAAAATATTTTTGAGAACATTTTCCGTCATACCAAACACACCTAAGTGGTGAACTTTTGATCCTAATTAATGGATGGAATCCAGTAACAACTAACATTAACCATATCTCCATTACCAAATAATCCATTTGAAAAAAGAATGGTATAACCCATGATTTGTTTACCCTAAAATAGGTGCAGTTAAATTTGTAACGTGATTTAAAGAATATGTGGATTGAATTTATCTTGAGATTAAAATAGAATGAATCAAAGTGAATAATACGTACTAGTAATGTAGTAATAAGCTAAATTTGATTCTGAATGACAGTGTAAATGATGCCCTATCTTCAATCAGCTTGAATCCGGAGGTGTTTTTGATGGAGACTTTTTTCAAAGAAATTTTGTGCTTGAGGAACAATACAAGATCTTAATAGAAGAAATAAGTAAATACACGAATGTTTTGTTAATAGCGTATGAATCAATTATTAAGCAGAAAATTGGATGCCCTACAACAGTGACGGACACAGGATTTAGGATTGGAGTCGTGGGTGTACGGAAGGTTCGAACACATATATTGACACCAAAGCTTTAAGGTTTTGCTTGGAAACTAGAACACCCAATTATCTTCTCGGCTTACTAGATGCTTTTTTAAATCTTATACCAAATTTTATATATTTTTTATATAATTATACCTAATCTGCATCGAATTTAATGGATGCCGAAGCACCAAAAATTTAGCTGTAGGTCCGCCCTTGCCCTTCAACACGAATCATGGCATCTTAATCTACATTGAATGACAAATAATTGAAAGTTAATGCTAAGAGAGTAATATTTGACGTACGTTTTGTCTATTGAGAAAAACTGAAACACTTTATTACACTCAAAATATTAACACGTCTTGATTAAGACAAATAAAAATTAAACATACATATTAATAGTTAATACACTTACCAATACTTGCATTTTTGTCCATGTTCATAACGTACAGTTAATATATACTGATAATTTTCTTTCAGCATATTTGAAATATATGTCATGTTGTTTGATTAGACTTCCTAACAATCAAAACACACAATAGGTTTCTTTCGATTATGGGTGTCAAACGGATCGGGTCGGGCCAATTCGGAACCGGTCCTTCTATTTTAACCGGGTTGAGGGCTGGTTTTGACGTTAGCCGGGCCGGGTCGGGCCAAACAGTAAAAAAATTAAAATCCATTCTAACCCGGCCCACTTAATCCAACCCGATTAAACCCACCAAAACCCGGTCAAAAATATAAAAAAAAACTTTCTTTCAATATACATTACATATACCCACCTATATACATTATAAATACGTTAAATAATATATATACACAATATATATAGTATATACTACATTAGAATTTAAAAAATATATACACATATACACAATTAGTCAATTACTCATATATACGCACCATTCAATGTATATATACTACTACTTATAAAATATACTACAATATATATACATTACAATATATATAGATATACTTATATACTAATTCATAAAACATATACACATGTATTCGTTAAATATACAAGATATATACACGTGTATATGCACCATACAATGTATATATACTACTACTTATAAAATATACTACAATATATATACATTACGATATATATAGATATAGTTATATACTAATTTATAAAACATATACACATGTATACGTTAAATATACACTTCTATAGAAGATATATACACGTGTATACACACCATTCAATGTATATATACTACTACTTATAAAATATACTACAATATATATACAGTATAATATATATAGATATACTTATATACTAATTTATAAAATATATACACATGTATACGTTAAATATACACTTCTATAGAAGATAATACACGTGTATATGCACCATTCAATGTATATATACTACAACTTATAAAATATACTACATTATATATACATTACAATATATATAGATATACTTATATACTAATTTAATATATACACATGTATACGTTAAATATACACTTCTATAGAAGATATCCAATTTATAAAATATATACACATGTATACGTTTAATATACACTTCTATAGAAGATATATACAAGTATATATGCACCATTCAATGTATATATACTACTACTTATAAAATATACTACATTATATATACATTACAATATATATAGATATACTTATATACTAATTTATAAAATATATACACATGTATACGTTAAATATACATTTCTATAGAAGATATATGCACAAATATACAAAACATATGCTACTTAATATAATAAATTAATAATATTTGGTAGTAAATTAATAATATATTAGAATTAAGTTTTTAATTTAAAGTAGAAAATTAGAAATTCAATTTAAAATTTTAAATCGTAAAATGAAAAAATATAAAAAGCAAGGACTAGGGAGTGAATGAATTTGGGGAATTTTATTGATTCAAAATGATCCATTATTTATAATTTACATGAATGAAAAATCTACAAATTATGCATCATTTTTTCCAACTCATTCATATTAATATTAACGGGAACTTGCATAGGATAGTCGAAGTCAACGAGGGCAAAATCATGCATTGGACTTGATTCTGCTGAGTTCTCCCGTGAAGTCATAATTTCTTCAGGTTTCAGCTCGTCGCTCGGCTCTGGTTCCATTCCTTGGTTTCTTCTTTCCGCTCTAATCGAATCTCTGAGGCAAACTAGAACATTCATTGCATTGCTTCCCAATGAGTGTCGGTTGTCTCCAAGCTGCTGTCGTCCCTGACTAAAGGTGCTCTCTGATGCAACGGTTGATATTGGAACTTTCAAGATATCTCTAGCTAATCTTGAAAGCACAGGATATTGTGTTTCATTACTCCTCCACCAATCCAACGTGTTGATCCGTCGTCTGCGATCCTCTGGTGCCGCCCGAAGATAATATTTCAGCTCTTCCCGATAAGTTGATGTGTAAGTTCTCTCATCAACATCGTTCCAACAATTTAAATCATAAAACGAATCAGAAAAACCACTATGTGCCGGCCTTTTAAAAGATGATGGCTCCTCGGGAGGATGAGGAGCGACATATTTGTAGGTATGGCTAAATCAAATAAATCAGCATAGTGATTATATAATTTTTCTATGTAATCCTTTGCATCAGCCGTAGCCGTCCACAAATCAGGTTGTACTTGTTTAGAATCATGGTTATTATTTATTTCTAAGTTAGTATAAATAAGAGTTCTAAAGTGGCACATATTATTATATTTCATGCACGGATTTAGCATAACACCAACCAAGTAAATAGGGGGAATCGGGAAAAAATATTTTTTAAATTTCGTAAACATGGCGCCAACAACTTCTTTATAACCTTCTTTATTTTTATATTCTTTGAGCAAACCAGAAATATCGGCTATATATGCCAAAATATTACAAACAGTAGGATAATAAGCACCGAAAAATTCAACCGTAGCTACATAAAATTTATCTAAAAACTTAACAAGATCATTAATTACAACCCAATCAGAATTATGTAGCATGCAATCAGCAGAATCAGCAAATGAACCACAATGTTGGTTAAAAGCTAGTGTAATAGGAATTCTATATTTATAACAACTTTTTAAAAATTAATACGTAGAATTCCATCTAGTATCAATTTCCTCAGGCATCAAAATCGGTGTAAGTCCATTTTCTTGACATTTAACTTTAAATTCTCTAATTCTCGATCTACGATTATTTCCTTGAATAAAACCAACGGCAAGACGAATTTTTTCAATATAAAGCTCAAAAAACTCAAGACTATCTTTTACAATTAAATTATATATATGACATGCACACTTAATATAAAAAATTTCAGGCAAGAGCGGAGATAGCGTAGATTTTTTTTTGTAGCAGTTTTGTTGTTAGAACCATTATCAAAAGCAATACATAAAATTTTATTTTTGATACCATAATATCCGGCAATTTTAACAATAGAATCAACAATAAATTGTCCAGTATGTTTACGATCTTTATCATATAAAAAAGCAAGAATACATTTTTGCATCACGAAATTACTATCCATCCAATGACAAGTAACTGTTAAATAATCATTTTTATTTACAACATGACCAAGATCAAAAGTTAGGGACAATCTACATTGAATATTTCTTAACAATGTTGATAAATAAAAATAATATTGTGAATGGAGTCTAAAAATATCAATCCGACAAGTAGTTCTAGGAATACCGTTAAACATAGGATTATAAATTGCTTGTATATAACGAATAAAGGCATCATAAGAAGGAAAACTAAAAGGCAAACAACCCACAGCTACCATTTTAGCTATTTCTTCCCGGTCCCTCAATTTATTTTACTTCTTCGCTACGTGACCGGTTGCTGGGTCCATTCTAGTTTGCGTTGGCCCACCAACATCCCCATCACCTTGTGCAATATTTAACTCTCTTTTGTGATCTTCAGCTATATGTCTCATTAACGTACCCGTACCCTCTTACTTGCTTCCACTTCTATGCTTATATATTTGTTGACAAATATTGCGTTGCACCTCAATATCTGATATATGTTCAAAAAATTGTCATGCAATACTAGTTATTTTACGAGGTCTTGGGGCACTGGGAGGATGGGGAGGGAGATTAACCGATTCAGTTCTAACGTTAGCATCTCCTACTGCGGGTGTCTCAGTAATATTTTCATTATCTTCGTCTAAATTAACCGCATCTACTTCATTTTCTTCTTCTATACCGTAATTTTTCTGAGCTTCTACATAATCCATATCGTGAGCACCTACACCTATTTCTTCCTCAAAAGGTGTACCAAGCGGTACCGGAGGCGAAGGCACACGGGTATATCTACTACTTGAACTACCTCTACCGCTAGTAATTCGCTTTTTACTACCACTACCGCTTTCGGGACAAAAATTTTTAACACCTTAGTAGTGAGGTTTCTTAATTTATCCATAATATAAATTAAATTAAACTAAAAATATTCAAAATACACAAGTATAATAAAATTAAATATTAAATAATTAATACAATAAATAAAAATTAAATGTAAGAGATGGAATGACAATACCAAATTTTGGAAGTATCCGAAGGTTGCGACTTTAGAAACTTCCGCTCGTACTTTGTAAATGAAAAATTAAAAAATTAAAGTGAACACTTTAAGAAATTAAATATATTGAATATTTGAAGATTTGAGAGAGAATGAGATTTGAGAGAGTGAAAAATTGTGTGAAAAATGATTTGAAGTTGTAGGGTATTTATAGATTTTTTTTTTGGGATTAAAAAATATTTTTTAATTTTTTTTTTTTTTTTTTAATAAATGGGTCCAAACTAGCCGTTTGGACCAAAAATCGGCTATATAGCCGTTGGGCCAACGGCTAGTTTGGCCCAAAATCCCAATTTTTTTTTTGTGAAAGCATTCGAGCCGGACCGGTTAACCGGCGGGCCTGAATCGGGCTTGATTCGGGTCGGGTTAACTGGACCCATTTTAAAAAATAATCGGCCTGGGACCCAGAACCCTAAAGCCCTAGGGCTTACCAGGCCGGGTCAAACCGGGCTGGGTTAGTTACAAGGGCCGACCCGACCCACTTGACACCCTTACTTTCGATTCAAGCAAAAAAATTCAATCTATAGACGATTGAGTGAGCTCAATGCTCACATGTAAGAGTTGAAAGGTTAATTAGTCTTATAACTACATCAAAGTAGTTAGTTGACTAAGATGTTTTGATATTAGTCTTATAACTACATCAAACTAGTTAATTGACTAAGATGTTTTGATATGATAGTGTATCAAAGTTAAGAATATGTCTAGATGAAGGGGGAGAAAAACAATTTTAGCGTAGAGTCACACATGTTAATTGAAGAGCTTAACTTCTTAAGCAATTTGCACATCATGAGCTAGTGGAGTATAACTTTTCGTATCTATTTTTGTTTCACATGTGTAGATCATATCCTACTATGTGGAAATATATCGGATATCATTCACACCAGGTATTAGAAATAGACTTATCTGTATATCTTGTTTTACTTAATGCATATTGCTCTTCCATCTTTTATTGTATGTATATACACGTTACATATAATAAGTTCTGTGCATGCGAAAAAATATTAGAGTCCATACTGATTAAGGGCATATATCAATTTTTTATATGATTTTGAACAATCTTACTTAATAAGCTAAGAGATGATTTTTGGATTTGAATACTTGAATTAGACGACTCAAGATTTGTCTTTTTCATATTTAGAAGGAAAGTACAAACTCTAATGTGAAAGGAAAGAAAAAACAAGAAGAAAAATGTAAATGTACTTTCAAGAAAACGAAAGATGTAGCACATTAATCAGGAAACTAATCTCTGTTGTTATAATTGACCACATAAACTAAATGATGTATATATTGTAAATTGATGTATGAAAAATAATGTAACCAGTAAATAATTCACAATGGTGCAATGCTTTTTACGTTTTAACCATTCATTTTCTATATTGTTGTGATTCATGTATATATTTCTTGTATATCACTTGGTTTTTCCTTGCTTATTTTCAAGAGTTTTGAATATCTACTTAAAGCTGAATAATATTTCAAAGTAGTAATTCAATATAGACGATTACTGGAGATGTCAAATGGACGGGTTGGAATGAATCAGGACAGATTAAAATAGTTTGAATTAATTAATGAACGGATTATTGATCCATCCAAAAGTTATTGGGCTGAAATATGGGTGATAATCCAACACGTTTAATTCTTACTAAGTTTTAATTGCTTTATTTATTTTTTAATACTAATTATTTAATACCTTGTATGTTTCGTCGGCTATATATAGTGTATCAAATAAAACAAATGTTTTTTTAAAATATTTTAACAAGATTCCTCAAGAGTCAATCTACACACTTTCTTATTTCACTATAGTGATGTTTTTATGGTAACACAGTTACCTCTTGATTAAACAGACATATTATTATTTCATCTTTAAGTTTGAGTTCTTTATAGATATGCACAATTACAACTTTAACTACTTTTGATCCCTAAAACATTAATCAACACCCCGCTTAAGTTTAGGAGCACTCAAAAGCATCATTGCCGACGATGCAATGCCTCCAGACGATATATTGAAGCACTAATGATCTTTGCAGTTTTCTAAATGGTGAATTTTGATCCTAATTAATGGATGGAATCCAGTAACATCTAACATTAACCATATCTCCATTATCAAATAATCCATTTGAAAAAAGAATGGTACAACCCATGATTTGTTTACCCTAAATTAGGTGCAGTTGAATTTGTAACGTGATTTAAAAAATATGTGGATTGAATTTGCCTTCAGATCATAATAGAATGAATCAAAGTGAATACATACAAGTAATACAGTAACTAGTCAAATATGATTAAGAATGACAATAAATAACGCTCGATATGTTAGGATTTGCTCTAGATTTTTTATTTTTTTTCTTATTAGCTTTATTCTGACTTAGAGAAAGCATTTTGCACCTCTATAAATAGATCTCTTTTTTTTTTAAGTATCAATACAATCACATCACTAATATCTCTTAAGTGCCAGCTCACACAGTTAGTTACAAGTTTATTAGGAAGTTAGTTATATTGTTCAGTTAGCTCACACAGTTAGTTACAAGTTTATTAGGAAGTTAGTTATATTGTTCAGTTAGTTGAGTTAGTTAGAAACCTCAGGCTGATCATTAGCTTATATGCACCACTATATATTCACCTACTTAGTGTACTACTAATCAGTTTTTTTGATCAATGAGAATCATCTAATATTACACTAGTCAAGGCCTTCTTCTCTTCTTCATCTTCCTTCTTTTCAATGCTCTTCATCTCTTCGCTGTTACATTGATATCTCTCTGTTGTTACTCTGATTTACAACATGGTATCAGAGACTTCGATCTATAATTAGTCGTTCCTTCTATCACCTCTCATAATCTCTTGATACACTCTTGAATTTTCTTCTGGATTTCAATATCAAGATATTTCTTGGTTTTCAAGCTTTCTGTTCTTGCTTCCGCTAATCTGTCACAAAATTCAAGTCAAGAGGAGGATGGAGCATTCATCTGATGCTATACCCACTCAGGTTCCACCATATATGAATGTTGATGGGTCACAAAACTTTACTGCAGTTCCAGGTTCATCACAGATTCCTAGTATAGACTATAACCATCCTTTATTTTTACATTCTTCTGGTGTTAGTGGTACTCAGATTATTTTTTTCAACTCACTGGCATAGAGAATTACTCAAGTTAGGCTAGGTCTATGTGTATTGCCCTCTTAGGAAGAAATAAACTAGGGTTGGTTGATGGTACTTGTGCTAAAAAAAAGTTTCCTGAAGTTATGTGAAATCACTGGGAGAGGTTTAAAGCTATTGTTCTTTCTTGAATCATAAACTCCGTTTCTAAACACCTTTTTGGTGGTATTATGTATGCATCTAGTGCACAAGCCATTTGGCAGGATGTGCTTGAAAGATTTGATAAAGTAGATGGTTTAAGAATATATAATTTGCACAAGGAAATTGCTAGATTGATGCAAGACACCTTGTCTGTTTCTGTGTACTTCTCCAAGTTAAAATACCTATGGGAAGAGTTTGAAGCTCTGGTTCCCGCACCAGGGTATGACTGTAATAAGTCCAAAGACTTTGTAGAACATTTGCAGAAGCTTAAGTTGTTTCAATTCTTGATGGGGCTAAATAAAACCTATGGTCAAGCTAGAAGCCAAATTCTTCTGAGGTATCCTTTGCCCTCAGTAAACAAGGCCTATACCACGATTCTTGGTGATGAATGTCAAAAAACTATGGCTGCCACAATAGGGGCTTTAGGACCAAGCCCTGGTCATGTGAATTTTGATGTCGCCATGTATACAAGAAACTTTAGAGGATGTAATACCTATAATAGTGGAGGCATAGTAGTGTGAATAGTCAAACACATAATGGTAACAACAACTTTGTTACTGGAGGAAATCATAAATAAAAATAACTCTCATTTGATGTGTGACTACTGCAAGTCTAAAGGTCAAACCAGAAAAGTGTGCTACAAACTTGTTAGATATCCAACTGACTTTAAGAATAAGAAGAAAGTGTTATCTTCAAATGGTCATGTTGCATACAATGTGATTACAGATTCCATCCATGAAAGGCTCAACTCTGAACACATCCAACCTCCTCAACAAACTCAAAATCTGGAATACATCAGGTCACAATCTCAGGCTTAAGGTTATAATGTGGGTTCAGGACAAGTCAATTACAATGAAAAAACTCAGCTTGGAGGATATTCTATTCCCTTCACCAAAATTAATATGAACAGTTAATCCGGATGCTGAATTAAAATAGTCTTGGATCTACCTCTTTAGTGCTTGCAAATAATAGTAATGCAAAAGTTAATGCTAGCACTACAGGTATGGACAAATTTTAGCATTTGTAGTTCCAAATACTCCTAACTGGATCATTGATACACGAGCCACAAATCATATGGCCTCTGATCTTGATCTACTCAATAGAAGTTCTATCAAAGAAACAAATGTATCTAGAAGAGTGCACTTACCTAATGGTGATGTTTATTTAGTCACACACACTAGTAATAGCTCAATAAATATCAGAAGCACTATTTAAGATGTCCTATATGTTCCTCAATTCAAATATAACTTACTGTCTGTTTTAAAACTAACAAAAGAACTGCAATGTGTTGCTTTTTTATCCTGATTTTTGTCTTTTTCAGGGAAGGTGAAGGAGATTAGTAAGCTAGATGATGGACTATATATGCTTATGAATTATCTTGAAAAAAAAAGAAATAGGAAGATCAGATTACTAGTTGTGTTGCACCAGATAGAGAAGCTCTCCAAGTGGATTATAACACTTGGTATAAGAGATTTGGGCATAGTTATTCTGTAGTATTACAAAGATTGTTTCCTAATAGCTTACAACTGATAAATGCTTCTATTCATGATTGTACTGTATGTCATTGTGCTAAACAAATCAGACTACCTTTTCTTACTAGCAGTGTTAAAACACAGGCTATATTGGACATGGTCCATGTAGATTTCTGATGACCTTATAAGACTCCTATCTTTGATAATAATAGATACTTTCTTACTATTGTGGATGACTTCTCTATACTTACTTGGTTATTTCTCTTAAAACAAAAGTCTGATGTATATGTTATACTACAACAATTCGTCATCTATATTAAGAATCAATTCAATAAAAGTATTAAGATACTAAGATCAGACAATGGGACAGAATTTATCAACTCTTTATGTCAAGATATGTTCAGCAACCTAGGTATAATTCATCAAAGAACATGTGTTTATACCCCTCAGCAAAATGGAGTTGCTGAGAGGAAACATAAATATGTTCTAGTGGTGACAAAAGCTATTAGAATGCGAGCTCATATACCTATTAAGTTCTGGGGTCATTGTGTGCAAGATGCAGGTTTCCTAATCAACAGGTTACCTAGTAGTGTTTTACATTATAAAGCCCCTTGTGATGTATTCTTTAACAAGAAACCTACTATTACTCATCTCAGAACTATGGGGTGCTTATGTTTTGCTAAAGATATGACTTAATTTGATAAACTATTGTCTAGATCCAAAATTGCAGTGCACATGGGATATTCAGAGGTGCAGAAAGGATATATTTTATATGATTTGAATTCTAATTCCTTCTTTGTTAATAGGGATGTAATATTCAAAGAAGATGCCTTTCCTTTCCACACGCATACCTTTGAAGCCAATTATATTTTTCAAGTGACACAATCCTCTCTGAAGACTGGTCAGACAACACCTTTATACCTTTTTATCATGATACTATAGTATCTGAAGATATTCCTATACAACAGCCTATGCATGTTGTTCCAGAACATCAACCCTTATCACAACCTATTCAACCTCAAGTTGCTAATATGATACCACCTCCTTCAAGTGTACAAATTAGAAAATCCACAAGACATTCTCAACCACTTATTTAGTGGAAGGATTTTATATCTCTTAACATCCATCAGGACTCACTTTACAGTATTGATAAGTACATCTCTTTTTTTGGTTTATCTACTACATATCAATCTTATATTGCTTCTTTCTCTTCTGTTACAGAACCTAATAGTTATCATGAAGCTAATAAAGATGCAAGGTGGATTCAAGCCATGAAAGAAGAGATTAGTGCCTTAGAATCCAACCAGACATGGGAAGTTGTTCCCTTACCAGAAGAAAAGACAACTATTGGTTGCAAATGGGTATATAAAGTGAAGTATAAAACAAATGGTGAAGTGGAAAGATTCAAGGCTAGGCTTGTGGCTAAGGGTTATAATCAGAGGGAAGGTGTTGATTTTCAAAAGACCTTTTCACTGGTAGTTAAAATGGCAACTGTCAGGACAGTGTTATCTTTGGCAGCATCAAGGAGATGGCATATATAGGGGTGTGCATCGGTCGGTTCGGTTCGGTTTTATATATTATCAATTCGGTTTATCAGTTTTTGATTTTTAAATATGCTAAATCAATAATCAAATCAGTAAGATATTTTTTATCGGTTTTTGATTTATCGATTTTTAGTCCTTAATGGTTCGATTTTCGATTTAACCGATAAGAAAATATTCATAAATTAGAAATAGTAGTAACTAACATGAAAAAAACCGAATCTTAGTTGCCACCAAAAATCCTACATGATGTGTTTTAATTTACAAGAACCTTCAAGTTTGAACTAAACATTGTTTGGAGAAATTAAGAGTTTGTATAATTGAAATAATAGGTTTGTTAATTTGTAGAAATTAAAGAAAAATTAAGAAAAATATATAATAAGTCATATATATATATTCTTATTGGGTTATCGGTTTACCCAATAACCCAATAAGAAAAAATCAAACCAAACCAATAACCCAATAATTTTTTTTTTATAAAATCATTAAAAAATCATTAACCCAATAACCCAAAATAATAAATCAATAATATTTTTATCGGTTCGGTTTATCGGTCGGTTCGATTCTTGCACACTCCTAAGCATACACATCAGATGGAAGTATATAATGTGTTCCTATAAGGTAACTTATATGATGAGATTTACATGCAGCTACCACACGGATTCATTAGCCAGGGGGAAAACATGGTATGTAGGCTAATGAAAGCCTTGTATAGTCTAAAACAAGCACCAAGATAATGAAATACTAAGCTAAGTGAGGCTCTAATCAAGTTATTTGAATGAGTTGCCATTTTTTGTGGATTGAGTTAATTTATTAATAAAATTAAAAATAAAAAAAAAGGCTCTAATCAAGTTTGGATTTGTACAAAGTCAGTATGATCATTCACTATTTATCAAGAAATCAACTCAAGGAGTTACTTTAATCCTAATCTATGTTGATGATATGCTCATCACTGGAGATAGCTTGAAGCAAATTCAGGAAACCAAGGATGCTTTATAGAGTGCTTTCAAAATGAAGGATCTTGGAGAACTTAGATATTTTCTAGGTATTGAGTTTGCAAGATCAGAAAAAGGGATCACTATGCATCAAAGGAAATATACTCTACAGTTAATCTCATAAACAGGTTTAGCAGGAGCCAAAACTGCAGTCACACCAGTGGATACTAATTGCAAACTAACATCAAAACAAGTTGATGAAGCTACAGATAAGTATGATACAAGAAAGGATCCACCAACTGATCAAGCAGCTTATCAAAGCTAAGGTTAATTGGGAATTTACTTTACCTTACAGTAGCCATACCTGATATATCATTTAATGTACAAACTCTAAGTCAGTTTCTACAAGCCCCCCAAGATATCGCATATGGAGGTTGCTCTAAGAGTAGTGAGATACATCAAAAAGCAACCTGGACAGGATTTACTACCATCTAGCAATTACAAGAAAGAAATTACTACATATTGTGATGCAGATTGGGCAGCTTGCCCAAACACCAAAAGATCAGTTACATGATTCTTGATCAAATTTGAAAACTTTCTTGTTTCTTAGAAGTAAAAAAAATAAGCAGTAGTGTCAAGGAGCTCTGCATAGACAGAATATAGGAGTATGACATCAACTGCTTAGAATTAACATGGTTGTTAGGCTTGATAAAAGAAATTGGCATGGAAGTTACAAGGCAGTTAAGATATTCAGTGATAGTAAATCTGCTCTACTGATAGCTGCAAATCCTGTTTACTATGAAAGAACCAAGCACATTGAAATTGATTGTCATTTCATAAGGAAAAAAATTCACCAAGGTTTAGTGACAACTCACTACATTGCAATTACAAATCAGCTAGCAGATATCTTAACTAAAGGTCTCACCAAGGTTCAACATGAATACTTAAAATCCAACCTAGGTCTACTGGACATCTTTCACCCTACCTAACTTGAGGGGGAATGTTAAAGTATCAATACAATCACATCACTAATATCACTTAAGTGCCAGCTCACACAGTTAGTTACTAGTTTATCAGGAAGTTAGTTATATTGTTCAGTTAGTTGAGTTAGTTAACAACCTACAGGCTGAGATCATCACCTTATGTGCACCACTATATATTCACCTACTTAGTGTACTACTATTAAGTTTTTTTGATCAATGAAAATCATCTAATATTACACTAGTCAAGGCCTTCTTACTCTTCTTCATCTTCTTTCTTTTCAATGCTCTTCATCTCTTCACTGTTACATTGATATCTCTCTGCTGCTACTCTGATTTACAATAGTTTTTCTCAAGCCACAACACAATAGCATTATAATGTAGTTTTGTTTAGGGATATTTTCTCTCAAATGATTTTTATGTTTTTTCGAATTAGTTTTTTAATATC
>NC_061119.1:14895435-14956111 GCF_002878395.1 Capsicum annuum | reverse complement strand
TATATATATATATATATATATATATATATATATATAAGAGATCAATATCCAATCCTACGTGGCATGTCTTAGATGTCTTCAAAATTATTTATCTTTTTTGTGATTTTTTGACCATTTTTAAATTTTAAAAGATTAAAATTCACCTAACATTATACACAACATTAATAGTAGTCATATTAAATAACTTTTATCATCAATGTTATTAAACTTTTCTCATTTATGTGCTATGTTAAAAACATTTTTTAATTATTTTAAAAAGTCTCACAAATTGTTAAATGCTTATCTAAAGCTATGTAGGAGAAATCAATTATGAACTTTAAGACATCAATCAAAAGCCAACCTTTACCAATCCCACGTAAATTTATTTTTTTCTTTTTTATTTTTGGTCATTAACATCATTATCAATTTCTATTAACCTTACTCTATTGAGTATTTTTTTCCCCTAGATTTCATGCTTTTCGTCTTATTTTTTGACATTAAACTTTTGAAGAAATAAAAATCTCTCTTATATATATGAGGAGGATCATGGACAAGGTGATGTAACATCTCTCTATGGCCTTTATTCATATTTTTCTTTTTCTTTATTTTTTATTAATTAATTAATTTACCAATTTTAAAAATTATCATATTTATTACAGTAGTTATAACAAATGAGTTACAAAAAAACCTCAACCTATTTATATTCTCTACTTAAATTACATGTCTCTTCAACTCCCATGTACTTAATCCATATAGTTGAACCATTCTATAAATAAAATCACCTATGAAGTTGTTCAATGTCAATCTTTAGTTCTTGCTTCTTCTTCTTTATTTATTTTTTTCTTTTTTGGATTCTTTCTTTTATGTAGGTGCGACTAATTAAGGTTTTGGTTGATTAAATCTATGTATTATGGTATGTGTTATTTTTCTTGCATAATGTCTCATATTCAGAAGTATTACTTTACGTTTGTGTATATATCTCTATATTCTAGCATATGTATATATAGTTCACGGTAATTGTGATCTTTGCTTTAGTTTATTTATATTGTATCTTTTTTTATTAATTTATGGATCGAAACACACTAAGTATTGTTGGGTTATATAATCACCTTCTGTAGATGATTTCATTTCATTTAGTATCAGTAACGCTATAATTATAGAATTATTAATTTTTGTAGGCAAAATTTTTAATCTAGATTGATGGTATAAAAAATAATAGTTACAAATTAAATGTAAATTATCTTATTTTGTGTTTAATCATGAATTTATTAGTTTAGAGGTATATTTTGTGTAGTTATCATTTTTCTATGGCTTTATTATAAGAGAAAGCATTTTCATGTGTTTTCATTACTCTGAAATGTGAATGCATGTTTACTTATATTTCCATAAGTCATATTAATCTCATGCAGCTTTAACTTGAATTTGGGAAAGGAATGATATAGTTTTGAAGAGCACTTCAACAAATAATGTCCTCCTAATGTCCTCCACGTTTACTTCTAATTGAAGATGAACAACATACAATTGAAGAAAATAGAAAATCTCGTACCTATTAAAGTCAAAAATTATAGAGATAATAAATCGAAACACCCTCAAACTTGTCGCCTAAACTTACTTTAGACCCTAAATTAATCGGACAATTATTTACCCCATTTAACAACTTTCAAGTGAATTAATTTCCACCCTATAATTATACTACCAGTCTCACAAGAGAGAGTGTGTTGCACTCGCACCCACATCAGCTCCATGTCATCGCCAAATCATAATTTTTTTTTAAATGTTATTTAATGATTTAGTAAAAAAAAAGAAAAATAACCCCCACCCCATGCCAGTTCACCCTCCCCAGCCATAGCCCATCTTCTTCATCTTCTCCGATCACCACTACCATCAACACCGTCGCCGCCATTGATGCCGCCACTGAGGAGGATGGTCCAATCTCCATTTCACCAAATACTTCAATATCCCCAAATTCTCAAAACATCTCAATTCACAACATGTTCTTCTACCATCATCATTGTCGCCGGAGATGAGGACCACCTTCCATTTTACAAATTACTACACCACCCCTTGCATTTTCATAAATACAAGTACATTTCTCTTTAAATTACTCTTCATATATGGAAGAGGCAACATTTTAGTTCTGCATCATCACCAAAAAAATATTTTCCCCAATGGCAATCATTATTAAGCTCTTCATCACTCTTCTTC
Organism: Capsicum annuum; assembly: GCF_002878395.1. Classification (NCBI taxonomy): domain Eukaryota; kingdom Viridiplantae; phylum Streptophyta; class Magnoliopsida; order Solanales; family Solanaceae; genus Capsicum; species Capsicum annuum. The sequence goes on along the minus strand of NC_061119.1, from coordinate 14,953,927 downwards.
TCCTTGCACTTCTCAAAAAAGGTACTTTTGGTCCCAAATTCCCCATTAACATAATTATTTCTCCCCTTCCAACCCCACCCATGCCACGAAAATGCCTCTCCCTCTATTTTTTTTCATTTTCTTCATTAACACCACCAAAGAATTAACAACCATAAAGACATCAATTTAAGATTTTTCCTTCATTAAAATATTATTTCAACCTTCAATTCTAACTCCTTCAGTTAGAAAGTCTCGACTATAACAATGTGTTTGGAGGGGAGGACGAGGGGGGAGGGGTTGAAGAAGATGAAGAAGTGAAGAAGACTAACTCCCTCAGTTAGAAATTCTCGATCATAACAATGTGTTTAGGAGGGGGGGGGGGGGGGGGGGGGTGAAGAAGATGAAGAAGTGAAGACGTGAAGAAGATGAAGTGATGAGGATGTTTATATATATATATATATATATATATATATATATATATATATATAAAGAGAATTTGTAAAATTTAAAAGGTGGGTCCCACATTTTTTTCATGTTTTTTAGGCCATTCACTCGCTGCTTTTTTTTTTTTAATTTGTCACGTCAGCAATTTGGGTGAAAATTAATTCACTTGACAGTTGTTAAGGGGGGTATATAATTGCCCGATTAGTTTAAGGTCTAAAGTAAATTTTGGCGACAAGTTTGAGGGGTTTCGATGTATTATCTCAAAATTATATGGGTTATTCGAGTCCCGAAATCACTTGCTTACTATTATGGACATGATTCACCTGTAGTAGTAATCTTCTCGGTATCCTGTTTATTGTACACATATTCCTTTAATTTTTTAGTGGCTCACATGCATTTTATTAACCAAGTAATATTAATTTTGGTTCCCAACATTTCTCTCTTCTCAATTTTTCCGATATTATGTATATTGAGAAGAAATGGTACCATTATATATTTCTTATATCTGTTCGTATCTCATAGGTGAGAGTTTTTTATAGTTAATTTTTAATATAAATTTGTTCAAAAATAAAATGACAGCAAATACATATACACCTTATGCGTATACACTAAGTTCTATTTCTTGATTTTTTTTCTAAAAAAATATTTTTGCAATTTCTTTATTAAATCAACATTATTATTTGGATTCAATCAACTCTATTCTTTTTCTTTTTATAAATTAGGAATATATAATTTTTTTTGACTAATAATAATATTTTGGTAATCGTATGTATGCTATGTTGCTCCATGACTTTCTTGGTTCAAAATGCATGTATCATTTTGTATTATGTCGAAGTGTCAATCACCCACTTCATGCTTACACTTTTGACATTTTTATATATTCTTCGGCTAATTCAAAAAAATTGCCTCAAAGAATTAAATTAAAGAATTATAGTATCAGAGTAAAAAATTGTGTTTTATAAGATTTTTTTATTTTTATATTAATTTTATGAAATGAAAATGTCCAAAAGTATTCTAGAATGTACCGATAGAAAAGCTATATATTATAGCTTTGGTAGTAGAGTAACTGGAAAAAATAGAAAAATGTAGAAGTAAAAGAAAGAGAAGAGGACGAGATTAGAAATTTTGTTACTTGATTTTTAAAGATACAATAATAAAATATTCGGTGTATTCCTACATTGTGGAGATTTTAAATATTAAGATATTGTAAAAATAATAATTTATAAATTTAACAAAATTTTATATAACCGTGCGAAGTGCAGATAAATTTACTAGTTCAGCAAATAATATCAATAATATGTCTTTTTATTATAGTTTTTTGTGTTATCTGAATTATCATCTACATGATTTGCACCTATACGCTTTCGCATGACGCCATCTCAATTTCAAACCCAACAAGATCAATTATAATAGAAGCTTTGATGCAATTTTTTTCACAGAAGCTTTGTGCTTGAAGAACAATACAAGATCTTAATAGAAGAAATAAGTAAATATACGAATTAATGTTTGGTTAATAGTGTATGAATCGATTATTAAGCAGAAAATTGGATGCCCTACAACAGTGGCGGACTCAGGATATAGGATCGGAGTCGTGGGTGCACGGAAGGTTCGAACACACAACATTCAAAGCTTTAAGATTCCGCCTGAAAACTAGAACACTCAACTATCTTCTCGGCTTATTGGATGCGTTTCTAAATTTTATACCAGATTTTATATATTTTTTATATAATTATACTTAATCTGCATTGAATTTAATGGATGCCAGAGCACTAAACGTTTGGCTATATGTTTGCCCCTGCCCTTCAACACGAATCATGCCATCTTAATCTACATTGAATGACAAATAATTGAAAGTTAATGCTAAGGGAGTAACATTTGACGAACGTTTTTTATATTAAGACAACTAAAATTTAAACATACATATTAATACACTTACCAATACTTGCATTTTTGTCGATGTTTCATAACGTACAGTTAGTATATACTAAGTAATAATTTTCTTTCAGCATATTTGAAATATATGTCATTTTGTTTGATTAGACTTCCTAACAATCAAAACAGACAGTAGGTTCCTTTCGATTCAAGGAAAAAAAAAAGTTTAAATCTATGGACGATTGAGTGAACTCAGTGCTCACATCTAAAAATTGACCTGTTAATTTGTCTTGCAACAATCATCCACTAGTTAATTGACTAAGATGTTTTGATATGATAGTGTATCAAAGTTAAAGAATATGTCTAGATGAAGGGGGGAAAAACAATTTTAGCATAGAGTCACCCACGTTAATTGAATACCTTAACTCCTTAAGCAATTTTCACATCATGAGCTAGTTATTACTTTTCGTATTTATTTTTCTTTCACATGTGTGGAAGATTACGATACCATACTATGTTGGAATATACTGGGTATTGTCCACATATGGTATCGGAAATAGACTTATCTCTATATCTTGTTTTGCTTATGCATTTTATTGTGTGTATATACACGTTACATATATTAAGTTCTAAGCATGCAGAGAGATGTTAGAGGCTCATACTGATTAAGGACATATATTAATTTCTTATATGATTTTGAACAATCTCACTTAATAAGCCAAGAGATAATGAATACTTGAATTAGACGACTCAAGATTTGTCTTTTTCATATTTAAAATGAAAGTACAAACTCTAATGCGAAAGGAATTAAAAACAAGAAAAAAAAAATGTAAATGTACTTTCAAGAAAACGAAAGATGTAGCACATTAATCAGGAAACTAATCTATGTTGTTATGATTGACCACATAAAGTAAATGATGTATGTATTGTAAATTGATGTTTGAAAATAATGTAACCAGTAAATAATTCAACAATTGTCCAATGCTTTTTACGTTTTAGCTATTCATTTTCAATACTGTTGAGGTCCATGTATATATTTCCTGAATATCACTTGGTTTTTCCTTGCTTATTTTCAAGAGTTCTCAAAAGGAGAGATTTCCTTTTGAGGAAAAATTTCATAAGTAGCAAACTCAAGCTCATAATTAACAGTTTCATAGTAACTGTTTTATAATCACATAAAATAGCAAGTTGTCTTTTATATTTTAATCAAAATTTGCTATTGAAATACATATACAAAAGAAATTTACTGTCTCATTTTCCTCAAATCTGTTGAGTTAAATAAGGAATAATCAGGTGCTTAAATTAACATTTATAGTTGAGGATTCATTTTTCATAAATGACTCTTATTAAAGGATTTTTGTTTAAATTACATAACTAATAAATCTATATTAGTTAAGATTTTTATAAAAATTACATAACTGATTATTCCTTTAATGATTAAAATTTTTGCTTTTCCGTAAGAGACATATATCTATATTATATATACATATCCCAAAAATATACAAAGTACATAGACACACAGATCTACATATGTATTCATAATACAAAAATACATACATATCTGCATATGAATTTATAGAATACATATTTGACCATTATGTGTATATACACACACATGACATAAATTTCTATTACAAAAAGGATAACTATATACATACATATACATATACATATAAATATACATATACATATACATATACATATACATATACATATACATATACATATAAGTAATCAAAAATACATAATACATGCACATGCCTCGAAAATGTAAATTTATAAGACATGATTTGTATATATACAAATGAGTACACATTAACTAATAAATACATATACAAAATAAATACATACAAATAGATATATATGTTACCTTCTAAAAGGACATAGGACAACCCAAATACAAACTCAATACCGTCCAAAAATACATATGTAAATTTCATATGTATATATACAAAAATACAAATACATTCACATGTCTCAAATGTGTATATATACAACAAGATTTATATATATATATATAAATCAGTACCCATTAGCTAATAAAATACATATACAAATAGCTTTTCGTCTTTATCTTCTTTCAATCATATTCAGAGGAGTTTTCAACATCGGGGCTTGAAATTTTGCTTGATTCTTCGATTCTTTTAACTTTTTTTTCTCAGTTTTTTATATTTTTGGGGGCTTTGGAGATGAAGGTTTTCTCAATCCTTTTTGTTTCATAATTTCGGTCATCTTCGCTAGATCATTACGATACTTCCACCTCACCTCTTCGTCGCTCACTGATTTCTTCGACTGTATAGGAGTAGAAACTACTTTAACAACTTCATCTTGAGTTAATTCAATAATAAATGATGGTGGATTATTAGAACTAAATTGATGGGTGGTATATTTCTATTTAATCTTCTATATGGTATGTGTTTTACCATTAGAGCAGAATTCCACAATCATACAACAAGAAAATCTCAAAAATAAAAAAAAATCGCAGTAACAATGATGAACAAAAAAATATAAAATATATAGAATTTGTGGAAGAGATAACATGCAAGAACTGTAAATTACAAGTTACCTTAATTAGTGGAGCACAATTTTTATCTACAAGGTGAGAAAAGTGTGAAAAAATAGAATAAAAATCTGAAAAATGAGAGCTATTTGAGAAAAATAAATAAAAGATAAAGTAAGAAAAGAAAGAGATAAAGTATTGGAGTGATAAGAGGAGAAGTTATCCCTTGATAACTGCCCCCAAAAATGGTTTTTCAAAAATGGGTGATCAAAAGATCAAATTACTATGCCTATCGCCACTAAAAAAATGCTATTATTACTATAAAACATACTTTTGTGAAAATGTTGTTATTTTTCATAATTATGATCTTAAGTTTGTCACTTCTTGTAATTTTTTCTTCTAAAGGAAAAAATCTAGTTAAACCTGAATAATTTTCCAAATTAGTAATTCAATATAGGCAATTGCTGGAGATGTCAAATGGATGGGTTGGGATGAATCAGGACAGATTAAAATAGGCTGAATTAATAAATGAACGGATTATTGATCCATCCAAAAGTTATTGAGCTGAAATATGGGTGATAACCCAAAACGTTCAATTCATACTAAATTTTAATTGTTTTATTTATTTTTTAATACTAATTATTTAATACCTCATACGTTTTGCTGGCTATATATAGTGTATCAAATAAAGCAAATGTTTTGTTTGAAAATATTTTAACAAGATTTTCTCATGAGTCAATCTACATACTTTCTTATTTCATGATAGTGATGTTTTTGTGGTAACACAGTTACCTCTTGATTAAACAGACATATTATTATTTCATTATCACGTTTGAGTTCTTTATAGATACGCACAATTACAGCTTTGACTACTTTTAGTCCCTAAAACATTAATCTAGGGGCCCCTCAAGTTTAGGGGCGCTCAAAAGTAGCGTTGCCAACGATGCAATGCCTCCAGACGATATATTGAAGCACTAATGATCTGTGCAGTTTTCTAAGTGATAAACTGTTTATCCTAATTAATGAATGGAATCCAGTAACTACTAACATTAACCATATCTCTATTACCAAATAATCCATTAGAAAAAAGAATAATATAACTGTTTTATCTCTTTTCGAATTTTATTTAAAAAAAAAAATTATTTTGACCCTTTTAAATTATTTCAAAAGATTCAAGAGAATTTCGAAATAATTTTGATAAAATTTACAGAGTCGACACTTGATTTTTTTATAGAAAAAAATATCAAGAAAAAAAGTTAAAGAAATTTCAAAATATTCAAAAAAAGAAATAAATATTTGAATTAGAGAAATTGAGTAAGAGTTCAATTAACGCCCTAAGAAAGTTTTTACGGCACTTAGAAGCGTCCATTTTAAAATGGTTCACCAAAAGATTATTTTTTAACTAACTTACAAAATATGGCTAACTTTGCAAAAGGTTGTTTTTATAAATTCATTTATTTACACGTTTAAACTTGACATTTATTTATTCAAACGAAAAAATAGTCTTTTTAAGTTAGAAAAAGCTATAACATGTTTCACTTAATCCAATATTAATTTTGATAAGAATTCCGAAATATTTCGTTTAATTTGAGAAACGTTACAAAATATCTTACTTGAGAAAATATTTTACTTAATTCATAATTAATCATGAAAAGTTAGAATTTGAAAAAAATTGAGAAATATTTTAATTGAGAAAATTCTACTTATTTTATAATTATTTCTAAGAAAAAAATTATGAAATATTATTTCTACTTGAACTAAGGAAAAATCTATTTAAACTAGGTGACAAACTTGGATTTAAGAATGAAATAAGTTTGTGTTTTTTTATGAAAAAAGAAATTACGTCACATTTTATTATTATTATAATAATAATTATTATTATATATAAAAAAAGGATCAATTTTGATTATGAATAACACCTTTGCAAACTGTTGAGAGAATGTCATGTTAAAAGTATTTTATCAATTATAAAAAATTAGAATTTATGAGAAAAATTAGTTTATTGAATTTGAAGAAAATTATTTTAAGGGATAATTACATATCTTAGCAAACACAGGCTACTAATTATGCTATTTAACCTTAGTTTCAATTAATTATAATTCATAGCCCCTTCTTGACTATTAATTATTTTTTATTACAATTCATAGTCTCTCTCATGTATTTTTTTTTTCTATTTTCTATTATTCTCCTTCTTTCTTTCCTTTTTTAGTTTTTTTCTTCTCTTTTTTTTTTTTGTTGTTTTCTCTTTCTTTTGTCACTTTTTTCATTTTTTTAAAATTTTTTCCTTTTCATTTTTTCTCCTCTTTTTTTTTTTTTTGTATTTTTTCTCTATTTTCTATTACTCTTTTTTTTTTCTTCTTTTTCTCTCATTTTTTCTTTTTCTCCTTTTTTCTTTTTTTTTTATTATTTATTTTTTTCTACTTCTTTTCATTTGTGCGAACTAGCAAACACAAATATAAGTGCGAACTATAAATACAAATACAAATGCGAACTATAACATACAAATACAAGTGTGAATTATAAAATACAAATATAAATGCGAACTCTAACATACAAATACAAGTGCGAACTATAAAATATAAATATAAATGCGAACTATAATATACAAATACAAATGCGAACTATCATTTGTATTTTTTAATTATTGAAAAGGAACGATTGATTTTCTTTCTACGATTACTTGTTTGTATTTATTAATATGAGTTGTATTAATTGATACAAATAAATACAATTCAAATTTCTATACAAATACAATATATATAAATACAATATGTATTTGTATTTTTATTTGTAAAATCATTTGTTTCATTTGTTTGTAATTGTATTTGCATCAGGAGATATTTGTTTATTTACAAATATGAATGATAATTTTGATATACAAATACAAAACGGTACATTTTGTATCAAATGGTACATTATATAGTTATATATTTTAGAATCAAGAAAATACAATTAATGCATTTACTTGTTTGTATACAAATACAAATGATAAATTATACATAGTCACGACTAAATACAATATGCAATCAACCTACAAATACAAATACAAATACAAAAGAATTCTTTAAAAATAAGAAGGTATCAACGAAAATAGAATACAAATACAAGTATAATCCAAATATAATCTAATTATACAAACACAATAAAATCATAATATAAATATAATCTAATATAATATGCAGTCAATTATAAAATACAAATACAAACAGTTCTTTAAAATACAAGTGCGAATTAAATAAAATATAAATGATGGTGTAACTAACAAATACAAATACAAGTGCGAACTATAAAATACAAATACAAATACAAGTGCGAACTATAAAATACAAATACAAATACAAATGCGAACTATAAAATATAAATACAAGCGCGAACTTTAAAATACAAATACAAATACAGTTGTATCAATGAATACAAAAATATAAAAGACGATGTAACTACAAATATGATAAATAATTATGGTATTTACATTATCATTCATGACTTGTGCTCGTTTAGACGTAATTTTTGAAAATATAAAATAGAACAAAAAAAAGGATAAAGAAAATAAGTACAAAAGAGAATACAAAAAAAAAAATCAAAGAAGAAAAGAAAAGAAAAGAAAAGAAGAAAGAGAAATAGAAGTTAGAGATTAAAGAAATAAAAAAACAAAAAAAAAAACAAAAATAGGAAAAAGATGAAGAAAAAAAGGGAAAACACGAAAAAGAAAAAAATATAAATAAAATAATAAAGAGTAATGGTAGTGTTTTTTGCGAGACTAAATATGTAGTGTATTTATGTTATTATGAAATTGGACCACTGAGTAAAAGTGAATACAACAACTGAAAATCAAATACATCGGCTATAAATAGTAATTATGTAAAATGTGGCTATGTAAGGGAGATTTTATAGTAAAGTGCCGCTATTTCTGAAAGATCCTCTTATCTTAACCCAAGTAGGCTATTAGTCATGAACAAGACAAGTGTCATTTTAAAACAGAAAACTTAACAATTTTCTTTTAAAACTAATTTTAGGAAGAACAGTCGAAAGAATCACTTTAATCCATTTAGGCAAGATAAATTAAGTGAAAAAATTGTGAATCAAGTATGAAAATTGAGGTAAAATAGCAACAACATGAGGAGACACTAGATTAATTAATTAAAATTAATGCTGATACAAATAAACAAGTATAAATTACAATTTATAAGAGAATAAATAATTAAAATTGGAGTTAGGCCCCTTTTTGGCCCATCAGTAAGCTGCCCAGCCTTTGGGCTTGCAATTTTGTGGAGTTTTAGTCCATTTCCTTGCATGTATACCCGCTATATATCACAGTTCCTTTTCTTTGCATTTTTGTATATCTGGTGTATACATGATCGTATGTTAGTCATGCATACGCGTATTTTAGTCTTTCACCAGTATACTAGCCTTACTTTCTCATCTTCAGCTGTATATCCTCAGTATACTGTTATATATCTATGTATACCGCTTTGTATCAGTTCATTTTTCATGCGTTAGTCCATTTTGGACTTGGTACGGATCTTGACTCGAGGCAAGTTGGATTTAACCGAACGGAATGCAAGAGAAATGAGTCCGAGGGACTCAAAGGGGGAGTTCATGCATATATAAAAGGTAAAGACTAGCAAATAATTTTGGAGAGAATTGTCAACAAAAATACCGAATAATGAATGCTAAACAATCTAATCAACTTATCATAAATCAAGAAGAAGCTATTCTTACTAGGCGATACTCATCAGCACACCAATTTTCTAGGCTAAAGTTGGTCAATACAAAGGCTAAGTCTTGGTTTTAATATTTCACATGTCAAAAGGGTACAAAAGAAAAGCTTCTAAACAACCGCTGAAGAAAGGCCAACTTTAAGCAGAGAAGGAGACAAGAATTTGAAAAGAAATCTCTAGCTTAAGACATCACCAACTACCACCATAGGATCAAGATTCAACTTTATATTTCGTACCTAGAAAAAACAACTCATTATGCTTGAAAATCAATCAAAGAGAAGAAAGAAAGAAGACACTATTTTGAGTTATTAAGTTGCTAGGCTCTTTTAAAACATACTGAAAAATCAAGCATTTCACATAATGAGAAACATATAAGAGACCAAAATATAGATATTGGATATCAAATGAAAAACCAACAAAAAATAAATGATGGCTACCATCACTCTGTGGAATTAATAAAAACAAAAGTTACTATCTTTTGTATGAATAAGGGGATAAAATTGCTTCGTTCATTATTCAACCATTCCCATATAATCCATTTTTCTCTTTTTATATACTCAAAATAGTACTACTACCATAAACTCAAATTCCTTCTCTCTCTAGCACTCGATAATCTTAAAAAGAATATAACACAACTTACACAATAAAAAAAAAAACAAAAAAAAAGATCATTGATCTAAAAATGAACCTGTGAACTTCTTTTAAAATTGGATTTTAATTTTGACAGATATAGAAGCAACGGACATCCTAAAGCAAGAACATCCTATAATAAGCTTCAAACGGGATCAGACCAACGTGATGAGTAAATCATCCAACAGAGAAAGCTAAAACTTTTACACGAATTTTACTATCAAATCCACTTCACGATAGCGGGAACAATCAGAATACTATCAAAATTGTACAATGTAACCTTTAAACGGGAAGAAAAAGAAGAAGATGAAGAAGAAGCGTAATGAGATTTTTTACCTTTACGGGGGCAGGAACCAGGACTTCAAAACTCGTCGAGACAACTCCCACCATAGTTTTGATTTGCTATTGGAACTCCAACGATTTGGATAGTTTTTGATAGTGCTCCAAAAGTTTCTTGGTTACGTAGGGTTAGAGGTGCGCACCTCTAGAACCCTCAATTTTTCCCCAAAAAACCTTCTTCTAACTCTTGTTCTTCAATGGATATTTATAGGAGATTTGGGGACTGATTTTGGGGGAACAGAGGGGTATTTTAGAAATTTTGAAAAGTTTATTTTTTTTGAAATTTGAAATGCGGATAAGGTGAATTTAGTACGAAATGGACTGTTGTTGCTGAGCTGTTGCTGTAGCTGTTGTTTGTCCGTGTTAGAGTGTTGTCGTTGTTAATGCTGGTTGTTTTATCGGGTTGTCGGGGTCTGGTCTTTGCTAGGTCGGTTGGTCGTTGTTTTTTGTTGTTGTTGAATATTGTTGATGATAACGATGTTTTGTTGTTGTTTGATTGTTTGTACGTTGTTGTGTTTGTACTTTGTTTTTTTTTTGGTTTTGCCGTTATGATTGAAGTTAGCTGTTATTTGATGAAGAAAAGGGAAAATAATGGCAACGGGCAAGATCATGGTTGTTGTGTTGGGCTTGATAAGATGGAGAAAGTAATTTGGGTTGCTGGGTGTTGTTGTTTTTGTTGCTGAATTTGTTGGGCTGGTTATGGGCATCATATGCAATATGGAGATGCCCTTGGATTGTCGTCTTTTCAAACCTAGTCGAAGAAGGCGATATAGTTTTCAGGACACGACCCCTAAGACATGGTCCTCTTGGCATGGCTCTCATGGCATAGCCCTCTCGGGATGACCCTCTTTGCATAGCTCATTCGGCATGGCCCTCTCGCCATGGCCCTCTCGCCATGGCCCTCTCGACATGACCATTTTGGCATGATATTATATAGTAGGAAGATGAGGAGGAATGCAAATAACCGTACAACGATTGTAGAAAACATCACCTTGACCATTCCACTAACATGTTGGACCTTCTACATGTACTATTTCAATCATCCATCCTTGATTTGCTGGGGATGTGAGTAAGTCATTTTTGCTTTCCAAGTTTGATGATACCTGCAACCACAAAAACATGTTAGTTTTCGGAAACTCAGTTGTTTTCAGCTCCTGACAATCCTGGCTCTTTCTTATTGGCCTTGGGATGTTTGGTTTTCTTGTATTCCTGTAAACCAAATGAATATGGTGAATAATTATCGTTTTTGTTGGTTTTTTTTGGCTTCAGGATAACCTGCATCCACAAAAAAATTGTTAGTTTTTGGTAAAATTGATTTATGTTGACTTCTTCGGTCTCAGCTTCTATCATCGCCATCATCGGGTTTTTATCTTGTTCATATATTTGTCCTCTTTTGACTCCTACTTCGACTCCCCTGGTTGGTGGGTGTAAGGCAAAATCAGAGCATAAATTAATTTAAAGTAAGTACTTTTACAAATAATTGAATTTTCAAAAATCTTTTTATGAGATTGGGTGGAGTATCTGTCAAATAAGTCATGTCATATACGAGCTGTAATGAACATTCTTGGGTCGAGACGTTGAACCTTTGTAGCTGAAGGTCCATGAAGTCGACTCTACTCTTTCGACACCAAAATCTTTGTTGTCATCTTCAGTATAGTGCCTCAAAATTTCTGCCCCAGTTACTGATATCTTTCTCAAAGTTTAATTTGGCTTGCCAGATCTTCTTCTTTTGAATTCCTTCTCAAAAATTTTGTCCCAGTTTCCATTTCCTGGGGTGATATGACCAAGCCATTGTGGCTCCTACGTATCCCGTTGAATATAAATCTGGTGAAACGTAGTTTCCACAACATAAAAGAGAAAAAAAATATAGTTAAAAGGGTGACCGAAGCTGACAAAGGCCACCTACGTATCCCATTCTAGGGAATTCAGGTCAATACGTAGTTCAAGATAATATAAATTAAATTTCTAAGGGGTTGATCGAAGCTGAAATAGGCCGCCTACGTATCTCATTCATAAAAATTCTGGTCAAACATAGTTCATACATCAAAGGAATGAGGAATTTTAAAGCTACTACAAAGCGTAAAAACGATCACAAATGAGAAAGTAATTACAAGGAAATAAGCACAAAAGAACCCCATATCAGACATAGTATCTCTTTACTGCATCGAAATTGATTGGCTTGGTCTGCCTTTGGCCATCCATTTCAGACAAAATCAAGGCTCCTCCCGATAATACTTTGCGAACTACATATGACCCCTGCCAATTTGGAGCAAACTTTTCCTTATACTCCTCTTGGTGAGGGAATATGCGTTTGAGCACTAATTTTCCAACTTCAAACATGCAAGCTCTTACTCTTTTATTAAAATTATGGCTCATTCATTGTTGATATAATTGTCCATGGCATACAACGCTCAACCTCTTTCATCAATCATCATAAGTTGTTCATGACGGGCGTGGACCCATTCTTCATTACTCAATTCCGCTTCTTGGATAATCTTTAAAGATTGTACCGCTACCTCAGCAGGTATTACTGCTTCTGTCCCATAGACTAGCACATAAAGAGCTGCCCCAGTCGAAGTTCAGACTGTTGTGCGATATCCCAACAAGGCATAAGACAACATATCATGCCATGATCGGTGACTATCGACCATTTTTCTTAAGATCTTCTTGATATTCTTGTTTGTAGATTCTATTCTCCATTAATTTAAGTGTGATATGTAGTTGAATTTTGATGAGTGATCTTGAACTGTTCACATATCTCTTTCACCAAATAACTATTCAAGTTTGCTCTATTGTCCGTGATGATCGACTCAGGTATCTTGAATTGGCAAAACAAGTTGTTCTTGTCAAAATCTGCTACTACCTTCTTGGTTATGGCTTTGTATGAGGTAGATTCCACCCACTTAGTAAAGTAATCAATAACAACTAAGACGAAACTGTGTCCATTAGAAACTGGTGGCTCAATCGGGCCGATGACATCCATGCCCCAAGCTACAACAGCCCAGGTGAGGTCAAAACATTAAGTTCATGTGGGGGTGCCCGGATTAGATCCTCATGTATCTGACACTTATGACATCTTTGCACAAACTTGCTACAGTCACTTTCCATGGTCATCTAGAAATAGCAGGCTCTCAGGATCTTCTTGGCTAGAGTGAATCCATTTACGTGAGATCCACACATTCCGACATGGATTTCTTCGAGTAATTTTGTAGCTTCAATGGAATTAGTACAAAGTAGAAATCCCAAATTAGGGGACCTCCTGTAAAGGACTTCCTCATTTAAAAATAAATTATTGGCCATTCGACGGATCATTTTCTTCTGATTGACGGTTGAATCTTCGGGGTATGCCCTATTTTCTTAATACCTCTTCATATCGAAGTACCATGGCTTTTCGTCTGGTTCTGCCTCAACTTTTGCGCAATGTACAGGTTGCTCCTTCAATCTTATTTCCAATAGGTTAATGTAACTTTGATCTGGATGTTGAATCATGGAGGATATAATGGCCAAAGCATTGGCGAACTCATTTTGTATTCTTGGAACATGCTTGAATTTCACTTCATTGAATATTTTACATAACTTTTGTACCAATTTCACGTATGGCATAATTTTAGCGTTCTTTATGGCCCATTCACCCCGAACCTGGTAAACCAATAGATCAGAATCTCCATTGAATAGTAGCTCTCGAATATTCATACCAATAGCCAGTTTGAGATTGAGAATACAAGCCTCGTATTCAGCCATATTTTTGGTGCAAGGGAAGCTCAGTTTGGCGGTAATCGAATAATGTTGACTAGTTTCTAATATTAACACGCCCCAATTCTTGAGCCCTTGAAATTAACCGTCTTATCGAAGAACAATATCCAGCCCGGGTATATTTCAGGAATGTCTTTCCTTACGAACAATATCTCTTCATCTAGAAAATAAGTTCAGAGTGGCTCATACTCTTCTTCAACTGGATTCTCCACTTAGGCTTGCCCTTTGATCACCTTTTATGCTACGTATACAATGTCGAACTCACTAAACAACATTTGCCATTTGGCCAATTTCCCCATGGGCATGATCTTTTTAAATATGCACTTCAGAGGATCCATTCTAGAGATGAGATACGTTGTATATGATGTTAGGTAATGCCTCAGCTTCTAGGCCACCTAGGTTAAGACACAACTCGTCCTTTCCAATAGTGTGTAATGAGCCTCATGTGGAGTGAACTTCTTACTCAAGTAATAAATTGGTCTTTCCTTCTTTCCAGTTTCATTATGTTACCCTAAGACACATCCAAATGCATTTTATGAGACCGATAAATACAACAATAAAGGGCTTCCTTCTCTTGGAGGAATTAATATTGGTTGACTGGATAGATAATCCTTGATCTGGTCAAAAGCTCGCTGGCATTCCTCAGTCTATTTATTTACTGCATATTTCTTTAACATCTTGAGGATTGGTTTTCAAATAACCATTGACTGGGCTATGAACCTACTGATGTAATTCCATCTCCCTAAGAAACTCATGACTTCCCTCTTCGTCTTCGGAGGAGAAAGTTCTTGGATTGCGTTAATTTTAGAGGGGTAGAGCTCAATGCCCCTTCTATTAACTATAAAACCCAATAGCTTCCCAGCCGGTACCCCAAAATCACACTTGGCAGGATTCAACTTCAAATTGTACTTTTGCAACCAATCAAAGAACTTTCTCAAATGGGCCAAGTGGTCCGAACTCTTGCGAGATTTGATGATCACATCATCTACGTACACTCGATCTCCTTATGGATCATATCATGAAATATGATCGTCAGGGTTTTCATATATGTAGCATCGTCATTCTTAAGACTGAAGGGAATCACCCTGTATTGATTAATGCCCCAAGGTGTGATGAAAGACATTTTGTCTGCATCTTCTTCGTCCATCAGTATTTGATGATACATGGAAGAGCAATTCACGAATGACTGTATTTCATGCCTCACACAGTTGTCAATGAAAATATGGATATTGGGTAATAAAAAGTTATATTTAGGACTGACTTTGTTCAAGTTCCTACAATCGACACAATTCCTGACCTTTTCATCTTTCTTCGGTACTAGAACAATATTGGCTAGCTACATTGAATACTTCGTGGCTTCAACCACGTTGGCTTAGATTTTCTTAGTGACTTCTTCCTTGATTTTCAGACTCAGATTTGGCTTAAATTTCCACAACTTTTGCTTCATAAGATTGAACGCCGGATCAATTGGCAACTTGTGCGATATGATATCTGTACTCAATCTTGGTATGTCATCATATGACCAAGCTCTCTTTTCTGTTTTTCTGCAAGATGAATACTAATTCCAATTTCTTTGACTTCTCCATCATCACCTAGATTAACTACCTCAGTTTTATCTAGGTTGGGCTTTTCTCGATTCTCAAAATCTTTTAGTTTCTCTATTAATGGTTCTGGGGCCATTGTTCTTCATCGTAGACCATCATTCATCATCATTTTCTTCAATTTATTTATTTAGCTCTTGACATGTCATGAGATTTGCAAGTTTTCAATTATTATTTCAGAAATCATAATGCAACAAAAATAAATAAAAAATATTTTCACAATAAGGGAGGCTTTTATTAAAATTTAGAATATTAGAACATTGGTTGCGATCCGCACTAGTGCGAGTCTGAGCCTTTTAGTAAGCATAAAAATGTGAAAATGAGGTAAATAAAACTTAAAGGGTGGTCTCGAGCCTCATTCAAACTACCACTGATTTCGTAAAAGTTAGATTTCATCCTTTCATCTACCACATTAACCGAGGAGTCATGATTAGAGTAGAAGTTTAGTTCGACAGCTTCTCCCCCGATTTATCTTTCTTGATCTCAGTTTTCTCAGGTAAATCTTTTATAATAGAATCATATGCTTCGAACAAGTTTTTTATTCCATCCTTGAGACTATCGCTTATAGGCTTTATAGGAAACGGCTGGTTGTGTGGAGGTAATCTTTCGCCTTTTTATCGCTACTACCAGTCATTCTTTCCTTTTCAGAAACTACGCGATAGTCAAGGAAGGAATTTTTATTTGCCTTGGAAATGTTGATGTTCAGCAAGCTTTTGTTAGCACAGATCAATTTCTACTTATTTGATTACTTGTTAAAGTAAAAATGATTCAAAAGGAAAATATGTTAGATCCCATTAGTGGTAAGTACTGCAAGATATCCGACATAAAGTTAACACGTAAAGTTGCTTTCATCTTAAGTAAATTAATCCATGAGTAGGTATTGACTCGAAAGGAATTAACGGGCAGTACTTTGTCTGTTTTAGATAAATGGTTTTTAACAGGATGTTTCCTAAGGCTACTGACTTTGGATTTATGTGACTTTCCTCGACAAAATAAGATATAATGATTTTAAAGGATAAATATCGGGTGAAAGGCTACCTACGTATCTCACAAAGGAGAAATTAGGCCATTCGTAGTTCAGTAGGCAAGGATAAAACTTCATTTCATTGAAATCTCGTTATAGTTCATTACATTAGGGAAACATGAAAGGAAAATGACAATAGAAAGGTAAATACTAATGATTAAGTCCTAGATAGATGCGGGTATTCTCGCTTCATCCTGCTTCTTTTATATCTTGATCTTCTATGGGTGATATGGAGAAATTTCAACTCCACCCTTTCCTTGCATTTGAAGGTGAGGCTTGTCCCATGCCTCCTTTCTCACAGCTTTCAGTCGAATCTTTAATTTTATGCTCAAAATTCTTCTTGTCCTGTGCGATCAATTGTTTGACTTTACAATTTCCATGTCAAGTTGATTGATCTTCCTAACCATTCTCTTAGCCTCTGTTTTAAGCATTTCCTCCACTTAGGCTAACTCCACTATTTGTCTTTTCACTTGAGTGGTTCTTGAATTCATGACTAGTTTTCCTGAAAGAATAGGAATATGTTTGCAGAGAGTTAATGAAAATGGTTGAGAACTTTCTGAGAGACTTGGAGACCTGGAATATTTTGGGCAGATTTTGGATGGTAAGCGTATATTTAGGCCTAGAGGGCTTCTAAGACTTTGAAGAGAAGATCAATTTACGTTGGATTCAAACAATGCATATAAGCACATAAAACAGTTATTCCACACAAAATAGTTATATCACACAACTTTAGGATAATAAGCGCGTCTTAATTGGGTGATTCTTTTGAGCCATGGGTTGGCCTAGCGGATTTGAAGGAAATATACCTCTTTTAAAACCAATCTATTATCCCCCAAAATTTCTACAAATATATAAAAAGGGCATAAAAGCCTACAAAGTTGCATGAAATAGGGATACAATCTTTGGAGAAAGGAAAAATAACATGGAAAAAAGAACAAGGTCCCACGCAGGGGATAAAAGAAGAAAAAACTAGTGTCTGGATGTTCCCTTGTTGTACTTCGCCCTCTTAGCTTTGTCCACCTTTTTCCATATGCGATATTTTGGTTGTCCAATATGTGTCTTAGCAATTTTTTTACTTTCCGCAGGCATGTGGGTCTACCAAGCATTAAGGTGGTCAGCGATATTGGTAGCCATTTTGAATTTTTCGTAAGGGAATGACTGAGATATTCCTACAAACAAAGCCTTCCCCCTACCCCAAAGGATAATGCATTGGATTAAACAAACATATGTTTCTTCAACACATAAACATGATTCGGCTGTAATTGACTTGCGGCCAATATACGCATGACAGGTTTTCTAATGGGCCCAATACCCCTTGGATATTGGGTCGTCCTAGGTCATGCCTAAAAATTGTTTTGGTTTCGCTCTATCCTAGGTATCTAAAGTGGGATTCAACCTGGTTCCCAAGCGGACGACTTAGATTTGAAAATACGAACAGTCATCGGACGCCTAACGTGCCAATAAACCATCGTATTTTCAACACTTGATTTGGAATTGAACAATAGAGGTCGGGACATCCACAAAACCCCAAATAGTTTATATATTTTGAGTATGGAAGTATGCCATGAAATGTAACAATTTAAATTTTGCGAAAATTTAAACACATAAGTAGACAAATAGTTTAAATATTACAAACCCAAATAGTTAGTCAAATAAGTTAGTTCACATATTTGGTTAGAACCTAGTTAACTCCCCAACAGAGTTGCCATTTATATTTTATCTCTTTTCAGATTTTATTTTAAAGAAAATGGTTTTGACCCTTTTAAACTATTTCGAAAGATTCAAGAGAATTTTAAAATAATTTTGACAAAATTTACAGAGTTGCTACTTGATTTTTTATAGAAAAAAATATCAAGAAAAAACTTAACGAAATTTCAAAAGATTTAAAAGCAGATATAAATCTTTGAAATTAGAGAAATCGAGTAAGAGTTCAATTAACGTCCTAAGAAGGTTTTTACGACACTTAGGAGCATCCATTTTAAAATGGTTCACCAAAAGATCATTTTTTGACTAACTTACAAAATGTGGCTAACTTTGCAGAAGGGTTGCTTTTATTAAATCATTTATTTGCACGTATAAAATTTTCATTTGTTTATTCAAACGAAAAATATAACATGTTTCACTTAATCCAATATTAATTTTGAGAAAAATTATGAAATATTTCATTTAATTTGAGAAACGTTACAAATTATCTTACTTGAGAAAATATTTTACTTAATTCATAATTAACCATGAAAAGTTAGAATTTGAAAAAAAATTGAGGAATATTTTAATTGAAATTTTTTTACTTATTTCATAATTATTTCTAAGAAAAAAAATTATGGAATATTATTTCTACATGAATTAAGGAAAAACCTATTTAAACTAGGTGGCACACTTGGATTTAAGAAGCAAATAAGTTTGTGGTTTTTATGAAAAAGAAATTACGTAATATTTTTATTATTATTATTAGTTTTATTATATATAAAAAAAGATCAATTTTGTTTCTGAATAACACCTTTACAAAATGTTGGGAGAATGTCATGTTAAAAGTATTTTATCAATTATGAAAAATTACAATTTATGATAAAAAGTAGTTTCTTGAATTTGAGGAAAATTATTTTAACCCAAGTAGAATATTAGTCATGAACAAGATAAGTGTCATTTTAAAACAAAAGACATAAACAATTTTCTCTTAAAACTATTTTTAGGAAGAACAATCGAAAGAACCACTTTAATCCATTTAGACAAGATAAATTAGGTGAGAAAATTGTGAATCAAGTATGGAAATCGAGGTAAAATAGCAACAACAAGGGAAGACACTAGATTAATTAATTAAAATTTGTGCTAATACAAATAAACAAATATAAATTGCAATTTATAAGAGCATAAAAGATTAAAGTTGGATTTGGGCCCTTTTTGGCCCATCAGTAAGCTGCCCAGCCTCTGGGCTTGCGATTTTATGGAGTTTTAGTCCATTTCCCTGCATGTATACCAGTTGTATATCATAGTTCCTTCTCCTTGCGTTTTTGTACATCTTGTGTATACATAACCACATTTTAGTCATATATATATGTATTTTAGTCTTCCACCTATATACTAGCCTTTGTTTCTCATCTTCAGTCGTATATCCTCAGTATAATGTTGTATATCTATGTATACAACTTTGTATCAGTCCATTTTTCATGCATTAGTCCATTTTGGACTTGGTACGGATCTTGACTCGAGGCAAGTTGCACTACTAAAAAAAAGAGGAAAACCGACAACAAAAACAGACCACAAGTGGTCGGTTTTCCTCAATTTTCGACCACAAAATCGACCAAAGTGTGTGGTCGGTTTTTTAAAGTATATACATATATAAATTTAAAATTCATTACTATTTTATTAAAATAAAAAAATAATTTTAAAAATAAAAAAATTCAAAATAAATTGACCACAAGTGGTCGTTTTTTTAAATTAATTAATTAATTTTAAAAGAAAACCGACCACATGTGGCCAATTTTTTATAAAAAGTTTTAGAAAAACAGACCACACGTGGTTAGTTTTTTTGGATAATTTTAAAAAAAATATTGAAAATTTTCAAAATACAAACTTTAAAAATCAAATTATTTACAATACAGTCCACCAATCATTTACAAACATTAAAAATCAAATCAAATTATTTACAATACAACCAACAATCATTTAATAAACAATCAACCAACCACCATAAGAATTCAAATATTAAAAATCAAATTATTTACAAAATTTATCAGAGGTTCCAATTCCAAACTATAAAACATACAAAAGACTAAAAACTACAACTCACCATCCGAATCTTCATTCTCTGCCCCACCCATTCTATTATCAATATATCGTTGATATATCCAGCTATAATCAGGTTACATCTACACAATCAATCACATTCAAGTAATTAGTTCAAGTCACAAAAGTTCACATTTCAAATACCTACACCTAAACATTTTCAAGTCACTAATTCACTTCACAAGTTACCAAACTAAACTAAATTCAAAATGAAAAGTTCACGTTTCAAGTACCTACACTTAAACATTTTGAAGCCACGAATTTACTTCTCAAGTAACCACACTTTACTAAAATCAAAACACAAGTCCACCTTTCAAGTAACTACACTTAAAACATTTTCGACTCATAATGCACTTCTCAAGTGACCACACTTAACTATATTCAAAACACAAGTCCACATTTCAAGTATCTACACTTAAACATTTTCGACTCACTAACTCACTTCTCTAGTGACCACACTTAACTATATTCAAAACACAAGTCCACCTTTCAAGTAACTACACTTAAACATTTTCGACTCACTAATGCACTTCTCAAGTGACCACACTTAACTAAATTCAAGACACAAGTTCACCTTTCAAGTCACTGCACTTAACCATTTTCAAATAACTAATTCACATTGTAAGTCACTACACTTAACCATTTTCAAATAATTAATTCACATTTCAAATCATTATACTTAACAATTTTCAAGTAACTACTTCACATTTCAAATAACTATACTTAATCATTTTCAAGTTACTACACTTAATCATTCATTTTAAGTCACTATACTTAACCACTTTCAAGTAACTAATTCACATTTCAAGTAACTACACTTAACTATTCTCAGGCCACTAGTTTACAATTTCAAGTAACTACACTTAACCATTTTCAAGTCACAAGTTTACAATTTCAAGTAACTACACTTAATCATTTTCAAGTCACTAAATAATTTTTAAATAACTTATTCACATTTTAAGTTACTTACCATGTTCAAATAGCTATTTGGCATTTCAAGTCACTATAACCATTTTCAACTCTTTAATTCACATTTCAAGTGACTAGACCAGACCATGTTTATGTCATGAATTCACATTTCAAGTGCCAACACTAAATCAATTTCAAGTCATAAATTCACATTTTCAAGTGATTACACTTTACAAATTTCAAAACACAAGTTCACCTTCAAGTAACTACACAAAACCATTTTCAAGTCGCTAATCCACTTCTCAAGTGACTTGAGCATGTGTTTGGAGAAAAACAGAGCCAATGAGGAAATTATGGACAATGTTTCTATTCCTAGTTCATGGATACTTGGAGATTTAGTTATGGATCCAGGAAATTATGGACAATGTTTCTATTCAAGTTAGTCACCTATTGTTTCAATTTTACCTCTGTTATACTTCATCAAGTACAAAACTACAAACATGATCACTCGCTTACCAACTCTAAACCAATCAATAACCGTCTGAAAATAATTCAAACTCACTAATATGGTCGGTCACATTCCAAACAAAGAAATTCACCTAACAAAAAGCATTCATCCTAAGAAATTAGTTTTACGTAACAGGGCATAAAATATTCTTAACAAAAAAAATCATAGACCAAAGACTTTGTTAAGCTTGTCATGTATTGTAACAAATCAAAATATAAGTGATCAAAGCTATTGCAACTCGCACTAGAGCAGGGAAGCAGTAGAACCCGAATATGGGCACGAAACATCAGGAAAATAATCAAGTCATATCAAGTAATTTACAAGAAGCAAATATGGAAATACCATCTAATTTATGTACAACATTGGTGGCGGCTGGAGGAGCTGGCAGCCGGAGGGACCGTTTGGTTGGTCGCCTTTGTTGTTATTTTAGCGGCTGGCGATGAAGAGGAGGTAGTGTTAACTGCTGCATGTGATGAAGAGAAGATATGGCATTTGGTTTGGGTTTGTCGGTGGACTGTCTGACGGTGACATCTATTGTGGATGACGAGGGAAAGATGGCGTGGCGGCTGATGGTCGTTTCACCGATCCTGGTCGGTTCGCCGCTGTGGATGGCGGTGGCATTGGGTTCACTGGATGGAGAGATGGAGAAATAAAAGGGTGCCATTGGTGGTTCACCTGTGGCTAATTTAGCCGGTTGAGGCTCGCCGAAGAAAGGGTGTTGGACGGTGGTGGTTGGCTGACCTTTAGAGAGAGAAAGAAGAGAGAGGGGAGATAGGTAGGAGGCTATTTTATTGAAATGGAGGGAAGGGTTTGTATGAGTTTTAAAAAGGGAAGGGGGATTGAGACGATTTCAGCCATTGGATTAGTTTTGATCAACGACTGAGATTAAAATTATTTAACCATTGGATTTTAATTTGGGGTTAAAAATTGGATTAATTTTTGTCTATAAATGCAATAAATTGAATAGAACTTAGGCTAAAATCGTTATATTATGGTAAAAATTGGGTGAAAAATTAAATAAATCATACAAACTGATTTAATTTAGGCTATTTACTTAAATAATAGTAAAAAAATAACAAACAATAATAATAATAATAATAATAATAATAATAATAATAAAATAATAATAATAATAACGAAAACTAGAATATGTATTTGCAAAATATGAGTGTGCACAATTGCATGAAAAAATGATTTAATAAATATTAATATCATGTAAAATGTCGTATTTGAGTTAAAAAATTATAAGAAAAACGTGACACGTCAGTATGTATTTAATATAAGAATAAAGTGTAAAAAAATAATATTTAAAATTAAATAATTTTGATAGAATAGTAGCCTAAACGAGTATCGAGAGGTCAAAATTGAGTGTCAACAAAAGTAATAATAAATTTAAAAATATTATAAAAATTATTATTTTTACAAATAAATTACATATGTCACATAGAAAATATTATATAAAAATTACCAATAATAAATTTGAAATAAATTGAGCATAATAATAATAATAATAATAATAATAATAATAATAATAATAATAATAATAATAATAATAATAATAATAATAATAATAATAATAATAATAATAATAATAATAATAATAATAATAATTAATTCAATAAATCAATTAATCAATCAAGGTGACATCTTTTGATTGTTTTCGCTATGAAATTTCGAGAAAATGAATACAACAACTAACCCGATTTAGTCCCACAAATTGGGGTTTGTAGGGGGAACAATGTACGTAGACCTTACCGTTAAAGTAAATAGGTTGTTTCCAATAGACCCCCGATTCAAGAAAAATAGTTTGAAGCTGTCCAATTTCAAGATTAAAAATAATGAATCGGGGGTTGAGATTAGAACCGGGGGTACGCATAGAATAACATAAAAAATGGCTCTTCGTTAATCAAATATAATGAACGGTTTAAATTAGAATTGAGGAGATGAGTTAAATTAAGTTAAAAAAGATTGAATTGGGGATTTCGATTGAGTCAAATTAAACCCAATTGACACAAATTGAGGTATAGAATGACTAGAATTTAAATAAATTAGGAAAATTAAAATGAATTAGGTTGATATTTAATAAATATAGTAACTATATAAAATTAATATTAAAAATAAATAAAATTATTATTTTTAAATTAATTATAAATAAATTATGTAAATAAAACTAATGATGTCAATCGCATAATAATATCAACGCATTTCGTATACTATAAAAAATTTTCAATTAATTAATTTTTGAATACGGTATTATATATATAGTACTACAATGTATTAATCTGATGAATTATTGGTTAATTAGCTTCATTATTATAAAAAGGAGCCAAGTTTAGGCGCTATTTTTTTCGATGGGTAGAGGGGTTTTTAATCCCCACAAATATATTTGATGGATATCGGGGGTTAAAAACCCCTGCAAATTTATAAATTTTAGCGGCAAGTTTTTAACCCCCGCAATTCATATAATTTTATGGGGGTTAAAATAACCTCCGCAAAAAAATCCCCACAATTTGACCCATTTTTTGTAGTGAACTAAGCATGTAAAATTAATGTTACGTAAAATTATTATATAAAATTATCGGTAATAAATTTTAAATAAATCAATACTACTACTACTAATAATAATAAACTAGATAATGTATTTTGAAAAATGTGAATGTGCATATTTATGAAAAATAATTTAATAAATATAAATTATGTAAAATATTGTATTTGAATTAATAACTCACCTCTAGTGACCACACTTAACTATATTCAAAGCACAAGTCCACCTTTCAAGTAACTACACTTAAACATTTTTGACTCACTAATTCACTTCTCAAATGACCACACTTACATGCCAAAAGTAAAATAATTTATTTACCAATTAACTTTTTACGTCTAAAAAACTAATGTTACTTTCTATGTGTCTAATTTTGACTACGTATTACATACATCACTACACAAGATATATATATATATATATATATATATATATGTAAGCTTTGAATATATACATTACATACACGATTTTACGATCTTATAATAATTACAACGTATTTCACATATACTCAGATGAATTATCGGTTTACACACACACACAAATATACATACTATCGACTATCATGTTTTTAATACGTACTATATACATCACATACGTATACAAGTATATTATCCCGTAATATAAAGCGACGTATTTCATATGCATACTTTGGTGAGTTATCGATTAATTTGATTATTAGCTTACATTAATATAACTTTAACGTATCGTATATTATTACTTCGATCGTTTTAAATCAAGGTATTTAATATGTTTGGATAGATTCTGCTAGTTTTTGACTACATAGTTCATCGATCACTACATCATATATATATACACATACACGCATACATACACACACGCGCGCGCGCGCATATACATACACACACACACATATATATATATATATATATATATATATATATATCAATTCTATAATACGTACTATATACATTACATACACGATTTTACTATTCCATAATAATTACAACATATTTTACATATACTCAAATGAATTATTGATTAGTTTATCTTATGTTATTATACCTTCACTACATAATATATATATATATATATATATATATATATATATATACCTATACATACACACACATACACACTATCGACTATATCAAGTTCTAAATACGTACTATATACATCACATACGTACACGAGTATATTATCCAATAATATAATGAGACATATTTCATATACATACTTGGATGAGTTATCGATTAATTTGATTAGCTTACATTGATATAACTTCAACGTACAGTATATTATTACTTCTATCATTTCAAATCAAGGTATTCAATATGTTTGGATAGATTCTACTACTTTTTGACTACATCGTTAATCGATCGATCACTACATTATATTTATTTTATATATTGAAACATAAGTAAAAGATAAAGATTATAATTAACGTAATTTATTTATTTTATTTGATATATTTCTTAGTATAATTTTTTTTACAAAATCTAAGCTTGATTGATATTTATTATTATTATATTGATTATTGAATACGTGTGATCAGTGTAATTTCAAAAAATTATATAGTAGATTTTGCATATAATTATTTTTCAATAAAAATCGACCACAAGTGGTCTCTTTTTTATAATATTTTATTTTTTAATACAAAAGAGACCACAAGTGATCATTTTTTTTAAATTATTTTCTTTTTTATATTTTTCTAATTCCCAAACCGATCACTTGTTGTGGCTTTTATAAAATATTTTAAATTTAATTTTTAAAATAAAACCGACCACAAGTGGTCATTTTTTAAATTTAGATTTGATTACATATATATAATTATTGGTTTCTAAAATTTATTTACTTTTTTATTTTTTAGTTCAAAAACCGACCACAAGTGGTCGCTTTTTTAAAATTATTTTCTTTTTTATTTTAATTAAAAAATCGACCACAAGTGGTCGGTTTTTTAAAATTATTTTCTTTTCACTTTAATTAAAAATCGACCACTGTGGTCGGTTTTTAAAAATTATTTTCTTTTTCTTTCAATTAAAAACCAACCACAAGTGGTGAGTTTTTTAAAAATATTTTCTTTTAAAAAAATAAATAAAAACCGACCACTAGTGGACAGTTTTGTTAATATTATTATTTTTTAAAAGAAATAATAACTAATACAAAAATTATTGAAATGATTATCTCGATATTTTAAAATATAAAAGCGACCACATGTGGTCGTTTTTTTTTTTTTTTAAATAATTTAAAAACGGACCACATGTGGTCGGTTTTTTCCGACCATAATACCTAATCGGTTTTTTCAATTTTTTAGTAGTGAATTGGATTTAACGTAATGAAATGCGAGAGAAGAGAGACCGAGGGACTCAACGGGGGAGTTCATGCATATAAACAAGGGTAAAGATTAGCAAATAATTTCGGAGAGAATTGTCAACAAAAATACCGAATAATGAATGCTAAACAATCTAACCAACTTATCATAAATCAAGAAGAACCTATTCTTACTAGGCGATATTCATCAGCACACCAATTTTCTAGGCAAAAGTTGGTCAAAACAAGCTAAGGCTAAGTCTTGGTTTTAATATTTCACATGTCAAGGTTCGACTTGATATTTCGTACCTAGACAAAACAACTCATTATACTCTAAAATCCATCGAAGAGAAGAAAGAAAAAAGACACAATTTTGAGTTATTAAGTTGCTAGGCTCTTTTAAAACATGCTGAAAAATCAAACCTTTTACATAATGAGAAACATATAAGATACCACAATATAGATATTGGAGACCAAATGAAAAACCAACAAAAAATAAATGATGGCTACCATCACTCTGTGGAATCAATAACAACAAAGTTTACTTTCTTTTGTATGAAAGAGGGGATAAAACTGATTCGTTCCTTAATCAACCATTCCCATATAATCCATTTTTCTCTTTTCATATACTCAAAAAAATACTACTACCATAAACTTAAATTCCTTCTCTCTCTAGCACTCTATAATTTTAAAAAGAATATAACACAACTTACACAACCTTGTAAGCTACTTTGCCCACTCTTTCCAGAACCTTGTAAGGGCCATAGAATTTTGGGCATAATTTGAGGTGCTTCCTGAGTGCAATTGATGTTTGTCTATATGGTTGAAGCTTCAGATAAACCCAATCTTCTACCTGCAGTTCCCTCTCACTTCTCCTTTGATCAGTATACCATTTCATTCTAGCCTGAGCCTGCATTAAATTGTCTCTCAATACTTGCTGAATTTTCACCCTTTGTTAGACCAAGTCCTGCATTGATTGCACTGGTGAGTCACTATAAGGTCCTAGGGAAAGTTGTAGGGGGTCATACCCGTATAAAGCAAAGAAGAGGGTGGTTTGCAGGGCTGTGTGGTAGTTGGTGTTGTACCACCACTCTGCCAAATGAAGCCAATTGACCCACTACTTGCGGTTACTTATCACCATAGCTCTAAGGTATCCTTCTAGACACCTGTTGAGCCTTTCGGTCTGTCCATCAGACTCAGGGTGGTAGGCTGTGCTCATACATAGTGTGGTACCAATTGTCTTAAACAAGTGTTGCCAGAATAAACTAGGGAACGCCTTATCTATATCAGAAACCATTGTCTTTGGGAACCATGCAACTTATAGATTTATCTAATGAAAACTTCTGCCACCTGAGCTGCTGTATATGGATAGTATAAGGCTACAAAATGTGCATACTTGGTGAATCTATCCACCACTACCAGGATCACCTCTTTGCCTTGAGATTTAGGAAGTCCTTCTATAAAATCAAGACTAATGTCATTCCAGGCTTGAGTTGGTATAGTTAATGGTTATAAAATACCAGGAGATACTACATTTTCATCTTTACACCTTTGACAGATATCACAACTAGAGACAAATTCCTGAACCTCTTTCTTCGTTGCTGGCCAAAAAAAATACAATTGTAACTTCTTCAAGGTGCCCTGCTGTCCAGAGTGTCCACCCAAAGCTGATGCGTGCATAATATGTAGTAGTTGTTGTCTCAAAGCAGTAGTTTTGCCAATATACACCTTACCCTTGTGTCTCAACACCCCTGAAGTCAATTTGTAGTCCTGGTTATGATTGGGGTTGATTGCTAGGGCAGTAAGCAATTCTTGAGCACTGTTATATCCTTCGTAACTCTTTTCTACCTCCAAAATCCATTCAGATTGTGCTCCTGACAGTGCCTGAAACTCACCTTGTTCCTTAGGAATTCTAAAGAGGGCATCAAATACCCTATTCTCAGCTTCCATCCTATATATAATCTCATAATCCACGCCCAGTAATTTAGTAAGTCCCTTCTGTTGAATAGCAGTAGCGATTTTTTTCTCCATCAAATACTTAAGACTGGAGTGATCAGCCTTAATAATGAAATGGTTTCCTTACACATAGTGTCTCCACTTGTCTATGGCTGCAAGAACAACCATATTTTTTTTTTCATACACTGATTTCCCCTTATGTTTGGGTGCTAGAGCCTTGTTATAATAAGCCAGGGGTTTGTTGTCTTGAGTAAGAACAACACCAATACCTTGATTGGTAGCATCAGTCTTAATAGTAAAGGTCTTGTTGTAGTCAGGCATGGATAGCACGAAAACAGTGCTTATGGCTTGTTTCAATCTCTCAAAAGTTTCCTCAGCCTCTATACTCCACTGAAATAAGTTCTTTTTCAGTAAATCAGTCAGCGACTTACTGATGGAACCATAATTCTTCACAAATCTTCTGTAATACCCTGTCAGACCAAAGAATCCCCTCAACCCCTTAAGGCTCCTAGGAATAGGCCCCAATATCATTGTTGATACCTTGGAAGGGTCTCTAGCTACTCCTTTACTCATAATGATATGCCCTAAGTACTGCACCCGTGACTTGGAAAAACTGCATTTCGATCTCTTAGAAAACAACTTATTGTGCTGCAAAATTTTGAAGGTTTCTCTTAAATGCTCCACATGCTCTTATAAATTTTTACTATATACTAGGATGTCATCGAAGAAAACTAATATAAACCGCCTCAGATGTTGCTGGAACAAGGAGTTCATTAATGACTGAAAGGTGGCTGGTACATCTATCAGCCCAAATGGCATCACCTTAAACTCAAAGTGACCATGATGAGTCCTGAATCCAGTCTTTGGTATATCTTCCACCCTCATCCTTATCTGATGGAAACCCAATCTCAGGTCAATTTTAAAAAACAAACATGATCCTTGTAGCTCATCCAAGAGATCATCGACTATGGGAATGGGAAGCTTATCCTTTATAGTAATCTTGTTGAGCTCCCTATAGTCAATGCAGAACCTCCAATTCCCATACTTTTTCTTAACTAAGAGGACTGGGGAAGAGTAAGGTGAGTGACTAGGCTGTATAATTCCCTATTGCAACATCTCTGCTACTTGTTTTTCCAGTTTATTCTTCTGGTAATGATTGTACCTGTAAGGTCTCAAGGATACCGGTCTAGCTCTTGGTATGATGGGAATTGCATGATCTTGAGCTCTAGGTGGTGGTAAGTCAGTAGGTTCCTCAAATATGTGGGCAAAGTAATCTAACACTTCCTGCACGTCTCTTGGTATCATCCCTTCACTACTCATATCACCTCCATCTATAGTAAAAAAATGAGCTAATAAAGCTTGACCCTTCTTGAGTGTTTTGCCTATTGATTTAGCTGTGATTTGGTGCAAAGCTACCGGTTCTACATCTCCTTTCAGTATCACTACCTTACCACCATGCTTGATCTTAAGCTCATATAGTTCATAGTCAAAGGTTACATGTGTATGCACTCTTATCCAATCACCTCCCAAAACCATATCACAACTACCCAGATTCAGCAACCTGAATTTGTCTTCAAACTCAACCCCATTAGCCTTCCACTTAACCCTGGGTACACTGTGATGGCTATACATCTGTTGGCCATTGGCCATCGTCACTCTCATTGGGGTATCCACCTGAGCAACAACCCCCAGTTCCTTAGCAGTTTGTGTATCTAAGAAAATTATGTGTACTACCAGAATCTACTAGTAATACCACTCTTCTCTTTTTGATCCACCCTTTGATTTTGAAAGTATTTGGTTCTATGGTACCTGACATGGCATTCAAGCACACTGCCTCTTTTTCCATGGCCTCGATTCCTTCTTATTTCTCTTGAGATTCCTCCTGTTCCTCCAGTATAATTCCCTATCCTCTCTCTTCTTCTGTTGTGATGGCATTTAATAGTTTGTCTTTGCATACATATACTGGAAAGTATCTTTATCTACACCTCGAACAAGCACCTGGTATTCTCATGAATTCTGCCTTGACTTCAGGTATAGGCAGTGTTGCTTGGATCTTCTGCCCAATACTGCTTCCTTTAATCAATTCCTTGCTAACTGGTGTAACCGTCCCCTTGTGTAACTATCTAGCCCTCTTTTCCCTGGCATTAATAACTTGCTCTTGCTTCCTGGCAAGAGACACAGCTTGGTCTAAGTTTACAGGATCATATATCTTAACAGTCTCCCTAATTTATTCTTTCAAACCTCTAATAAAACACTCCAAAATAAAATCCTCAGGAACTCTAGGATTTCTCATCAATACCTGAGCCCTAAGTTCCTCAAACTTTTGCAGATAATCATTCACTGTACCTTGTTGAGTGGGTATTTTGAATTCAGCCACCACACTTTTATTGTGATCATCTTCAAACCTCATCACCAACTCTTCACAAAACTTCTCCCACCTCACTAGCCTTCTTATAAATGTATAAGAGAAATACCAAGCCTCTTTATCTCCCTCCATGTGTAACGTAGCTATTTTAAGTTTTCTAGATGGATCATTAATTCTATAAATATTGAAGTACTTGTTGCACCTTCTCAACCAAGATCGAGGCTCAGCTCCTCCATATATGGGAAATTGGATCTTGGGATGAAACTCATGGCTCAGATTGGGTCCATTTCACCCCACTTCGGCTGCTCTATTAGGCATAGGAAGCAATCCATCACCTCTGTTGCTGCTTTCCAGAGTAACTGGACTCTTACCAGTGCTTTTTCCCAATAATCTCATCATAGCTTCATAAGTTTCCTCCATCATTTGCTTTATATCTCCTTGAGTAGAGCCCATATTAGTCTACACTTAGCTTCAATTTTTCTCAAGTGTTCCTCGGCTTGTTTAGCCCTTGTAGCATCCGCTCCAATCATTATCCATAGGTATAATCAAAACCGATGGATTTGATACCAATTTGTAATGAACTCCAACAATCACAACAAATTAAATCAAACAATTCAACAATTACACTAACTTCACACTGAACAGTGTTTTAACAGTAATAACCGGATTTCGGAAATAACTAACTGAAATTCAAATAAATCGCAAGAGTACTAAAACTAAAAAACATCCTAGATAAGTTAGCTCAGCAACTCGATTCCAAAGGTGAAAACCTAACTCGAAGCAATTGCATACCTGAATCAATAGTTAATTTGTAGATCAACTCATTTCCAATTAATTGAAAATAACTTCACTAGAAGGTAAGGATTTGGGAAGATAAGAATAGAATTTGGGAAGAGGAAGAATAAGAATTTGGATTGAGATTTAGAGAAGAAGTTTTGGAAGGAACATGAGTTTAGAACACACCAATTTCACATGTCTTTCTTCAGTTTGTATTTGATATTTATACCCCCTTTTGAGTGAATCTCTGCCCTTGATCTGGTTATCTCTACCCTTGATCTGGTACTTGATCTAATTTAATTGCCACCCTTGATTACTAACTGTTGAACCTTATTTAAATAGGCTCTAACGGTATCGTTTACTAGTGCTAGCTATTATGTGTAACGAATGATCATTACAGAACTGGGACTTCAAAATCGTCGAGACAACTCCCACCATAGTTTCAATTTGATATTGGAACTCCAACTATTTGGATAGTTTTTGATAGTTCTCCAAAGATTTCTTGGCTACCTAGGAGGTGCGCACCTCCAGAATCCTCAATTTTTTTCCCAAAAAACCTCCTTCTAACTCTTGTTCTTTAATGGGTATTTATAGGAGATTTTTGGACTGATTTTGGGGGAATAGAGGGGTATTTGAGGAATTTTAAAAAGTTTTATTTTGAAATTTGAAATGCGGATGAGGTGAATTTAGTATGAAATGGTCTGTTGTTGCTGAGCTGTTGTTGCAATTGTTGTTTATCCTTATTTCAGTATTGTCGTTGTTGATGCTAGGTGTTTTATTGAGTTGTCGGCGTTGAGTCTTTGCCAGGTCTGTTGCTCGTTATTTTTTGTTATTGTTGAATGTTGTTGATGATAACACTGTTTTGTTGTTGTTTTATTATTTGTACGTTATTATGTTTGTAAGCTTTTTTTTTGGTTTTTTCATTATGGTTGAAGTCAGCTGTTGTTTGATGAAGAAAAGGAAAAATAATGGCAACGGCCTGAATCATGGCTGTTGTGTTGGGCTTGATAAGATGGAGAAAGTAATTTGGGTTACTGGGTATTGTTGTTTTTGTTGCTGAATTTGTTGGGCAGGTTATGGGCATCATATGCAATATGTAGATGTCCTTGGATTATCGTCTCTTCAAAAATAGTCAGAGAAGGTGAATAGTTTTCAGGACACGATCCTTACGACATGGTCCTCTTGGCATGGCCCTCATGGCATAGCCCTCTCGGCGTGACCCTCTTTGCATAGCCCTCTTGGTATGGACATCTCGACATGGCCCTTTTGGCATGACCCTCTTGGCATGGCCCTCTTGGCATGGCCCTCTCGACATGACCCTTTTGGCATGATATGATATAGTAAAAAAATGAGGAGGAATCCAAATAATCGTGCAGCGATTGTAGAAAACATCACCTTGACCATTTCACTAACATGTCGGACCTTCTACATGTACCATTTTAATCATCCATCCTTGATTTTCTGGGGATGTGAGTAAGCCATCATTTTGCTTTCCATTTTAGATGATACCTGCAACCACAAAAAACCTATTAGCTTTGGGAAACTCAGTTGTTTTCAGCTCCTGACCATCTTGGTTCTTTATTATTGGCCTTGGGATGTTTGGATTTCTTGTATTCCTTTAAACAAAAGGAATATGGTGAATAATCATCGCTTTTGTTGGTTTTTGTTGGCTTCATGATAACCTACATCCACAAAAAAAAATTTAGTTTTTGGTAAAATTGATTTGTATTGACTTTCTCGGTCTCAGCTCCTGTCATCGCCATCATCGGGTTCTCGTCTTGTTCATGTATTTATCATCTTTTGACTCCTGCTTAGAATCCCCTGGTTGGTGGGTGTATGGCAAAATCAGAGCATAAATTAATTTAAAGTAAGTACTTTTACAAATAACTGAATTTTCAAAAATCATTTTATGAGATTGGGTGGAGTCTCTGTCAAATTAATTATGTCATATACAAGCTTTATTGAACATTCTTAGCTCGAGGCATTGAACCTTTGTAGCTGAAGGTCCATGAAGTAGACTCTACTCTTTAGACACTGAAATCTTTGTTATCATCTTTGAACTCTTTAGTACAGTGCCTCAAAATTTCTGCCCCAATTACTGATATCTTTCTCAAAATTTAATCTGGATTGCCAGAGGATGATCTTCTTCTTATGAATTTCTTTTCAAAAATTCTGCCCTAGTTTCCATTTCCTGAGGTAATATGACCAAGCCATTGTGGCTCCTACGTATCCCGTTGAACAGGAATGTCAAACATAGTTCCCACAACATAAAAGAGAGCAAAAATATAGTTAAAAGGGTAACCGAAGCTGTCAGAGGCCACCTACATATCCCATCCTAGGGAATTCAGGTCATTACATAGTTCAAGATAATATAAATTAATTTTCTAAAGGGTTGATCGAAGCTGACATAGGCTGCCTATGTATCTCATTCTTGAGAATTCAGGTCAAACGTAGTTCATACATCAAAGGAATGGGGAATTTTAAGGCTACTACAAAGTATAAAAATGATTACAAATGAGAAAGCAATTACAAGGAAATAATCACAAAGGAACCCCACATCAGACATAATATCTCTTTACTGCATCAAAATGGATTGGCTTGGTCCACCTTTGGCCATCCATTTCAGACAAAATCAATGCTCCTCCTGATAATACTTTGCAGACTACATATGACCCCTACCAATTTGGAGTGAACTTTCCCTTATACTCCTCTTGGTGAGGGAATAAATGTTTGAGCACTAATTGTCCAACTTCAAACATGCAAGCTCTTACTCTTTTGTTGAAAGCATGAATCAATCGTTGTTGATATAATTGTCCATGGCATACAACCCTCATCCTCTTTTCATCAATCATCATAAGTTGTTCATGACGGGCGTGAACCCATTCTTCATTACTCAATCCCGCTTCTTGGATGATCCTTAAAGATGGCACCGCTACCTCAGCGGTTATTACTGCTTCTGTCCCATAGACTAGAACATAAAGAGCTGCCCTAGTCAAAGTTCAGACTGTCGTGCAATATCCCAATAAGGCATAAAGCAACATATCATGCCATGATCGGTGACTATCTACCATCTTCCTTAAGATCTTCTTAATGTTCTTGTTTGGAGCTTTTATGCTCTATTTATTTGAGGGCGATATGTAGTTGAATTTGATGAGTGATCTTGAACTGATCACTTATCTCTTTCATCAAATAACTATTCAAGTTTGCTCTATTGTCCCTAATGATTGACTCATGTATCCCAAATCGGCAAAATGAGTTGTTCTTGAGAAAATCTGTGACTACCTTCTTGGTTACGACTTTGTATGAGGTAGCTTCCACCCACTTAGTAAAGTAATCAATATAAACAAAGATGAATCTATTTCCATTAGAAGTTGATGGCTTAATCGGGCCGATGTCATCTATGCCCCAAGCTACAACGGCCCAGGCGAGCTCATAACATTAAGTTCGTATGGGGCACTCGGATCAAATCCCCATGTATTTGACACTTAAAAGATTTTTGCACAAACTTGCTACAGTCACTTTCCATGGTCATCCAGAAATAGCTGGCTCTCAAGATCTTCTTGGCTAGAGTGAATCCATTCATGTGAGGTCCACACATCCCGACATGGATTTCTTCGAGTAATTTTGTAGCTTCAATGGAATCAACACAGCGTAGGAATCCCAAATCGGGGGACCTCCTATAAAGGAATTCCCCATTTAAAAATAAATTATTGGCCATCAAACGGATCGTTTTCTTCTGATTGTAAGTCGAATCTATGGGGTATGCCCTGTCTTCTTAATACCTCTTGATATCGAAATACCATGGCTTTTCGTCTGGTTCTGCCTCAACTTTTGCGCAATGTGGAGGTTGCTTCTTCAATCTTATTTCCAACAAGTTAATGTAACTTTGATCTGGATGTTGAATCATGGAGGATATAGTGGCCAAAGCATTGGCAAACTCATTTTTTATTCTTGGAACATGCTTGAATTCCACTTCCTTGAATCTTCTGCATAACTTTTGTACCAATTCCACATATGGTGTGATTTTAGGGTTCTTTACGACCCATTTACTCCTAGCCTGGTGAACTAATAGATCAGAGTCTCCAGTGACTAGTAGCTCTCAAATATTCCTATCAATAGCCAGTCTGAGATTGAGAATACAAGCCTCATATTTAGCCATATTTTTGGTGCAAGGGAACCACAGTTTGGCGGTAACCGAATAATGTTGACTAGTTTCTAATATTAACACTGCCCTAATTCCTGAGTCCTTGAAATTAACGCCCTATCGAAGAATAATCTCCATCCCGGGCACATTTAAAAAATGTCTTCTGCTATGAATAATATCTCTTCATTTGGGAAATACGTTCAGAGTGGCTCATACTCTTCATCAACTGGATTCTCCACTTGGTCCTGTCCTTTGATCACTTTTTGTGCCACTATACAATGTCGAACTTACTCAACAACATTTGCCATTTGGCTAATTTCCACATGGGCATGACCTTTTTGAATATACACTTCAGAGAATCCATTCTAGAGATGGATACCTTGTATATGATGTTAGGTAATGCCTCAGCTTCTAAGCCACCCAAGTCAATACGTAACACGTCCTTTCCAATAGTGTGTAATGAGACTAGTGTGGAGTGAACTTCTTACTCAAGTAATAAATTGGTCTTTGTTTCTTTCTATTTTCATTATGTTACCCTAAGAAAATCCAAATGCATTGTATGAGATCGATAAATACAACAACAGAGGGCTTCCTTCTCTTAATTCTTGATCTGGTCAAAACCTCGCTGGCATTCCTCAGTCCATTTATTTGCCGCATATTTCTTTAACATCTTGAGGATTGGCTTGCAAATAATCATTGACCGGGATACGAACCTGCTGATGTGATTTAATCTCCCTAAGAAACTTATGACTTCCTTTTTTCGTCTTAGGAGAAGCAGTTCTTGGATCGCCTTAATTTTTTAGGAGTCAAGCTCAATGCCCCTTCTACTAACTATGAAACCCAACAACTTCCCAGTCGGCACCTTCAAAAGCATATTTAGCAGGGTTCAGCTTTAAATTATACTTCCGTAATCGATCAAAGAATTTTCCCACATGAGCCAAGTGGTCTGAACTCCTGCGAGATTTGATGATCACATCGTCTACATACACTTCAATCTCTTTATAGATCATATCATGAAATATGATTTTCATGTCTCTCATATACATAGACCTAACATTCTTAAGACCAAAGGGCATCACCCTATAGTGATAAACACTCCAGGGTGTGATGATGGCCATTTTCTCTGCATCTTGTTCGTCCATCAGTATTTAATGATACCCGGCAAAACAATCCACGAATGACTGTATTTCATGCCTCGCACAGTTTTCAATGAGAATATGGATGTTGGGTAATGAAAAGTTATATTTAGGACTGGCTTTATTCAAGTTCCTACGATCGATACAAATCTTGACCTTTCCATCTTTCTTCGGTACTAAAACAATATTGGCTAGCCATATTGAATACTTCGTGGCTTCAACCATGTTGGCTTGGATTTGCTTAGTGACTTCTTCCTTGATTTTTAGACTCAGATTTGATTTAAATTTACGCAACTTTTGCTTCATAAGATTGAACTCTAGATCAATTGACAACTTGTGTGATACAATATCCGTACTCAATCCTTGCATGTCATCATAGGACCAAACTCTCTTTTCTATGCTTGTACAAAATGAATGTTGATTCCAGTTTCTTTGACTTCTCCATCATTACCTAGATTAATTACCTCAGTTTTATCTAGGTTGGGCTTTTCTCGATCCTCAAAATCTTTTAATTCCTCTGTTACTGGTTCTGGGGTCATTGTTCTTTATCATAGTCCACCATTCATCATCATTTGCTTCAATTTGTTTATTTAGCTCTTGACATGACATGAGATTGACAAGTTTTAAATTATCATTACTAAAATCATAATGCAACAAAAATAAGTAAAAAATATTTTCACAATAAGGGAGACTTTTATTAAAATTTAGAATATTAGAAACATTGGTTGTGATCCACACTAGTGCGGGTCTGAGCCTTTTGGTAAGCATAAGAAAATGTGAAAATGAGGTAAATAAAACTTAAAGGGTGGTCTCGAGCCTAATTAGGACTACCACTGATTTCGCAAAAGTTAGATTTCATCCTTTTATCTACAATATTAATTGGGGATTCATGATTGGAGTGGAAGTTTACTTCGACAGCTTCTCCCCCGATTTATCTTTCTTGATCTCAATTTTCTTAGGAAAATCTTTTATAATAGCATCATACTCTTCGAACAAGTTTTTTATTCCATCCTTGAGACCATCGCTTATAGGTTTTATAGGAAACGACTGGTAGTGCGGATGTAATTTTTCGCCTTTTTATCTCTACTACCAGTTATTCTTTCATTTTCAGCAACTACGCGACGGTCAAGGAAGGAATTTTTATTTACCTTGGAAATGTTGATGTTCAGCAAGCTTTTGTTAACAAAGATCAATTTCTACTTATTTGATTACTTGTTAAAGTAAAAATGACTCAAAAAAATAATAATTAGATCCCATTAGTGATAAGTAATGCAAGATATCCAACATAAAGTTAACATGTAAAGTTTCTTTCATCTTAAGCAAATTGATCCACGACTGGGTATTGATTCGAAAGAAATTAATGGACAAGACCTTGTCTGTTGATTTTATGGATAAATGGTTTTTAACAGGGTGTTTCTAAAGGCTGCTGACTTTGGATTCATGTGACTTTCCTCGACAAAATGAGATATAATAATTTTAAAGGATAGAGGTCAGGCTGAAAGGCTACCTACGTCACAAAGAAGAAATCAGGCCATCCGTAGTTCGATAGACAAGGATAAAACTTTATTTCATTGAAATCTCGTTATAGTTCATTACATCAGGGAAACATGAAAGGAAAATGACAATAGAAAGGACAATACTAATGACTAAGTCCTAGATAGATGCGGGTATTCCCGCTTCATCTTGCTTCTTCCATATCTTGATCTTCTATGGGTGATATGGAGGAAATTTCAACTCGACCCTTTCCTTGCATTTGAAGGCGAGGCTTGTCCCATGCCTCTTTTCTTACAACTTTTAGTTGTATCTTCAATTTTATACTCAAAATTCTTCTTGTCCTATGCGATCAATTGCTTGACTTTACAATTTCCTTATCAAGTTGATTGATCTTCCTAACCACTCTCTTGGTCTCTGTTTTTAGCATTTCCTCCACTTAGGCTAACTCCACTATTCATCTTTTCACTTGAGTGGTTCGTGAATCCATGACTAGTTTTCTTGAAAGAATAGGAATATGTTTGCAGAGAGTTAACGAAAATGGTTGAGGACTTTATGAGAGACTTAGAGACCTGGAATATTTTAGGCGGATTTTGGATGGTAAGCGTATACTTCAGCCTAGAGGGCTTCTAAGACTTTGAAGAGCAGATCAATTTACCTTTGATTCAAACAATGCATATAAGCACATAAAATAGTTATTCCACACAAAATAGTTATATCACACAACTTTAGGATAATAAACGCGTCTTAATTGAGTGATCATTTTGAGCCAAGGTTGGCCTAGCGGATTTGAAGAAAATATACCTCTTTTAAAACCAATCCATCATCCCCCAAAATTTTCACAAATATATAAAAAGGGCATAAAAGCCTACAAAGTTGCATGAAAAAGGGATACAATCTTTGGAGAAAGGAAAAATAACATGGAAAAAAAACAAAGTCCTATGCAGGGGATAAAAGAAGAAAAACCTAGTGTCTAGATGTTCCCTTGTTGGACTTCGCCATCTTACCGTTGTCCACCTCTTGCCATATGCGATATCTTGGTTGCCCGATATGTGTCTTAGCAATTTTTTTACTTTCCGTACTCATGTGGATCCAACAAGTATTAAGGT
Organism: Capsicum annuum; assembly: GCF_002878395.1. NCBI lineage: Eukaryota > Viridiplantae > Streptophyta > Magnoliopsida > Solanales > Solanaceae > Capsicum > Capsicum annuum. The sequence goes on along the minus strand of NC_061119.1, from coordinate 14,914,079 downwards.
GGTCAGCGAGATTGGTAGCCATTTTGAATCTTCCGTATAGGAATGGCTGAGACATTCTCATAAACAAAGTCTTTCCCTCTACTCCAAAGGATAATGGATTGGATTAAATGAACATATATTTCTTCAACACATAAACATTATTCCCCTGTAATTGGTTCGCGGCCAATAAACGCGTGGCAGGTTTTCTAATGGGCTCATACCCCTTGTATATTGGGGCGTCCTAGGCTCATGCCTAAAAATGGTTTTGGTTTTGCTCTATCCTAGGTATCTAAAGTGGGCTTCGACCAGGTTCCCAATCGGATGACTTGGGTTTGGAAATACGAACAGCCATCGGACGCCTAACGTGCCAATAAGCCATCGTATTTTCAACACTTGATTTGGAATTGAACAATAGAGGCCGGGACATCCACGAAACCTCAAATAATTTATATATTTTGAATGTGGAAGTATGCCATGAAATGTAACAATTTAAATTTTACAAACATTTAAACACATAAGCAGGCAAATAGTTTAAATATTACAAACCCAAATAGTTAATCTAAAAAGTTAGTTCACATATTTGGTTAGAACCTAGTTAACTCCCCAACAGAGTTGTCATTTCTATTTAATCTCTTTTCAGATTTTATTTTAAAGAAAATGATTTTGACCCTTTTAAACTATTTCGAAAGATTCAAGAGAATTTTGAAATAATTTTGACAAACTTTACAGAGTCGCCATTTGATTTTTTATTGAAAAAAATATCAAAAGAAAACTTAAGGAAATTTCAAAAGATTTAAAAGCGGAAATAAATCTTTGAAATTAGAGAAACTGAGTAAGGGTTCAATTAACGTCCTAAGAAGGTTTTTACGACACTTAGGAGCGTCCATTTTAAAGCGGTTCACCAAAAGGTCATTTTTTGACTAACTTACAAAATGTGGCTAACTTTGCAAAAAGGGTTGCTTTTATAAAATCATTTATTTACACGTATAAAATTGACATTTGTTTATTCAAACGAAAAAAATAGTCTTTTTGAGTTAGAAAAAGCTATAACATGTTTCACTTAATCCAATATTAATTTTGAGAAATATTTCATTTAACTTGAGAAACGTTACAAAATATCTTACTTGCGAAAATATTTTACTTAATTCGTGACTAACCACGAAAATTTAGAATTTGAAAAAAAAAATGAGGAATATTTTAATTGAGAAAATTCTACTTATTTATTAATAATTTCTAAGAAAAAAATTATGGAATATTATTTCTGCTTGAACTAAGGAAAAACTTAATTAAACTAGGTGGTACACTTGGATTTAGGAAGGAAATAAGTTTGTGGTTTTTATGAAAAAAGAAATTACGTAATATTTAATATTATTATTTTTATTTTATATAAAAAAGGATCAATTTTGTTTATGAATAACACCTTTACAAAATGTTGGGAGAATGTCATGTTAAAAGTATTTTATCAATTATGAAAAATTAGAATTTACAAGAAAAATTAATTTCTTGAATTTGAAGAAAATTCTTTTAACCCAAATAGGCTATTAGTCATGAACAAGATAAGTGCCATTTTAAAACAGAAGACATAAACAATTTTCTCTTAAAACTAATTTTTAGGAAGAACAATCAAAAGAACCACTTTGAGTCATTGTGAATCAAGTGTGAAAATCGAGGTAAAATAGCAACAAGGGAAGACACTAGATTAATTATTTAAGGCAAAAATTCACATATAGTCTCATTAGAATATCTATAACTAACTTCCTAGTCTAAATTTCATATTTACAATTCATAGACAAAATAAATGACAATTTTATGTATATATATACAAAAAAGAAGGAAAAGTCCATAACAACAAAAAGAGATAAAAAAGAAATTTTAATTTAATAAATGTCCTTAATCTTCTCCAACTTTTCATTTATTTCTATGATATAACAGATCAATAAATATGAATTTATGCGTTAATTACTCCCTCAAAAGTTGATAATTTTTTTTTTTAAAAAAATTGTGATCTACAGGAGAAAGTTGGTAATTCGTGCATACAAAATTCTGGTATATACTATTTACGCAAATTATTTTTTTTACTTGAATTTATTTACTGAAATTCTTTTTTGAATCTAATACGCAATAAAAATTGATTCAATTTCAACATAATAAAAATTGATTTTATTATTGGTTTGAATTAAATTTTCGAAATTGAATGCACAATATAAACTTCAAACACTTTCAAATTGTCAATTTTGTAATTACTATTATTTTTGTATACAATAACTTCAATTGTAATTGTGCGTTTCAATTTCATATTCAATTTTTAGTTTCGTAATTTTGAATTTTTTTTTCACAGAAGTTGTTAAAAGGTTATAATCCTTGTTTGTGTTAGTTTTTTTTTCTTTTCTAAAACCCATTTGTAATTGTAATTTGTGTGATATATTCATTCATTACTCTACTGCATATTTCGTAATATACATATTGATAGTTTTTTAATATTTTTGTATGTATATCTATTAATAGTATATTTGAATTTCTGTATATCTGTTAATATAAGTGTATAATTGTATTTGTATATCTGTTTTAAAGATTACAAAGATTGTTTTTATTATTTGTATATCTATTGTTTGTATATCTGTATAGTAGTTTAAATAAATTTGAAATTTGTGTATCTGTTGTTTGTATATCTATATATACATAAATGCAAATGAAGTATACATATATTCAAATCAAAACTGTTGTTTATTTTTGTATATCTGTTGTTTGTATATCTGTATATACAAATTTGAATGTTGTTTGTAAACGATATTGCAAACGAAATATACATATATTCAAATCAAAATTGTTGTTTACTATTTATATATCTATTATTTGTATATCTGTATATACAAATTTGAATGTTGTTTGTAAACGAAATATACATGCAAATGAAATATACATATTTGTATATCTGTTGTTTGTATATCTGTATCTACATATATGCAAACGAAATAAACATATACATATATGTTTATTATTTGTATATCTGTTGTTTGTATATCTGTATATGCAAATTTGAATGTTTTACATAATAACAAATTTGAATATATATACATATATGCACTCTAAAACTGTATATATCTGCATATGCATTATTCTTCAAAATGTATATGTGAAAGTTAACTGTATATACATATATGTAAATTGTATATGCATATATCAAAAATACAAACTGTATATACATACACTCTAACTCTGTATATATATGCATGTATTATTCTATAAAAAAAAAGTATATGTATCTACATATATTGAAACAAAAATGTATATTGACCAACAATTCCGTTTCATGAGAATATATACAAAAAAAAACCTCGTAGTCATTGTCAACTTCATTGCTCACCCTTTTAGATTTAGATACCTTAAAATATTTTTTCCTTTCCGCCTTGCTAGAAGATGCAAAATTCTTTCCTTTTATTTTTTTGATAAATCATCCATCAAAAAAATTGGGGGAGTGACTTACATAATATATAAAAATTTATATTATAAAATAAAAATCCGCAAAAACAAAAAAAATTATAAAAATGGGGGAGTGCTCCCCCTTTTTTATTTTTTTTGTAAAATATATGAACAACGAAGAAATTTAACGATTAACTGACATAATATATAAAAATTTTAAAATAATTAAATCTAATATCAATAAATATCCTAAACTGATTTTCTGTGGTGAAAAATTTGCACAAATGATTTATCACAGAAAAATCAAGGATTATATTTTGTGATATTAGAGTGACTTAGAGAGAAAAATAAGGAGAAAAAAGTTGAAGAAGATCTCTTGAATAATCATGTATTATGATGTTGTCAATGTTGTCGTTTCTTTAATTTAAAATCAAGGATATTCGAGTGATTTTGAGAGAAAATTAAGGAAAAAATAATTGAAGATATCATAAAAAATCTTGGGTTTTGATATTCCATTGTTGCCTTTTTTGAGTCAATAGGATAGAGAGAGAACAGAAAGAAAATACCAAAAATATATATATGAGAGAGAAAATTGATATATACAAATCTTAATATATTTTTATATAGGGCTCACAAAAAAATGACTTTTAACTACCAAATGACTATGAATTGTAATTTTTTAAAACATTAACCATATCATGTAATTAATATAGTATTTTTTCTATAATATATAATTTTTTTTCATTATTTAAAATTAGTGCTAATACAAATAAACAAGTATAAATTGTAATTTATAAGAGCATAAAAGATTAAAGTTGGATTTGGGCCCCTTTTGGCCCATCAGTAAGCTGCCCAGCCTTTGAGCTTGCAATTTTATGGAGTTCTAGTCAATTTCCCTGCATGTATACCAGTTGCATATCACAGCTCCTTTTCCTTACGTTTTTGTATATATGGTGTATACATGACCACATTTTAGTCATATATACGTGTATTTTAGTTTTCCACATATATACTAGCCTTCCTTTCTCATCTTAAGCCGTGTATCCTCAGTATAATGTTGTATATCTATGTATACAATTTTGTATCAGTCCATTTTTCATGTGTTAGTTCATTTTGGACTTGGTACGGATCTTGACTCGAGGTAAGGTAAATTTAACGCAATGAAATGTGAGAGAAGGGAGACCGAGGGACTCAATGGAGGAGTTCATGCATATAAAAAAAGGGTAAAGACTAGCAAATAATTTCAAAGAGGATTGTCAACAAAAATATCGAATAATGAATGCTAAACAATTTAACCAACTTATCATAAATCAAGAAGAACCTATTCTTACTAGGCAATATTCATCAGCACACCAATTTTCTTGGCAAAAGTTGGTCAAAACAAGCTAAGGCTAAGTCTTGGTTTTAATAATTCACATGTCAAAAGGATACACAAGGAAAACTGCTAAGCAACCCCTGAAGAAAGGCCAGCTTTAAGCATAGAAGGAGACAAGAATTTGAAAAGAAATCTCTAGCTCATTATGCTCTAAAATCCATCAAAGAGATGAAAGAAAAAAGAAGACAATTTTAAGTTATTAAGTTGCTAGGCTCTTTTAAAACATGCTGAAAAATCAAACCTTTTACATAATGAGAAATATAGAAGAGACCACAATATAGAAATTGAAGATCAAATGAAGAACCAACAAAAACTAAATGATGGCTACCATCACTCTGTGGAATCAATAACAACAAAGTTTACTATCTTTTGTATGAATAAGGGGATAAAATTGCTTTGTCCATTAATCAACCATTCCCATATCATCCATTTTTCTCTTTTTATATACTCAAAACAGTACTACTACTATAAACTCAAATTCCTTCTCTCTCTAGTGCTCTATAATCTTGAAAAGAATATAACACAACTTGCACAGCAAAAACAAAAACAAAAACAAAAACATTGATCTAACAATGAACCTGTGAACTTCTTTTAAAATTGGATTTTAATTTTGACAGATATAGAAGCAACAGACATCCAAAAGCAAAACCATCATATAATAAGCTTCAAACGGGATCAGACCAACGTGATGAGTAAATCATCCAACAGAGAAAATAGATGCGAAAGCTGAAACTTTTACACGAATTTCTTTATCAAATCTGTTAGAGTGGGTAAGACTCCCACATTAGTTGAGGAATGGACTGGTAGTTTGCTTATATGGACTTGGGTAATCTTCTTCTCTTGAGTTAGTTTTTGAGGTTGAGTTAGGCCCAAGGTTCATTCTTAACAAAATCCACTTCACGACAGCGGGAATAATCGGAATACTAGCAAAACTGTACACTATAACCTTTAAATGAGAAGAAGAAGATGAAGAAGCCTAATGAAATTTTTTTTACCTTTTCGGGAGCAGGAACTGGGACTTTGAAACTCGTCGGGACGACTCCCACCATAGTTTCGATTTGCTATTGGAACTCCGATGATTTGGATGGTTTTTGACAGTGCTCCGTAGGTTTTTTGGTTACGTAGGTTCGAGGTGCGCACCTCCAGAACCCTCAATTTTTTCTCCGAAAAACCCTCCTCTTAGATCTTTTTCTTCAATGGGTATTTCTAGGAGATTTTGGGGAACAGAAGGGTATTTGAGGAATTTTGAAATCTAATTTTTTGAAATTTGAAATGTGGATGAGGTGGATTTAGTACGAAATGGACCGTTGTTGCTGAGCTGTTGTTTGTCATTGTTACAATGTTGTCGTTGTTGATGCTGGTTGTTGGATCGGGTTGTCGGGTTGGTTGATCATTGTTTTTTTGTTGTTGTTGAATGTTGTTGATGAGAACGTTGTTTTGCTGTTGTTTGATTGTTTGTACGTTGTTTTTTGGTTTTGCCGTTGTGGTTGAAGTTGGCTATTGTTTGATGAAGAAAAGGGAAAATAATGGTGGTGGGCCGGCTCATGACCGTTGTGTTGGGCCTGATAGGATGGAGAAAGTAATTTGGGCTGCTGGGCGGAGTTGTTTTTGTTGCTGAATTTGTTGGGCTGGCTATAGGTTATCTTTTTTTTTTTGAAAGGGAAGGGTAGATTGTGTTGTTTTTTAGAATTCTTTAACATATGACCTCAATTAGATTAGAATTTGATCAATTCCGTTTAAGTTTTGGTCAAATTGAAAATAAATCGGCCAATTGCATTGCAATTGTGGTCGATTTGATTTCAATTATGGTCAAATCTAATAGATTGTCTAAATTAAATTGAAATTTGATACTAATTAATACCTCATTTAATCCTGAACTTCTTGATTTAATAAAATCAAACAAATATTTTCTTCAAATAATTTTTTTGTATAATAGATCATAATTAAATCAAGATCTTAATCGTTTGAATTAGTTTTCAAGCTAAGCCTTGATTAAAATTCGATCTTCCATAAAATAATTATTCCATAAAATAATTATTCAAGTTACAAAACTATATAATCGTTACTTAAAATGACAAAATTACCTAGATAAATACTTTGAAAGGCTTTTATCTGGATAAAATAAATACTGTAATTTTATTTAAAATCGAAGCATTTAACCTAATTATGGAGGGCAAAAATTAGGTGTCAACAATAACCCACGATTTACTTACTATAAAATAGGTGAAATTGAATTTGCAACATGATTTAATGAATATGTTGATTGAATTTGCCTTGAGATTAAAATATAATGAATCAAAGTGAATAATACATACTATTAATAGAATAATAAGCCAAATATGATTAATAATGACCGTAAATAATGTCCAATCATCAATCAACATGAATTCGAAGGTGTTTCTGATGCAGACTTTTTCACAAAAGCTTCGTTCTTGAAAAACAATAAAAGATCTTAACAGAAGAAATAAAAATGAACAAATAAAATCTCAAACTAGATAAATGGTACGTATATATCTTCAGTCATACTTTGGTTGCACAGATGCCATTATTGTTAATGAAAGGGTACGTTTATACCCCTCACACTATATGTGTACTCAAAGTATGACGAACTGTATATACGTACCATTTATCATAGCTCGGAGTATATTTCTCTTTTTTATTTTAATTTTGTTACCCCAATAACTAACTCAAACCTCACTATCCGACCCAATAAACTCATCGAACCCGATTTCAAAATACCTAGACCAGACTTCTATATTTGTTACAAACCCGATACTGATACCTAAATAAAGGTACCAGGGATAGAAAATGCAGAAAATGAAGTAGAGTAGAGGAGAAGAACATAAAAGATTAAGAGAAAAAGAAAACAGGAGAGAGAGTGAGAAAATTGTATTAAAGATAATAAATCAATCAATCACTTACAATGCTTACAATTTTTTACTTATACTACAACTCAAAAATCAGTGAGATAAAAGAAAATGGAAATCACGTGAACAATAAAGGGCTAACTAAATTTTCTGCCAACACCAAAAGTCATGCTCAAGGTGTGATCAGTCCACATGGCAGTGAGCTAGCTCCCAGGTCCAAGTGGATGCTTAAATAGCACCAATGCTTTATATAATGGTATCAAATGACCCCTATGAAGCAATACCCTTGTCCTCAAGGGTGATAGTAGGAAAGCCAATTGGTAGAGTAGAGCTTAACTCCCAAGTGGCATAAGAATCATCCAGTCCAGGCCATTTAATCAACCTCTGCGCAACAACTTTGTTACCCCTTTTGATCATGTGCCTATCCAAAATATATTTAGGTTCAGGACAGTATGGATTGGACAAATCAAGAATAGAAGGATGAACTATATCAAAAGAAATTTCATAACAAATCTTGAGCTGGGAAATATGAAAAGTAGAGTAGATTAGAACTTCTTGTGGAAGAAGGAGTTTGTAAGCTATAGACCCAACTTTCTCAACAATGGGATAAGGGCTAAAATATTTGAAAGTTAGTTTGTGGTAGGGAAAAATAGATAAGGATGATTATCTATAAGGCTGTAGTTTAACAAACACCCAATAACTAACATTGAAGTTCCTATCAGACTTGTGAGCATTTGCTTGAGCTCTCATTCTCTGTTGAGCTCTATGTAGGTGGAATTTGGCTAATTGTAGTTTGAATTCTTTGAGTATCATCATGTCTTCAATGGCATCAGAATCAACATCCATTGGTAGATAAGAAAGGTATAGGGGTGAAGGGTATCTATATAGTAGCTTAAAAGGGAAGGTTTGAATGGCTGAGTGAGAACTAGAATTATACCACTACTCAGCTAATGAAAAATAGGATACCCAATCAATAGGTGTATCAGTGCAAAAACATCGAAGGTATGTTTTAAGGCATTTATTCAGTACTTCAGACTAACCAACAGTCTTTATATGGTAGGCAGTGAAAGTTTGCAGGGACTTACCTTGAGCAGTCAAGAAAGCCTTCCAAAAGGTACTAATAAAGATATGATCTCTATCACTGGTGATGGTAGTGGGAAAATCATGTAATTTGTAAATATCTTTATTAGTACCTAGGTGTAATGCTTCCGAGGTTTAACAGGTAAAGCTTGAATGATAGCTTGCAATTCAGGATTAGTGTTCCAACTATTCTTGATCTCAGTCTATAAGTGTACCTCAATCGAGCATACTCAGAGTGATATGAGTTCTGCACCTTGAATTCTGGATAAAGCATCAACAACAATATTTTCCTTATCCTTTTTATATTAAATTTCAAAATCAAAGGGTAGTAGTTTGGCTAACCATCAAATCTAAGAATCTGTGTAAAGTTTTTATTCAAACAAATATGTCAAGGCCTTTTGATTTGTCTTGATAATAAAATACTGGTCAAGTAGATCATCAATACTTTATCACCTGCCAACCCATTCAAAAGATCATCAATAATGGGAATGGGGAACTTATATTAAATAGTGCATTGATTAAGTTCTCTATAATCTACACACAATCTCCATGATCTATCCTTCTTTCCCACCACTATCACTGAAGAAGAAAAGGGACTATTGTTATACTGTATGACACTTTGGTTTAATATATCATTAGCTAACCCTTCTATAATGGTCTTCTTCATATCTGAATATCTATAAGGTCTGATGCTAGTAGGTTTAGATCCAGGTTGCTAGGGAATTTTATGATTAAAAAGGGCCTCTCTGAGGTGGTAAAGCTAAAGGTTCAACAAAAAGAAGTTTATAAGAGTTTAATAGTAATGCGATTTCACGTGAGATGTATTTTTCTTTTAGTAAGTGCAATGAACAGATCTGACCCTCCATTCTACTATTAGAAGGGGTCTGCAAAACCTGCAACATAAATAACTCAACTTCATTCCCTGTAAGCTTGTTCACAGCCTTAGAACTAGCTAGTCGACACTCTTCATCTACTCTTTTCAACATATGTTGTTTACCTTGGTGATAAAAAAACATAGTAAGCTCACTAAAATTCATAGTTATTAGACCTAGTGTTTTCATCCCAAAAAACTCCCAGAATAATGTCATATCTTCCAATAGGAAATACTATAAGATCAGAAGTATAGGTAGTACCCTGTAACATCCACTCAAAATTCTTGACTATTCTGGTAGTGGTGTCCTTAGAATTATTACCAAGACTAACATAGATTACGGGATTAGTAGTAGCTGTGCATCCCAAATTCTTTACTAATTCAACATCTATAAAGTTGTGAGTACTTTTCTCGTTTGATAAGATCTGTACAGGCCACTTACCATTGTATCCAATAATATTTATAGTCTAAGAACCCTAAATTCCTGCTAGTGCACAATAAGAAATCATTGGTGTTTCAGTACCAATAGGAGCCCCTTGTGTTTCATCTGGTGGTTCAACTTCAACTATATTAGTAATTGTCTTAGCATCCTCTAATTCCAGTACAAATATTTGTTTTGGCAAGCTGCATTTATGACCAATAGTGTACTTATCATTACAAAAATAACATAAACCCTGTGCCCTCTTAGCTTGAATTTTAGTAGGTGAAATAATCCTCCTATTCTTAGGATTTGGGCCATTAGTGATAGCAGGTAAGCTTAATCTAGAATTTGGTTGCAAATGAGGGTTGGATGGTCGAGTAACAGTTGCTTTCTTCTTTACAGGATTAATATTCATATCAATAACTTCTGTCCTCTAGCATTTGCAAACATGGATGCCTCTACTAAATGAGATAACCTATAGACCTTCTGCAAGGTTTGAGGATCATGTATCATAATTGGACCCAACAATTCCTTCTTAAGACCTACCAAAAAATATGAGATAACTTGATCACTAGACAAATCACATTGAGCTAAAAATTTGTCAAAGGCAAACTGATATTCCCTAATTGTTCCTGTTTGTCTCAACTATTTTAATTCCAGAATAGGATTCGAAAAATCATCCCCAAATTCCTCTATTAGGGCTGCTGAATATTCTTTCCATCCCAATGGTGAAATAAAATTTTGACACCTCAAAAAAGACTGATGCCAAGCTAGTGCCTCATTCTCCAAATTCATAGCAACAAGCCTAATTTTGTAGTGTAGAGGTGTTTTATCTATTGAAAAAAATTGTTTGATGCGATACAACCAAGTTTTGAGAATTCTCACTATTGAAACGAGAAAAGCTGAGATTATGATGTCGAATGGAGTTGGACTGGTAGGGGATAGATCCGAGGATTTCAGTTGCAGATGGTACTCCATTTTCTCGAGGAGCTGATGGAGAAGCATTGTATCTGTTTTGTTGATGAAGGTGAATAACATCAACTGAATCCTTGAGTGGATTCACAATACGAAGTAATTCTGCTTGCCTCTTGTTCCATTCCGCTTTCATCTCCATATGTTTTTCCTCCATAACCATACGAAGATCATTTTGCTGAGCTGGCAGATCTTCATATTGCTCCTGAAGATCAACTGTAACGTTTTCATCCTTAAAAGGGCTCATAATTCACTCGTAAACAACTTGTCTCTGATACCAATTGATACCTAAATAAAGGTACCAGGGATAGAAAACGCAGAAAAAGAAGTAGAGTAGAGAAGAAGAACAAAAAGGATTAAGAGAAGAAGAGAATAAGAGAGAGAGTGAGAAAATTGTATTGAAGATAATACACCAATCAATCCCTTACAATGCTTACAATTCCTTACTTATACTACAACTAAGAAATCAGTGAAATAAAAGTAAATGAAAATAACGTGAACAGTAAAGGGCTAACTCAGGGTGTGATTGGTCCACATAGCTGTGAGCTGGCTCCCAAATCCAAGTGGATGCTTAGATGGCAGCAATGCTCTATATAATGGTATCAGATATTTCCTCTGTTTTTCTCTTAAACGCGAAACCCCAAGCAAATTGTTATGATTGATCGCTGCTGCTAGTTGGTATTTACTAGTTAGAGGGAGTCGAGATCAGTTCAGAGGTGATCAGAGTTAGGGATGCGATGATGATTCACCGGTAGGATATTTTTTATTCGATTAAGACGGTGATTATGTGGTATTGACCGGTGGTGGGTATTGTTTTTCGACGAGATTTCTCTAAAAATTAAAACGTGAAGGGTTCAATATTTTTTGGTGTTATTTTTGGGTGTTATGAGTTAATGTTTTTTCTTTGAAATTGATAGTAGTGGTGTGAAATTTGTGGGAGTATTTTTTTCAATTGAAATGGAGGAGATGGTATAGTTAGTTATTGTTGTTCATTGTATTGTTGTTATTGCTGGCGTATTATTGTTGGCGTTGTTAATGGAGAATTGGAAGAGGCGTCTCTTAGTTTTTAATTGAGACGGGTGGGGTAGTGGGTTTTAGTTAATTATTTAGGATAAAAAAATAAAATGAAAAACGGACAAATATATCCCAAACTATGATTAATGGTACATATATTACCTCCATCTTATTCTGGGTATACATATGCCCCTACCGTTAGTGTGAGGGGCATATACGTACCATTTCATTAACGGTAAGGACATCTGTCCCTTTTCCATAAAAGAAATAAGTAAATATACGAATTAATGTTTAGTTAATAGCGTATCAATCGATTATTAAGCAGAAAATTGGATGCCCTTCAGACGAATCTAGCTCCTTTTATAAAGGTGAATTCTTGGGTTTTAATGACTGAGAATCATGTCCGCTTAATCTAAATTGAATGACAAATAACTGAAGGTAATGCTAAGGGGGTAATATTTGACGTACGTTTTGTCTATTGAGTAAATCTGTAACAATTTACTACACTAAAAATGTTAAGATCTCTTGATTAAGACAACCAAAAATTAAACATACATATTAATACACTTACCAATACTTGCATTTTTGTCAATGCATGCTTCATAAGGTCCAGTTAATATATACTAATAATTTTCTTTCAGCATATTTGAAATATATGTCATTTTGTTAAATTAGACTCCCTAACAATCAAAACACACAATAAGTTCCTTTCGATTCAAGAAAAAAAAATTCAAATCTATAGAGGATTGAGTGAGCTCAGTGCTCACATGTAAAAGTTGACCAATTAATTTGACTTGCAACTATCATTTACTAGTTAATTGACTAAGATGTTCTGATATGATAAGTGTATTAAAGTTGAGAATGCGTCTAGATGAAGGGAAAAATAAAATAATTTTAGCATAAAGTCACACACATTAATTGAAGGCCTTAACTCTTTAAGCAATTTTCACATCATGAGCTAGTTATTACTTCTTTTATCTATTTTGGTTTCACATGTGTGGATGATATCCTACTTTGTGGGAATATACTGACCCAGTATTACTGGGAATCGTCCCCACATGGTTGCTTAATGCACAGTGCTCCATCTTTTATTGTATGTATATACACGTTAAATATATTAAATTTTATGCATGCAGTGAGATGTTAGAGTCTCATATTGATAATGATCAAGGGCATATGTCAATTTCTTATATGATTTTGAACAATCTCACTTAATAAGCTAAGAGATAATTTTTGGATTTTAATACTTGAATTAGACGACTCAAGATTTGTCTCTCTCATATTTAAAACGAAAGTACAAACTACAAACTCTAATGTGAAAGGAAAGAAAAAACAAGAAGAAAAATTATAAATGTACTTTCAAGAAAACGAAAGATGTAGCACATTAATCAGGAAACTAATCTCTGTTGTTATAATTGACCACATAAAGTAAATGATGTATATATTGTAAATTGATGTTTGAAAGTATTGTAACCACTAAATAATTCAACAATGGTCCAATGCTTTTTAAGTTTTAACCATTCATTTTTTCTATAATGTTGAGGTTCATGTATATATTTCTTGTATATCACTTGTTTTTTCCTTGCTTATTTTCAAGAGTTTTGAAAATCTAGTTAAACCTGAATAATTTTCCAATGTACTAATTCAATATAGGCAAGCTAGAGATGGTCAACGGGTTGGAATGAATCACGATAGATTAAAATAAGTTAAATTAATAAATTGACGGATTATTGATCCATCCAAAGTTATTTGGTCTGAAATGTGGATCCCAACACGTTCAATTCTTACTAAATTTTAATTATTTTATTTGTTCTTTTAAAATTATTTAATACCTAATAAAATCATTTTTTTTTATTATGACTATATATAATATATCAAATAAAGTAAATACATTTTATAAGATTTCTCAAGAGTTAATTTAGTTTACATACTCTCCTATTCCACGCCAATGATGTTTTAGTAATAACACCTCTTGATTAAACAGACATATTATGATTTATGCTTAATTACCAATATTGCATTATCCATAAATGTTCATAACGTACAGTTAAAATATTATAATTAGTTTAAAATTCACATTAATTAGGATGGTTGGTTGGACTTCCTAATACGATTCCAGAGCCATCCATTACCAAAAGATTTCTCTTTGTGAAGATATAGAAGTACATTATATGATGATTCAGAGAAATGTGTGGTAGTATTGAGTCTATTGAGTTTGAGATGACTCGAACAGGAGAAAGTTCAAATCGAGTAATGAAAATACTGCCTTAATGTGAAAGGAAGGGGAACGTACTTTCAAGAAAACGAAAGATGTAGCACAATGATCATGAAATCTATGTTGTTATAATAATAACAACATAAAGAAAATGATATACAATGTACGTTGATGCTTGAAAATAATGTAACCAGTAAATAATTCAACAATGGCCCAATGATTTTTTAAGTTTTAACCAGTCCTTTTCTATGTTGTGGTTCATACATGCATATATTTCTTTTATATCACTTGTTTTTTTTCCTTTCTTATTTTCAAGAGTTTGAAAATCCAATGAAAGCTTTGTGGGGGTGGGGGCGTTGAACAATATGACACCACTAAAATGAAAAAGGGAAATTTTAAATAGGTACAAGTCCAACACATATTTAATTTCTTAGTGGAAAAGGTAAACGTTGCGATAATTGACTTCTTAACTATCTTAATGATTTAATAAATTAATGTAAAAAATAAATGTTGATTTTTTATAAAGTTAAATTATATGTTAATTAATCATGATTAAGTGAAAGAAATCTATATATATTAAAAGAAAAGAAGTACAAGTCACGCAACTATTAGTTTGATATAAATATTAGGCATGAATAAATCCATAATGTGGAAATTAAATAACATAAGAACTTGCAAGAAATGTTGCTGTGGACTAATTATTAAGTGTTGTAATCAGGAACGCAAGAGGATTCATCTGAACTTCATTAGTCGAAAAATTTCAAGTTCATAGACCACAAGTTCATTTAAGATATTCCACTTAGGAGGGCACTTGGATATTATTCACATGATTTCCAAAAGTCTAAGGTACCAATAAACAGGTAGATTAGATTATTATGTATAGAATTAAATGAAAATGATGCTTATCAATTTGAGAAAATAAATGTACTTTCAAAGAAAGCGAAGGATGTATATGTTTGTAACCAGTAATTAATTCAACAATGGTCTAATTCTTTTTAAGTTTTAACAAATCATTTTCTATATTGTTGTGTTTTATACATATTTTGTGTATAACTTGGTTTCTCTTTGCTTATTTTCAAGAGTTTTGAAAATCTAAGTTGAATAATCTTCCAAAGAAGTAATTTAATAGAGGCAATTCCTTTCCCATTAATTCATGGACTCCTATATTTGGAAAAGTAATCAAAATACAATAATTTCATTCAGGAAAGATGAAAAATATACTTAATTAAGCATGATTAATTGCAATAAGTCCATGGGAAAATAGATATCATACAACTATTAATTAGTTTTATGTGAATATCGGATATGAATGATTTTTTACGGTTAGAAAAATAATTATAGAAGGACTAATAAATTATAACGTGTCACAAATTTAGATATATTTTTGAGTGATCTCATAGTTTAAAAGAAGAAGTTATACTAACGATATGTATATAACTAATGAATTTATCTGTGCTTCACACAAATTAATTAGATTTTTGAGTGTTGAAAGTTTCTTAAGAGATCTTTTAGTTTTCAATTATTTCAAATTTTAACCAATTATACACACTCTTAAGTATATACATTCATTTTTCTGTAAATTTTCGTCACTCACGTATTTTCAGTCTTCTAAAATATTTAATTTTTATATAATATATTGTAAGCGAAACAATATTGAATTTATTTCCATGAATATTTTTAATAAGTTTCAACACTTTTGTTTTTCTTAAGTTGTAAGTTTCATGAAATCAACACTTTTGTTTTTCTTAAGTTGTAAGTTTCAACGGTTCAAACTAATAGACAATAGAAAGTAGTAATAATCTTTAAAAATATTTAACAAAAAATTATAAAATGTGAAAAATCAAGAACTACAATTTTACAACAATAAACAAATTTCTTATGAATTAAAATGTCATTTGAAAATTATAAACTAATGTAACATTCTCATATTTTATCAAAAGATTTACTAAAGTTGACCTACATAATTGCGGAATGATAATAAATATTTTCTTAAGTAGCACATGTATACGTTTGCCTCCTCCCCTTGCTTCTACTTTAGAAAGTAAATAAAAAATTGGGCCTCACCAATGAAAAAAATAGAAAAATAGTTATTTAAATAAATATAAACTTTTGAGAGTGCTATATTGTAAATCTATATCGATATATAATAATAAAGAAGAATCAAGACAAGGTGATGTAACACCTCTCTTTGGCCAGAGATCCTATTTATCTTTTTATCATTTTTTTGGAGTTTTTCTTTTCTTTTTTTATTTTTAAAATCATTTTCATAACCACATCTCTTTATGTTCATAATAAATTACACTCTTAATTAATATTAATAAAATTCATAACTCTAAAACTTTTTATATTCATATCCCCAATTGTTTTATTTTGCATTAAAATGTTTAATGACAATTCTTCTTCTTATGCATACAAATAATTTTTCTCAAAAGAATTTTAAAGAACAATAGTTAAATTCTTGTCATATCAATATCCCACTTCATTCCTATGTCAATCTGGCCTTAAGAGAGCAAAATAATAATAATTAATAGTTACATGAAACAAAAAAGTAGGACAACCAAATTGTTAACTAAAAGTGTTGAAGCAGTTGAAGATGAAATTTAATAAATTAAAAATATAAAAAATAATACAATTTAAACTATATTTTGGCCAGTAAGATTTTTTTTATATTGCTATACGGGTATGTCTCATATCCATAGTGAGATGAGGACAAGAAAAACTACCATAGTAGTGATCTTCTTTTAATCTACAATAAAGGTTTTAATGAAATTAGAATAAAGAGAAATACAATTAATTAATGGACTTCATAACTCTTAAAAGGATATAAAACTGTAAAAAAATTATGCATAATTATACATAGCATAAAAGAAATCTACTCTAAGAAAATAAATAGAACTTAGAAGAGTGACTTTCGGAATGCACATATTATAAGATCTTCTACTTCGCAACAATTACAAAACTTGGCAGAATAAGAAGGACCATCAGGTCCTAGTTCATAATACCTACAAAGCGAAAAGGAGGCAGAGACTATCAAGTCAAGCATTCTTGAAAAAAGATCTTGCATGATATAATGACAAAATGACCAAAGTGCACTTAAAAATACCACTTCGGGAGTGAAAAAATATAGAGAAAAACGTTTACAAAATTTCAGAAATCAAATTCTTCAAAGGCATAGTAATACAAGAAATTAAAATTGGACAGTGTACATACTAACAATTAAAGTTGTTATTTCATAGTAATAGAAGGTGACAAAATAAAAGTAAACACTAATCTCATTTTCTCTATTTCCTCAAAAGGAATACACTAAAATTTGGCATTCGAACTAGAGGAAAAATTGATCATTTTCCATTCGAGATAGAGCAACAAATACGAGAAAGGCATTCTTTAGCTATGTGACTAATGACAAGGGCACTCTAGGGCAAAAACTAACAGGAGGACAAAATTGTCTCATATCAAATAGTATTGAAATTGACCCTTTCCTCATTTATTTATAAGAAGAAGAATTGTTATTGGACATTTTAATGCAAAATTATACAATTGAAGGTTATGAATATAAAAGATTTTAGAGTTATGGATTTTATTAATATTAATTAAGAATGTAATTTATTATGATAAAGAGATGTGAGTCATAAAAATAATTTTAAAAATAAAATAATTAAAAAAAGAAAAGAAAAACTCTAAAAAAAGGAAAAAGAAAAAGATAAATAGAATCTTTGGCCAAAGAAAGGTGCCACATCACCTTCTCTTGATTCTTCTTTTATTTTATTATTATATATAGATTTAAACCAATTAATTAGTTAGAGTACTTGTGATCCTTAATCTGGTTAACTACAACTTGATTGGCTCGATGCAAAAACTAATAAACAAATGAGAACAGATGCATGATTTTTTTTTTTTAATTTCTTTTTTAATCTTACTCCATAGAATTATGAAAAGTTTAACCCAAGTGATGGAATGGATGAGATTCTTTTGGTCTTAATCGGTGAATACTTATTTGCAATGGGGTGTAATTGATGGAACTTACCATAGTTAAGTGATTATTAGATGAAATGAGTATATATCAACTAATCAAGATTAAATGATAATATAATTGTGTATGTTCAAACATATCATGCTTTTATTGATTTGATATAAATATTTAGTACAGATAAATTTCACCTTCTTAGATCTTAACTAAAGATCTTCTACTTGAATCTTGAAAATGAGATACTTTTGATACGCAACGCTTTCGCTTAAATAATTCTTACATAGTGCGAATCTAGATTTATTGGATAATAAATTCCAAAATACCACAATTCAGGGGCATTAGGTTGAGACTTGCACCCACGATGTGTGATTTTATGTCTCAAACGAAAATCTAAGGAGTCCTTGTACTCTAATTAGAAGTACTAACTCCCCCCCCCCCCCCCCCCCCCCCCCCCCCCCCCCCA
>NC_061119.1:14894764-14895335 GCF_002878395.1 Capsicum annuum | reverse complement strand
TTTTTTTTTTTTTTTCTCCCATGCGCCCCTCAACTTTCATCTTTCTGCTTTCTTGATGGCTCATTATGTAATGACAGGATAAATGAGTTCGCTGCTAAACAAAAAGGTAATTCAAAGTCAAGAAATTAACGGAAACCGAGTTAATAACTTAGATGACCACTCAACTTTGAACTTTTATTCCAGAAAGTCACTGAACTTATTTAATTATTTTCTTAAATAAAAGTTGTTTATGTGGAATTTCTATTTAAATTAAAACTCTAAAAAAAATTATTTTTTAATGATTCTTTTATCCTTGTTCCCCTAAATTTAATATCTCCCCTCCTCTTTCTCAATTTTCTTCTCCTTCTCACATATTGTAATTGATTCAACATTAAATATGTTTAATAAAATATCAGAGGATCACATTAAAATTTAACAATAACCAAAGAATTAAAATTATAATTATTTTGCTCTACCTTTTCAATCCTTGTTTCAACTTCTTTTTTTCCATCTGATGTTGATGTTCGTATTGAAATTTAATTAAATTTAAATTTACACATTATATAGCTTATTATAAATGCGATGCTTTCAA
>NC_061119.1:14871114-14891764 GCF_002878395.1 Capsicum annuum | reverse complement strand
GACACAATCCCCCTCCCCCTTCCTGTTTTTACTCTAAAGATGCCATTTGTTTTTTTTTTTTTTTATAAATGTCCGTACTATATGTATGAAAAAAAAATATTGTACTATATGTATATGCATGATGAACTAGGGATTTTATACCCATAACTAAATATTATGAGTAATATACCTAAGTTATAGGGATTCACTATATGTATGTAATAATTGTGTACACATGACTTTTAGTAATAAATGAGTTAAATTACATATTATTTAGTTATATTTCATCGTATTAATATAGTTTATATTAATAACTTTTTATCGTTCGATTATTGTTAAATTTAATTTGATCTTATAATACTCCCTCCGCCCCATTTTACTTGCCTCAAATTAACTTATCACATTGATTAAGAAATATAATTAATAACATGGTTAGTTTACCATATTACCCCTTTTAAATGATGTTTATATTTTAACATGAAGAAAAAGTAATTAACGCAAAGGGTAAAACTTGAAAAAAAGATTTTGTCTCTTCTTGATTTGTGAAAAATGACAAATAAAATGAGAAATCAAATTAGAAAATTTGGAATAAGTAAAATGAGATGGAGGAAGTATTTTACTAGGCATATTTAATGTTGAATCAATTACAATATGTGAGACGGAGAAGAAAAATGAGAAAGAAAAATTAATTTATGAGAATAAAGATAAAAGGGTCATCAAGAGATAATTTTTTATTTTTCTGAATTTTGCATTTAAATAATAATTTCACATAAACAAATGTTATTTAAAAAAATGATTAAATAGTTTGAGTGGCTTTCTGAGTAAAAATGTCAAAGTTGAGTGACATTTGAAGTAAAGATTAAAGCTGAGTGACTTTCTGAGATAAAAGTCCAAAGTTCTCAACGGAAGCCTGTAATCTAATTCTGACCATAATTAGTTCCAAATGAAAAAAAAAACTAGCAATTCAAGTGATCCCAAATAAAATAGTCTCCAAAATATGAAATTAAAATGCATTTTTCACTAAACTATCCGCTAGTCATAACTCGGTACTTAGAATCACAAGTGACTTTAAGCTAACCCGTGACCTGACAAAACACTAACAAATATAGATAGTAGCAGATAAAACAACACCCGCGGAAGCTGAACCTAAATAATATGATAAATATTCAAATAAAATAAAATAAAATCATCACTAAACAAGTATAAGATTAAAAGTTGAACAACTAACTATATGTCTGAAAAGCAACATGAGTTGTTGGGACAAGCCCCCAACTAACTCTATCTGTCAGAAAACTGAAAACGACAAAGGAATAGTGAAATGAAAAGCTGACTTTGGTCCTCGCATGACGAGGACTTACCAAAATTGCTACTGCTGATATGGGATAAGATCGTACCAGGGGCGGTCTGGCTGTTGAGCATCCGAACCTATATTATAAGACAATATAGCGCAAAGAAATTATGCGATCAATACTTTGAATGTACTGAGTATGTGAGATAGGAAAATAACTAATATGAATTGAACATGGAATGTGTAACGTGATAACAAATGTAAGACCAGGTAATGAACATATGCTGTCAAAGAATTAAATAACTGAATATAAAGTCATGCAAGAATTTGAATTCTAAACCATTAATTGTGGATTGTGGGATTTATTAATAACTGACATAACCCAATGTGGATAACCAGGGTCCAACCTGTAACCTCGGTTGGATGGGTGTTTAGTACCTTGCCAAGGGGACGAATACTGACTGACATGGATCCACTAAACTGATGTCCAAAAAGACTAAAGTGTCAAGCCTGATTTGAGGGGTGGCCCTTTATAACCTACGGTGGTGTCGTAGTTCTGGGTCTTAAGGACTTCTACTAAAGGTCAAAGCCTAACTTATGGATAAGCCTTCATTCTTGCGTTCGCTCGGTGTTAAGTACTACTCCCACTGAACGCCACTGATAACTGCAATACTCACCGATGATAACAATCTAATAACAGAAATAAATGTACTCTCTGAGAGTATTCAAATCATGTAAAGTGGGGAATATTTTATCTAATAGTATATGCATGAAATCCTAGGTCATCGGGTGTTCATAACCCGCCATCTCTGAAGAATGCTCTACTGTGTCAAATCTGTAAACTAAATGAAATAACAAAATTCAATGACTCGGACCCCATAATCATGGAATTTACAATGTAACTAGGGTTTATGATCTTAATCAAGTAATAACACTAAAATTTATACTAAAACAAGAATTATAACTCAATGACACCAAAGGACTGAGATATTAATGAAATTATCGATACCCATAAATCCTAAATTGTGGAAGAGAACTAAACTGGAGAGTTGAGTTAAATTTGGGACTTGATGGGTGAAAGAGAACCCATTGATGAAATTTCATATACCTGGAGACGAGAACCCTGAAGAATTTCTTAGAGTTGGATGTTTGAGGAAGATGAACCCTAACTGACCTTGAAAAAGAGAAATCACCTCTTTTCTCTTCTGAAACTAAGTGTTAGATATATTCGAAGTAATGAGAAATTAGGTTCACATAAACCCCACTAATGACCCTTGATATTACCCCAAATGGCATACTTTTAATGTTAAATGAGTGGAAAAAGATTGATATGCCCTTAAAATTTCATAACTGAAAACTACGGGAAGGGACATCCGAGACCTTTCCACGATCGTGGAAACAACCTACGATCGTGGGTTGCACTCGTGGTTGGAAACTTGATGAGAACTCTCTAAAAATTATCAGACGAGTCTTGGTATGATCGTGGGTTCTACCTACAATTGTAACATGGTTCGTATGTTTGCTGGTTACATCAAGGGTATCTGTGGGACTCATGATTATGCAAATGGATTGTGGTTTTCAAGCACGATCATGCTTTTCTCTCATGGCATGAGGGTACATTTTGTAAATTTTTTAGAAGTTGGGGTTATCTCTATCAGATGAGACCATCATACGATCATATAATGTAACCACGATTGTTAGTCACATGGTATTTCACTACAGAGTAGTGCTTTACTGAAAAGATCATAACTTTCTACTCTAATGTTGGATTAACGTGAAACTGGATATGTTGAAAAGATAACTCAAATATCTATCATTTGATGGGTCTGGGACTTAAAAATGTATCTGAATCTGGGAGTTATACTAGTTTAAATTTGATCACTACTGTAAAAATTGATCGATAAGGAAAGTTTTGACTTGGTTAAGGCCTAGGGGGTTCTTGTGGACTTGGTACATGGACAAATATCCTCTCATACTGTTAAAACTTAATGATTTATCCTACATATACTTGAATCATGGTTCTAATCTAGGCTTGAATTTTTCGGGGCGTTACATTATAACTCCAATCAAACACATATGAATATATAATTAAAAATTATTTTAAATTTATACTAATTTTAATTAATACCAATAATAAAATACGGATCACATATAAAATTAGACAGTAGTACTAATCTGATCTTCAGAAAAAACTTGAAAAACAAAAAATACAAACATAGAAATAGTGTCATGATTATAAGTAAAAAGAGAAATTCAAGATTTACAAGATATATAAATGAATCTAAAAAGAGATCGTTGATAAAATCATTAATTAATGACAAACATCATATCAATTAAATCTCTTATAAAATAAAATTCACATCGAATTTAATTATAAAAGAATCAAAACGGATAAGTTCTATATGTATTTTTAGAGATGACACCTTTATAGTTGCAAGAATTTAGTAGATCAACTATCCCATCAATCAACTCTTTGTTATTATCAACAACTATCAACACATGATTTTTTCTATCTTACCGTAATAGAGATCTGCCATTGAATTATATATTCCTCAGATTAAGAGTTTTTGCTTCGAATATAGCAAGGAGATATAAGATTTTTTTTTCATACAAATGGTGGAATTCATAGAGAGATGCTTAACCCTATTGATAGGTGCTTTATATAGTACCTCTGCCAGCTAGGGCATGTCTAGTATTGAACTCGAAATCAAAATAAGTCAAGAAATATAAAAAAAAATAACCAAAATAGGCCACATATTTAATAAGTTACCAAAATAGGTTAAACGTAATAAATTATTATGTTTTATATATT
Organism: Capsicum annuum; assembly: GCF_002878395.1. Lineage (NCBI taxonomy): Eukaryota > Viridiplantae > Streptophyta > Magnoliopsida > Solanales > Solanaceae > Capsicum > Capsicum annuum. The sequence continues at coordinate 14,887,685 of NC_061119.1, read as the reverse complement.
TTTTTAACGATCAACTGACGGAGGTGAACCTTGAAAATACTGTTTGTAAAATATAATAAATTATTATGTTTTACAAAATTTTTTGTAAAACATAATAAATTATTACGAACTTCAAAAAGTAATGTAAAACATAATAATTTATTACGTTTTACACGAAAATAAAAAAAATCAATGTATTATCACATCATATCTTTATGTCAAATCATATAAATCGTAATAATTTATTACTATTTACATTACTTTTTGTAGTTTGTAATAAATTATTACAAACTATATTTTAAACTATAATTTATTACCCCACCTAACCCTGTCCCATCATTTACTTACCTTAGTTTAAACAAAACCCCCCAACCCCTCCCGCCTAACCGTCCCATCCCCTTTACTTATTTGATTTTCAGCGGTCCCCCACACCCCCCACCCCCATCCCCCAAGCGACGAAATATCTACCCTATTTTTTCTTTTTGTAATAAATTTTTATGTTTTACATAAAAATTTAAAAAATAAAAAAAGAGCAGTATCAATTACCCCTGAATTTATCTCGTTTTATTCATGGTATACCTGAACTTTGAGTCATCTTAATATAATGTTCGAAAAGGTACCCCGAGCATCACACGGTGCTCGAGACTACGAGTAGTCCCAAGCTAACCTTTTAAGCCTTCTACAATTTTGAAAATCATAATACTGTCTGAACTGAAAGTATTAAACCTAGAAATCTGACCAATCAACACTTTAAATCTAAGACAGGATAAACAGTCAGACAAGACTCTACTACTACTAACTAGAAAGCCACTGGGACAGACCCTCAATTGACTCGAACTAAACTAAAAACATCTGATTAAAGTACTTCATAAACCTGAAAATCTGAATAAGGGGGGTCCTCAAACTATGGGGACTTACCAACTGTTGGGATGTAGGTAGGGATGCTCTCGGTCAATCACGCTGCTGGAACTGAGCACCAGAACCTATATTATAAGACAATGTAGCACATAGATGTATATATGGATCAATACTTTTGGAATGTACTGAGAATGTGGGGGTGAATGCATAAGTAAAAACAACAATTCAATATTCTCACAAATTTTTCAAGGAATGCATGCTAAGTGTAAATGACTCACCTTGGCTTGAATAAAACAAGGACTGTCAAATAATAAAACATGAGTATGTAAAGAATAGTAATAATCTGTGTGAGTTATAACACTTAGTTCTAAAAGTTGTACTTTTATTATCTCTTAGGGAGGTTCTTCTAACCGACATAAACCATGTGAGCTATTATGGAGTCCAATGTCTTACCCACATTAGGGAGAGTTTTCCTACCCTTGCCATCGGAATAAGACCTTAACTTAAGTGATCACTATACTTAACCCATACAGGGACTTTAAACCTACGGTGGCTCATAGTTCTGGGGCTTGAGACCTTGGAATCATACCCAACTCTGTGCTAAGTACTAATCCCATACTTATATGCTCAGGCTTTAGGAAATCCACCTTAAAATAGCATAAAGGTTTATAATGAAAATTAGTTATGCATCTATTTGCTTTCAATTGTAATCAAAACTAACATGTGTGGATTCCATATCTTAACTGGGGATTAAAAGATCAATTCTTATAGAACAAATCTGAATACATGCTTAACAAAGATTTCTTAAAACATATTCTTCTTAAAATATCAAGACTTGCTTAACAAAGATTTCTTAAAACATATTCTTCTTAAAATATCAAGACTTAAACTCAGGGTTTAAAACCCATGCTTCAAACTCATATCAATTCACATCAAAACTTAATGCTCAATAACAATAATCTTGAAATACTTTAACAATTCTAGTCAAGATAATGAAATTCAATTCTCAACATAAGAAATCAAATCACACGCATAAATAGGTGAAAGTAGTTACCCAATTAAACACTTAAATCACTTGGTAACTTCATAAACTTCAAACAATGATGTTTGGGTATGAACCCTAGACTGCAAATAATGTAAATGTAACTTTTAAAATTATTTTTGGGCACAAATATGAAAGGAGTATCCTTGTTCATAACCCCACATACCTTATAAGGCCTAATTGATGTAGAAACTTGTCTTTGAGCTCCTAAAGATGTTCTTGAAGGCTTCTTCTTGAAGTTCTTGGACTTGAAAACTTAGATTATTGACTTTCTTGAAGACGGAGTAATGGAGTTTTGGTGTTCTTGAGAGGAGGTTAAGGTTGTCTTGGAGTGGAAAACTAAATAAAGATGTAACTAATGCTCTTTGGGGCTGAAATCTTGTGTAAGGGACGAATTTGGGTGAGGGAAAATTACTCAAATATCCCCATAAACCTATAATTTAATAAGACGAACTGGGCACCCAATGAGATAATCAGCGTGTCGCGTTGCTCACACGATGCGATTGGAGACGCGTCGTGTTGATACCCCCTGACACGATTAACGATGCATCACATCTATATCGCGGAGCCACTCTGCTTTGTCCATCCAAACATGCCCCAAACCTCGTCCAAAAAATCCAAAACTCACCTGAGATGTACTATTGATAACCCCAATCATGAAACAACTTAGAAACTGACATTCCGAGGTCGGGATGGTAAAAAATAAAATCTTTGAAGTTTAGGAGCTTTAGAAATGACTGAGTCCTAACACTTAATGAAATTTTCTAAGTCTGGGACCCCCCCTTAACATGCACTAGTAAGTTGAATTGAGCTAGGATTTTGCGGGGTCTTATAACATCTCCCCCTTAAAAATATTCATCCTCGAATGAGATTGATTGATCTAAGAATGTTAAGAAACTACGATTAAGAATTGATCTTGTATAACTGAAAGCATGCTTACATGCTGAACTGAGTCAAATGCATGATTATGACATAAGGATGATTATGTAGAGTTGGAACTGAGAATGAAAGAGAGAAAATCTGAGTAAAATCGTTACCTTAAGCTGAGTCTGAACTTGAAGAAAAGATGAGGGTACTTGGTTCACATATTTGCTTCTGCCTCCCAAGTGGTTCCCTCAACGAATTGATTACGCCAAAGAACTTTGACCAAGGAAACTTCTTTATTCCTTAGTCTACGAATCTGGTGATCAAGAATCTCAACTGAGAATTCTTCGTACGAAAGGCTACCCTATATATCTGTGGTTTCTAAGGGAACTAAAACAGCCGGATCACCAATACACTTCTTCAGTAAGGATACATGAAACACTGGGTGAATGGATGACAAATCTGCAGGTAACTCAAGCTTATACGCTAATTTCCCATCACGATTTAAGATCCTGTAAGGGCCAACATATTGGGGGCTAATCTTTCTCTTTTTGCCAAATCACTCCACCCCCTTCATGAGAAAAATCTTCAAATAAACTAAGTCATCAACCTTAAACTCAAGGTCTCTTCTCCTCACATTTGCATATAATTTCTGTTGACTCTGTGCTGTTTTCGACCTCTCTCGAATTAGCTGAATTTCTCCATGGCTTCAAACACCACATCTGGCTGAGTGATCTGACCCACTTCAACATACCGACAAGTGATATACATCTCCTCCCATAAATAGCCTCAAATAGGGAAATTTGAATGCTAGAATAGTAACTATTATTGTAGGCAAACTCAATCAACGACAAGTGATCATCCCAACAACCCTTGAAGTCAAGAACACACGCCCTCAACATATCCTCTAGAGTCTGAATGGTCCTCTCTGTCTGACTATCGGTTTGAGAGAGAAAAGCTAAACTGAGACAAACCTGCCAAGACCCTTCTGAAAGACTTTTCAAAAGTGAGAGGTAAACTGAGTACCTCTATCTGAAATGATGGACAAAGGAACTCTATGCAGTGTGACAAACTCTCTAATATAAACCTTAGCACAATCCTTGACTGAGTAAGACGTATGGACTGGCAAAAAATAGGCTGACTTGGTCATTATGTCAACAACGACCCAAATCGAATCATGCTGACGTTGCGAACGAGGTAAACTCATCACTAAATACATATTCACCTCTTCTAACTTCCAAGTGGGAATGGCAAACTCCTGTAAGGTGTCACTAGGCCTTTGGTGTTCTACATTAACCTGTTGGCAATTAGAATACTTAGCTACAAACTCTGCAATGTCTTTCTTCATACCACTCTACTAATAGATTTCCCGTAAATCATGGTACATCTTAATGGCTCCTGGGTGTATAGAGTAATGCGCACCATGAACTTTAGCCAAAATCTGCTGCCTCAAACTATCGACACACGATACACATAGTCTACCTTGATATCCAACAACCCATCTCCCCCTTGGGAGAAAACTTCTACTTTCTGGTCTCTGACTGACCCCTTCAACTTAACCAAAATAGAGTCTTTTTCTTGCTTCTCCTTCACTTCGGACACTAAAGAAGACTCCAAACTACTCTGGACCCAAACATTACCCTCGGCTGAGTCAACCAACCGAACACCTAACCTAGACAACCGATGAATTTACCGAACTAATTCTTTCTTATCACTCTCCACATGAGCAACACTGCCTATATACAGTCTACTAAGGGCGTCTGCTATGACATTGGCCTTCCCGGATGATACAAAACTCTCATATCATAATCTTTCAGTGACTCCAACCACCGCCTCTGACGAAGATTTAAAATTTTTTGCGAAAATACATACTGCAAGTTTTTATGATCGGTGAATACATCAACATGCACCCCATAAAGATAGTGCCTCCAAATCTTTAAGGAAAACACAACAGCAGCTAACTCAAGATCATGGGTTGGATAGTTCTTTTTGTGAGGTTTAAGCAGTCTTGACGCATAAGTGATAACCTTACCTATCCGCATCAAGACACAACCCAGACTAACTCTCGAAGCATCATAGTAAACCACAAATCCATCTAACCCATCGGGTAGCATCAAAACTAGGGCTGAAGTGAATCATGTCTTCAACTCCTGAAAACTCTTCTCATAAGAATCTGGCCACTAAAACTTAACCTTCTTTTAAGTCAATCTAGACATCGGGTATGTAATAGACGAAAACCCATCAACAAACCATCGGTAATAGCCGGCTAAACCCAAGAAACTCCTGATGTCAGATGGAGAGAAGGGTCTAGGCCAGTTTCTCACTACTTCGGTCTTTTGAGGATCAACTCTAATGCTATCACCGAAAATAATATGGACAAGAAAAGATACTGACCTTAGCCAAAATTCACGCTTTCTGAATTAGGCAAACAACTGGTGATCTCTAAGAGTTTTCAATACAATTCTGAGATGGTCTGCATGATCATCCTCTTGTAGACAAGGATATCATCGATAAAGACTATGACAAACATGTCCGAGTACTATTTGAAACTCTGTTTATTAAGTTCATGAAGGCTGCTAGGGCATTTGTTAGCCCAAAAGACATGACTAAAAATTCAAAATGACCGTAACGGGTTCTGAAAGTTGTCTTTGGAATATCACATTCCCTTGCTCTAAGCTGATGATAGCCGAATCTACTGTCTATCTTAGAGAAATAACTTGCACCTTGGAGTTGATCGAATAATTCATCAATCTAAGGAAGAGGATATTTATTTTATATTATGACTTTATTCATGTAATACCCCGTACTTTTTTTAGTCCTGTTTAGATCCTAGTGTGTCAAAGGTCAACTTTAAAAGCATATAACTCTTGATACATATAGAATTTTCCAGCTCTAGACCCACCAATGTGTAGATAATTGAATCAACTTTTCAACGATACCAATTTTTCCTTAATTTGATGTACGGTTGAGAAGTTATGGTGATTTTAATGAAAGTAGTATAGCATCGCATCACGGTAGAGGGAAGAATTGCAATTGTTCGATTTCCAGTGGAGCATCGCAATCATCCCGTGTCGCAGTGAAGCTTTAATTCTCATTTTTCCCTTTTTAGTAGCTCACCGCAATTAGTCTGGATCGCACAAAAAACCCAATTGGATAGACACCGCATCGCGATGGAGTGCAAAATGGAACTCGTCCTTTTCTAATGATACAACGTGATTATGCCGCGTCTCTATAGTGGCCAAAATGGTAATTGTCATTTCCCCAAGCCACAATACGTGAAAAATAGATAATTAATCCTATTTTAACCATTATATTCATATTTTCATCAAAATTACTCTCCAAGGAAACCCTAGAACATCAAATCTCAATCCCCAAGAAATCCAAATTCCACCATTCTTTTTCCAAGATAACCTAAAATTCAAGATTCCCAATTCTAGAAACAATCTTCAAGAGCACAAATAGGAACTCAAAGTTCAAGCTTCTTCATCTATTCATCAATTAAGGTATGTGGATTTTTTTTTAACAAGGATAATCCTTTCATCCTTGTACCCAAAAATAGTTTTAAAGTTGATTTTTATATGAAATTATATGAATTTCAGTTTAGGGTTCATATGATACAATAAAGAACAAGAAGACACTAAAAAATACACCAAAACAGTCCACAAGTCTTAGAAACAGAGGACCTCTTTGGTGACCCCTCTTGGATTCACTAATTAGACAAGAATAAAGAAATTACAAGGTGTTTATTAAACCAAGGCAGCCAAACCCAAACTAAATTTAACCAACAAGATGAAGAACAAGATAACAATAACAACAACACATGATTACAATGACGAGAACACAAATGGATTATACTAACATAAGAACCAACGATTACAAGGAAGTAAAGATAGGAAGATAGACAAATGGAGGTATAACCTTAAGAACCCAAGAACTTGTGATATTTTTGGACCCTTCAAACCACGCACTACAATCACCTATCTCTTACAATGACACAAGAGACTCGTCCACCACCCAAGCACTAACGTATCAAGTAAATACAACACACAAGTAATTCCACCCTTGTGCTATGCCCTAGTTTCGATTTTGGACTCTCTCTTTCTCTAAGAGAAGTGTTCTTTCAATAGCATACAAAAATGAATGGAATTAAATCCTACAATTTTATATTTATACAACATTACAAAAATAGACAAAAGAGCCTTTTCATTAAAGGGCTCTCAAAGCCCCTCTTAAGTGCACCAAAGAATGGTTTTGGGTCTTCTTCACACTTGGGCTTGTGCACTCTTTTAGGTAGTCTTCAAAATGCTCAAACAAGTGTCCATGGTCGTGATCACACTTGTATCATCCTCTCCATCTTGAGAGGAATTTAATCACAAATTTATGGGCCCACCTCTTTTACAAAAGCACTTCATAATCTCCTTCTTACGGCCACACATCTTCTCCGTACTCTTTATTTTGCACTTTGTCTTCTTCTTGCTCTCCATCTTATGGTTTTTCATCACTCTTAATCGATACAATGCCCACCTCTTCTCTAAGATAGTATCATATTTCCTCCCTTAGGATTACATACCTCCGATTTGGTCACTCACTAGCCTTGTTCCCCCACCCTTGAAACTTGAAGCATTGAAACCCCTTGGGATTGGAAGTAGAATTAACTTTACCTTTATACCTTGGAGGATGTTTTTGGACAGCCTTGGTGGCCTCGGGTTGGGCAGCCATGAATAGGCACTCTTTGAGCTCTCTCTCAACCTTTAAAGCCTTTTGGAAGATGCCATCTATGGTGTCGAATTTGTGAAGCTTCATGAGAGTGGAGATATCCTTGTTTAACCCAACCTTGAAGCGCACAATGTCATAATTTACTTGCTCTCCTCAATGGTCAAGTTTCAACATCAATTGTTGAAATTCATTGTAGTAAGCCATGACACTCTTGCTTCCTTGCCTTAAATTGAACAATTTGGCAAGGAGCTCATGTCCATAAGTCTTGGGCAAGTACCTTTGCCACATAAGGTTCTTCAACCAAAACAAAGGAAGAGGTTGTCCCCCGATAATCTCATTTCTAAATCATTTAACATACTCCCACCACGTATTAGCATACCTTTCAAAGTGAGCCATCGCATAACAACTCTTCTTTTCCTCAGTGAAATCATTAAGTTGGAATATCTTGTCATATTATGACTCCCAAGAAAGATAAGCTTCGGGATCACTCTCACCCTTGAAGATTGGAAGGCTAACTTTGATGGAGTTTATCCCTACATCACGGGTTTGGTTCCCTTGTTGGTTCCAATGACCAACTCTACCTTTTCGGCCATGAACTCTCCTTGGATCACCATGCCTTCCCCTTATCTCTTCCCCTCTTATGTAAGCATCATCATATGGACCATAACCATTATGTTTTCCTCCCTTACTATTGCCCTCAACATGGATGGGTCTACTTAGGTTAAGTGGAGCTTGTAGTGGCGGGATTGGATTTGGATAGTGAGGTCTTTGGTCAAGTGGAGTTTGGATGAGAGGGTTCGGGTTTGGTGGTGGTATTTGGATTCAAAGCCCTTCTTGTTGGACTTGGTGGAGTAGAGGATGGCTGGGTCTATCTTGTTCTCAGATTCAAGAGTAAATATTGGTTTGATTTGTGGCAATTGGTGGATATAGCATTTGGTGCAAGGTCTCGAGAGTATTGTTGGGGAAATGATTTGAGGGGTGGAAGGTCGACTCCTTTCGCTTTTCACATATTCTAATCTCCTATTCATTGATGCCACATCCGTATCTAATTTACATTCAACCTAGCCACATCTCAGGATATAGTTTCAAGGTGAGCCAAAATGAGATTGATGGCATTATTATCCATTGTTTGAGCATTTAAAGCCTCGGGTTTCATTGTGGTTGTACCGAAAATAACCCTTCAAGTTATGGTCCAATCAAGACACCAAATCAGTCCACAATGTCATGCACAACAATACAATACAAAACCTATAATACAAAACATGCGTTAGTTCAAAACAACCTCACTTCACTCCACACACTTTGTGGTCTCACACTTGATTTCACAAATGTTTGCAAGTCGGCTTGTAGCTCGTTGTGAGTTAAAGAGTAAGTCTAATCCTTAGTCGGAATGGATTCTTTTGTTTGACGACTCAAGGAAGTAATGTCCGAAGTTGAACCAAGAAGTACTATGATTTTAAAAATGACTAAAGCACAAAAAAAAACATAGACATGAACAATGGATTCAAAGGACTAATTGACAATCTAGTAGGAGTTTATTAGTTTGTTAATTAGTTCTAGGATCAACTAACGAAACCAAAAATCAACAATTAGAAACTAAAAATTCCAAATTTGTGCTTAATATTAACGTGAACAGTAGCAAGGGTGACGTGGCAGCATGTAATTGGTCTTGGTCCCACACAAATTATAGTCACAAACTTGAAATTTTAATCTTCACACAATTTAGAATGGAAGATAATTGGTAATGGAGGGAAAAATACAAGTCTTGACCTTTTTCAAATTCAATCTAAAAAAGGTGAGACTTGACTTGTACTAGTTCCACAAAACAAGTCCCTTGATTTAAGGAAAAGTAGTTGAAAAGTGGTTGTCAAGTCTAGAAAGTGATGGGTTCAAGTCTTCTCACAACAAGCTTTACAACTTTTATCTTCAACTTTTGGGATCTATTTTACACTTTATGTGGGTTAAGATATGAGAATAGGTGAAGAACAATATGAACACAACAACAATTTTTCAAGAACTACAACAACATCACCATTCGTCCAACTCAAGTTTACATCAACAATGTCACCATTTTTAAGCTCAACTTTAGATCTAGACACCTTTGTGTTAGTGAGAAAGAAGTCAACACAAGAAACACACTAGACAATCAAAATTTCTACTAGATCCAGTCATAAACTCTTGGCCAAACCAACAACAACAATGTCTACACCTCTCGGCCAAGAACACAAACACAAGGACACTTTTTTTTTTTTTTTCTAACAAGCAAGCCCAAGATTTGATCTTATGAGAACAAAATCAAGCCATGCTATGATACCAAATGATACAAGAAAGACCAAGAAGACACTAAAACATACACCAAAACAGTCCACAAGTCTTAGAAATCGAGGACCTCTTTGGTGACCCCTCTCGAATTCACTAACTAGACAAGAATAAAGAGATTACAAGGTGTTTATTACACCAAGGCAGCCAACCCAAACTAGATTTAACCAATAAAATGAAGAACAAGATAACAATAACAATAACAAACGGTTATAATGACGAGAACACGAACGGATTATACTAACATAAGAACCAACGATTACAAGAAAGTAAAGATAGGAAGACAGACAAATGGAGGTATAATCTTAAGAATCCAAGAACTTGTGATATTCTTGGACCGTTAACACCACACTCTACAATCAACTATCTGTTACAATGACACAAGAGAGGCGTCCACCACCCAAGAACCAACGTATCAAGCAAATATAACACACAAGTGATTCCACCTTTGTGTTATGCCCTAGTTTCAGATTTGGACTCTTCCTTTCTCTAAGAGAAGTGTTCTTTCAATAGCATACAAAAACTAATGGACTTAAATCCTACAATGTTCTATTTATACAACATTATAAAAATAAACAAATGACAAAAGAGCCTTTTCATTAAAGGGCTCCCAAAGCTCCCTCTTAAATGCATCAAAGGATGGTTTTGGGCCTTCTTTGCTCTAAAAAGTGTCCATGGTCATGATCACATATCGTTATACCCACTTATTACTAAATGAAGATTATGAGATTTTAAGAGATTTAAATGTTGAATTTCATGTCTACTTTCGTATTTTTTTGCGTACCATAGTAATTTCATGATTTCGAATTTAATTATCAATATTTTTATTAGTTTGCATGAACCTAATGTTGATTTGACATGAACTTGATGCATGGGTTACTAAACCCTAGTTTGAATGTTGATATTTCAAGAATGATTGTGCTTTACGCCCCCTATGATTAGATATTTTCAGATTTTGATAAAGATTTGATCTTTTGATCCTCAGTTAAGATCTGGAATCCACTTTACAGTTCAAATTAACATATATATAGTTGGTTTACATTATAAACCATTATACTAGTTTTTAAAGTATATTTCCAATAGAATAGGCATACAAATTAAGGAGAGTAGTATTTAGAATCGAGTTGGGTATATTCACATGCCCCAGAACTACGAGCCAAAGTAGGTTCAGATTATCAAATTATTTTCATTTCTATATGGATGACAGATACATATGTGATCACTTAGATTAGGTAATACTCCTTGGCAAGAGTATGACACCTCTTCCCAATGTGAGATTTTCCCATAAGGGAACTAGACGTTGGACACTATGATAGATCACATAGTGTATGTTAGTTAGAAGAACCTCCCTACACAAAAAGAGTAATCCTAACAAAAAAGAATAACAGAATAACTTTTAGAATAGAACAATTTTAAAGAAATACAGTTTTTAGAAAAGAACAACTTTTAGAAACTAAGTATAGAGGCTCATAATTTTATTCAGTTATTGTTTTACATATACCATTGGTTAAGAGATTTCAGCTTTTTAGTTTACAAAATACAAAAATGAGCCCCTTTTAACACTTAGCCTGCATGATTTGAAAACAGACTTAACTTCAGTTCTACTTATTCCACTAGCAGAAAGAGTAAAAGTACAGCTTTTAGAACTAAGTGTTACGACTCACTAGATTTATACAGTATGTCTCATCACCATGATTCATGATTTTTAGCTTTCAGTTACTCCAGCCAATTTGAGTCATTTATACTTCGCATGCATCCTTTTACAAGTTAGTATGAACATTGAGATATTGTTTTACTTATGCATTCACCCCCACATGCTCAGTACATTCCAAAAGTACTGATCCACATATACGTCTAAGTGTTATATTTTTTAATAATGTAGGTACCAGTTCAGTTGTAGTCCATATGTCACGATCAGACAGTTGCAGATTCTAGCCAGCAAATGATGAGTCCTTCTACTCCGAGGACTTCAGTTAGATATTATTTATGTAATTTACTTTCTTACTCATGTTTATTGATTAGTGGTAGTTGAAGTCGCGTTTCAGCTATCTATAGTCAGTATAGTAGAGGCTTCACAGCTGTCAGTCAGAGTCGGTCAAGTAATTTTAGTTCCACTCGTCAGTTTTATCAGAATGTAAAATTATATCAGTACTGTATTTTTCTCAGATTTCATCATGGTTATATTTTTGCACAGTAAACTTAGTCATTTTATACATATTGAAATCAGTTACTTAGCAGTATGCCAGTACATTGGTTAACTTGGGATCACTTGTGGTCCTAAGCACCGTGTGACGACTAGGGGGTAGTCTTGGATCGTTACAAATATGGTATCAGAGCACAGAGTTCAAGCATCCTAGGGTGTCTGTGAAGCCGTGTCTAGTAGAGTCTTGCGGAACAGTACGGAGACGTCTGTACTTTTCTTAGAGAGGCTACAGGATATTTAAGAAAAGTTTCCTTTCTTTCATGCCCTAGATTATGTTGTAAAGTTGTTCTCTTAGAAACTCTTCTTGGTTCATGTGTAACTCCATAATTCTCCAGTTATGTATTATTCCTGAGATAACATGATTAGCAAGTTCCAATTCCTCCCAAGGTAATGCTCTCAGATTTACTATCAATATTGACATTTTATTTCTTAGCTTATTTTGATTTCGAGTTCTCTAGTATTGACGATAAGACATTATACTTATTTGATTTTTTAAATTTTTTTTCATCAAGACAAGAGTATATTTTTGTCCCTTTTTTCCTTTTTCTTTTACGATTTATTAGAGGAAATTGTAATCATTTTTCATTTAATAAAATATTTTTATTTACAAAGAAAAATGACTTCCATCATTTATGGGATATAAGTGAGTATTTATTTTTCATTTAAAAGGTATAACAGTTACATTATTACTTTATCTCAATTGTTTTAACCAATACTAATTGTTAGTAGCCACTAAAATTCAAAAGCTTCATAAAATTATTATTTCTTCTACTGCATTTTATCATGATTAAACTTGGAAATTGCTATAAAATAACTCTTTTTTCCTAGATAATTTTTTTTATATTTTTTATATCAGGCACAACCTTTGTAATTTTGTCTAATCTATACCTTAAGGAATAAGGAATAAGAGACCTCAATATTTAAATTTATAATTATTCACTTTGTTACCTCTCACTTACAAATACGCAATGCTATTAGTAAATTATTGAACGTTTAAAATAATCTCTCTATTACAAATTTGTATACTTAAAATTCCATATGTTATTATTAAATCAACGCATATCTATTGAGGACAAATATCAGAGCTATAATGACCCTCAAAGTTATTTAATGATTTTCTGATATTTTTCATGGTTTACCCTTTCTCAAAATTTTAGCATAGTATTTAGGATTTGTGGGATGACTGTCTTAATTTTTGAGGTGGTTGGATGGATTTTAAACGATTCAATGTTGAAGGTTAGAAAATTAAAAACTATTTAAGAAAGATGAATTTGGAATGAACACTGACAAATCTTTTAAATTTGTAAGGTGCTCTTTAAGTTAGTTGGATTATTAGCTCGAGTTCCGAGATGTTTGGAAGAGATTCGCAACTTTGATTGAAAAGTTGATAATGTAGAATTAAAAGTTGACCTTAGTTAATATTTGGTGTTTTAATGATGTCAATAGATTCAAATGTTATTTTCAGTCTAGTAGTATATTTAATTTATCTTCACAGAGTTTTGAATGTGTTTCAAGGGTCCATTCAGAAATTTAAGAGTTTTGGCCTTTGTTGTTAGTGGCGTAGCTAACAAACCTTCTTTGCATTCATGAGGTCTTGATCGCGATCTTGGAGTAGGAAATCTTTGTCCCATGCGATTGCGAGGGAAGGACATGCGTTCACAAAGGTGAAGCAGGTATAGGTTGCATTTGTTCTTCGAATTTGCAAATAATTAAGTGGATAGGGTTGGGATCAAGTTAGTCTCATGATTGCGATACATCTTCCTGATTGCAAAGGGTGATTACCTGGCAGAATGACAAAACTCTCTTTGAACTAGAAGTTTTATTTAGATTTTGTCAAGTTTATAATTTTCATTAAAAAGTATCTGAAGTTGACCTTGACAATCAAATTAGACCGTAGAAAAAATGTGCACGTATTTTAACAACTTTAATCTCATATGTTCAAAATCTTGAAATCAATAAACATTCCAAAAAATTGACTTCACATTCAAATTAAATAGGGGTCTTAGAAGCAAATATTTTTGCACTCGTTTGTTTTCATTAAGATTAAAAGGTTTGAATCTGAATGTACACCCGAATAATTAAAATGTTGCCTCTAGATTTAAATATTGAATAATTAAGACTATTTATTTTTCAATATATAAATATAGATAATTTATTTATTTGTACATACAATAAATTACAATTTAAATAAATATTAATTATATATTAAAGAATATTTAATTAAATAGACTAAAATTATTATTTGATTGAAAATGAAATATTTATTTGGTTAGTGATGATGGAGATGGTTTATAATGGTGGTGGTAATGGTTGATATCAGTGGCTAGCAATGTTAACGGTGATAGTTGTTATGACAAAGGTGGTTGATTTTGTAGTAACTGTCATGATGGTGGCGATTGATAGTATTGGTAGTTGTTTTGTGATGGCAAAGTTGGTTGATGTGGTTAAAGTTTGTAGTTGACGGTATTGACGGTAATGACTGAAGAATGTGTGGTAGTTGGTAATGATTTCTAGTTGTGATGATGAAGGTGATTGGTAGTAGAAATTTACCGTACTGATAGTAGTGATTGATAATGGTGGATATGGAGCTGTTGGTGACAATAGTGCAGTGATGTATGAAGAGTGTGCTATATTTAACAGTTTGCTAGTAGTAGTTGGTGGAGATGATAATTGTGATGGTGGAGTTGTTTAAAGTACTAGGATTAGCCATGTTGATAATGGCGGTGACAGTGGGTTTCATTATATAATTATAATGATGGAGGCGACAATTGTGGTAGTGATTGGCGGCAGTGGTGGTTGGAGGTTGACGATGGTGATGGTGATTGACAATAGTGATGGCGGTCATGACATCAAATGTTTTAAGTAGTATTAACAGATGATTATGCATAGAATGGTGGTAAATATTATTCATACAAGAATATTTCTTAATGGTATTACTTTGTTCTAGATTTTAATGGTTAAGACTCATTCAGACCAGTTAAGTGCTTAAATATTAATTAAAATAAATATATTTAATGACCTAAGATTTGAACCATTCAAATTTAAATTTTCATTAAGTGCAAATAAATGCAGCTTCTATGTTGAAAAATTGGTTGTACTAACTAATGTGCTCGCAAAAATGGGTGTACTTTAGTTTTAGTTTTATGATGTGACTTCTCAAATTCAAATATTTCTTTTTAACTTCATGAATCGGTTTTGCTACTTCAAAGGCCCAGCGATGGCCAAGGACTTGAATGCAAAAAGGTGAACCCTCCTTATCTCTATTATCTTAAAAGTGTGAAGGACCTTATAAATCACGTTTGAACTTTTGGCCCTTCATTAAAAGTCTTTCCTTTATACAAAATCGTCTTTTCACATATTCTATTTAAATTATAAATCCAATAAAGAAATATAAATTTTGACTACAAATCCAATAAAATAATATAAATTTAGACCGACACTGCTAATACACAACCACAACCCTATTCTAATCCTATTCTAACAAAAAAACCATAAAATTTATCTACAAATCCAATAAAATAATACAAATTTGGAACGACACTGCTTATGCACAGCCACATCCCTATTCTAATTCTGTTCGAGACAAAATCGTCTTTTCCTAAGAATTTTCGTTAAAATATATATTTGGGCATAAATTTTTTAGGGTGAAATTTTTTTCCCAAGGAAAAAGGGTGGCTGACCTAATTTGCGTGTTTTTCTATTTACTTTGATTCCCATTCAAATACAAATACGTATACCAAGAGAAGTAGACAAGCAACCAGTGAAACCTATGAGGTTAGCATATTAATTGTTTTTTAAAAACAAAAATTAAAAAGAAAATCTCCAATATCAATCTTTATATATTTACACTCAAACACAAATATAGTATAGAAGCTGTGAAACCTATTGAGGTTAGTATACATGTTAATTGGAGTTCTTCTTTCCCCAATTAGTTTACTAATTTTTTTATAATATTGTTGCAGTTCGATGTTCCTGAGGTTAGTATGTTAATTGATTTTTTATTTCGTTAACTAATTCTTTTTTTTAATATTATTGTAGTACTTCTTCAATTTTTAATGTTGCCAAAAGAAAAGTGAAGCTAAAACTAAGTCAAATCAATATTTTATTTTTTCTTTTTTGACCTATGGTAGAATTCATACATATTCATGTAATTTACGAATTTATGATAGGCGATTCAAATAAAGTTTGTGTTCTTTTTAATATTGTTGCAGTTATTTTTGAGGTTAGCATGTTAATCACGTTTTGTTATAGTTCTTATTCAATTTTTGTTGTAGCCAAAAGAAAGTGGAGCTACAAGTCAAGTCAATATTATTTATTTTTTTCTTTTTGAATCTATGATAGTGATTCAGACATTAATATAATTTGTTGATCTATGATAAGTAATTCAAATATTACATTTGTCAAAGATGACGTTAGAGCCAACATCAAATCATAAATTCACAACTTCAACAACGTTTAGAGAATGATAAATAAAACATTATTTTGATGTATAGTATGAAAATAATAATGAATATGTCATTGTTGAAGATGTAGTAGCTAGATTATGAATTGTAGCTGCCTTGAAACCTTTCATAGCTTTTTTTTTTTTTT
>NC_061119.1:14743295-14868114 GCF_002878395.1 Capsicum annuum | reverse complement strand
TAATTATAATTACGTTTAAAAATATCAATATCACGCTTATTTAGGAGTTGAAGAGTCTGTTCATCAGCATTTAAAGCAAGAGATTGTTCTGTTGTTTTAATAATCTCTTTATGTTTTATTTTATCAAAAAATCCATATTCATATATGGTTTTTAATTCAACTTTAGGAATAGTCCATTTATTTAGTAGATCCATATCTTGAGGTAAATCTACCTCTTCGAGTTTTGTACTTTTAGTACTTACTTCTCCCATATCCATAGTTAGAAGAGTCTTATATCTATGTTAAACATCTTCACCTCACCTAACATATTTACAATGAAAATTCACAGGCTTTGATACCATTTACAGGATCTCTTAGGCTGGGGTATGCCACTCAAATCTCAATTCTCAATTCTCAAATATTCTATATATTTCCTAAAGTGTTCACTTTAATTTTTTAATTTTGCGATTACAAAGTACGAGTAGAAGTTTCTAAAGTCACAACCTTCAGATACTTCTAAAATTTGGTATTGTCATTCCATCTCTTACTTTTAATTTTTAATTAGTGTATTAATTTTTGAATATTTAATTTTATTATATTTGTGTATTTTAATTTTTTTAGTTTAATTTATATTATGGATAAATTAAGAAACCTCGCCACTAAAAGTGTAAAAATATTTTGTCTCGAAAGTGGTAGTGGTAGTAAAAAGTGAATTACTAGCGGTCGAGGTACTTCAAGTAGTAGATATACATGTGTGCCTCCACCTCTGTAATACCCCAAGATTTTTTTCTAGCTTAAATTCATCCATAGAGTGTTAAGGGATATCTTTCACAATAAATACTATTTATTTGGTGTGAAATGCCTTAGATTTGGACTTTTCATTGCGTATGAAATTGAATTAGCTTTCCAGCGATATAAGATTCGTCTAAATCCAATAACCGGGTAAGAAGTTATGGTTATTTTAAGTTCCTATCGCAAAACACCGTCGTTTGGACCCTTAGCGCATCGTGGACCAGTGTAAATTTTCAATTGTCCCATTCCAGTGGCCCTCCGTGATATTGGCGCATCATAGAGAGGGTCAATTTCCTGTTTGTCAATTTCCAGAGGTCCAGCGCGATAATGGCGCGTCACGCTATATGCCAAAATGACATTTTAAAGGGGACCCGCAATGTCTCCGCGTCACGGAGTCTGCCCAGTTTCCATTCATCAATTTTCAATGAGCCACCGCGATAGTGACGCGTTGCGGTGGCCACCCAGATCGGAAAAATATAGGTTTTTCAGTTTCGTATAAAACTTTAAAGGAGGTATTTTAGTAAATCTCCAACCCCCAATCCGTCCAAAAACAAAAGATTAATCATATTCGAGAGCACTTTATGATTTATTCATCATTCTCTTTTAAACAAAACCCTAAGGCTCATACTTCCTCCCCAAGAAATCCGAAAATTCTTTATTAATTCTGCAAGACTTTTCAAGATTGAGAATTTTCAATTCAAGAACTCTAAGAAGTCATCTCCAAAACATCAATAGAGATCCAAGATTCAAGCTCTAGCATCTAAATCATCAAATTAAGGTATGTGGGATTTGAACAAGGAATATTCTTTTATCCTTGTGCCCAAAACTTTACTTTAATTACAAATTTACCGCAATTTATGCGATTTTCCATGAAATTCAAGTTAGGGTTTATACCCATTATCATTACTTGCAAGATTATGAGATTTTCATTGATTTAGAAGTTGAAATTACATGACTTTATTCATATTTCTATGCATTGTGCAGTAATTTTCAGATTTTATGATGAATTATAAGTGCTTACATTATCAAGCATGAATTTTTAGATATTTTAACACGAGATTGATGCATGGGTCGTTAAGCCCCAATTTAAGATTGTTATTTCGAAACTATTTGAGCCATGAGCACCCTCAGATAAGATTAATCACGGATTTTGATAAAGATTTATCCTTTTGATCCTAAGCTAAGATAAAGAATCCACATTGTTCATATGACTTGAGATTTAAAGAAAGAAAAGCATAATTGATTTTCTTGTAAACCCTTGTGCTATTTTTGAAGTGAATTTCTTAAGATTTTGAGCATAAGAATGGGAGTAGTACTAGTACCGAGATGGGTAGGTTACTACGATTTCAGACCTCAAAACTACGTGCCAATATAGGATTCAGATTTATTCTCATTTCTACATGGATGACTAAGATTGTGATCACTAAGATAGAGGTTCTATTCTGATGGCAAGGGTAGAACAGCCCTACCTAACGGGGGCCGGATGTGGGACTCCATGGATACGCACATGGTGTATGTCGGTTAGAAGAACCTCCCAAAAACATGTCCCCCACTCTTCAACAGTTTATTGATTTAAAGCTTTAAGAAAAAAAAAGCATATGTTTTAGAAATTAAGGTTTTAAGATTTTTAAGCCATAAGATAAAGTATTTTCCAGTTTTTGGAAACTAAGTGTAATGGTTCACAAGATTTATGTTTTATGTTTTATCATTTAAGATTTATGATCTTCAGATTTCAGCTTACTCAAGCCTGTGTGAGTCATTTACATTTAGCATGCATGATTTTATAAACTGTGATGACGTTGTTTACTTATTGCATGCACCCCCATATACTCAGTATATCCTCAAAGTACTGATCCACATATATGTCTATGTGCTACATTATCTCATAATGTAGGTTCGGGTGCTCAGTCTCAGCAGCGTGAGTGATTCTCGAGCATTTCATCTACATCACTGCAGCTGGTGAGTCCTCATAGATCAAGGACTTAGTTATACATACTTTCAGTTTATTAGTAGATGTTCCTTTATTCATTTCAGACAATTTGAGTCAACTGGGGGCCTATCCTGGTGACTCTCTAGATTCAGACAGTAGAGGCTTGTTGGACTACTAGATTCAGTTTTAGACATTTAATTCAGAATTCAGACTTTTTAGTATTGTTTTACCCAGACTTCTAGCATGTTTCAGATAAGATTTTCCGCATTATTATGATTTCATATTCATATTTTCCCTATGTTAAGATCCAGACTTAGTAGAAAGCAATCAGAGTTAGCTCGGGATTACTTGTAGGTCGGAGCACCGTGTGGCATCCCGGGAACTAGATTCGGGGCGTTACAACCTCTGGTACTACTTAGTCAACCTTTTGAAGAAAAATAGGTGTAGGTTCTCACGATATGAATTATGTAGAAGCTCAGAAAAATTACGATATAAAAGAAGAAAATGAAGTAGATGCGGTTGATTTAGATGAAGATGATGAAAATATTGGTGAGACACCCGCAGTAGGAAAAGAATTGAATATGTTTTAACAATATTGATAAATAAAAATAATATTGTGAATGAAGTCTAAAAATATCGGCCCTACAAGTACTTCTAGGAATACCATTAAACATAGGATTATAAATTGCTTGAATATAATGACTAAATGCATCAGAAGAAAGAAAACTAAAAGGCAAACAACCCACAGCTATCATTTTTGCTATTTTTTTTCGGTCCCTCATTTTATTATACTTCTTCATTACCTGACCGGTTTCTGGGTCCATTCTAGTTTGTGTTGGCCCACCAACATCCGCACCACCTTGTTAGACTTCATTTACAATGTTATTTTTATTTATCAACATTGTTAAAAAATATTCAATGTAGAATGTCTCTAACTTCTGATCTTGATCGTGCTATTAATAAAAATGATTATTTAACTATTACTTATCACTGGATAGATAGTAATTTTGTTATTGCAAAAACGTTTTCTAGCTTTTTTGTATGATGAAGATCGTAAATATACTGGAGATTTTATTGCTGATTCGATTGCTAAAGTTGCAAAATTTTATGGTATTGAAAATAAAATCTTATGTATTGCTTTTGATAATGCTTCTAATAACAAGACTGCTATTACAAAGTTAAAATCTAAGTTATCTCCGTCGTTACCTGAAATATTTCATGTTAAGTGTGCTTGTTATATATATAGTTTAATTGTAAGAGATGATCTTGAGTTTTTTGAGCTTTATATTGAAAAAATTCAGCTTGCTGTTGGTTTTATTCAAGGAAATAATCGAAGAAAAAGAATTAAAGACTTTAAACTTAAATGTGAACAAAATGGACTTGCACCGATATTGATGCCTGAAGAATGTGATACTAGATGGAATGCTACGTATGATTTTTTAAAAACTTGTCATAAAAATAGAGTTCCTATTACTCTCTTTTAACCAACATTGTGGTTCATTTGCTGATTCGTCTGAATGCATGCTACATGATTCTGATTGGGCTGTAATTTATGATCTAGTTAAGTTTTTGAAAATAAATTATATAGCTTCGGTTGAATTTTTTGATGATTATTATCCTATGTTTGTAATATTTTGGCATATATAGCCGATATTTCTGATTTGCTCAAAGAATATAAAAATAAAAAAAGTTACAAAGAAGCTGTTGGTGCTATGTTTGCTAAATTTAAAAAATATTTTTTTTCGATTCCCCCTATTTACTTGGTTGGTGCTATGCTAAATTCGTGTATGAAATATACTACTATGTGTCACTTTATGTTAATTTAGAGATAAATTATAACAATGATTTTAATGATGACGAACAAGAACAACCTGATTTGTAGACGGCTATGGCTGATGCGAACGCTTGCATAGATAAAATATATAACCATTATGTTGATTTACTTGATTTAGCTGTATCGATAAATATCACTCCAACTGTCACTCC
Source organism: Capsicum annuum (assembly GCF_002878395.1). Taxonomy (NCBI): domain Eukaryota; kingdom Viridiplantae; phylum Streptophyta; class Magnoliopsida; order Solanales; family Solanaceae; genus Capsicum; species Capsicum annuum. The sequence continues at coordinate 14,863,427 of NC_061119.1, read as the reverse complement.
TCATCCTCCCGAGGAGCCATCATCTTCTAAAAGGCTGGTACATAGTGATTTTCCTGATTACTTTTATGATTTAAATGGTTGGAACAGTGTTGAGGTGGGAGCTTACACAACAACTTATCGGGAAGAGCTTAAATATTATCTTCGAACGCCGATAGAGGATCGCAGACGATGGATCAACGCATTGGATTGGTGGAGGAATAATGAGACACAATATCTTGTGCTTTCAAGATTAGCTAGAGATATACTGAATGTTCCAATGTCCACCGTTGCATTGAAGAGCGCTTTTAGTCAGGAACGACAGCAGCTTGGAGACAACCGACACTCATTGGGAAGCAATGAAATGAATGTTCTAGTTTTCCTTAGAGATGGATTAGAGCGGAACGAAAAAATCAAGGAATAGAGGCGGAGCCGAACAACGATCAGAGACTTAAAAAAATTATGACTTCATGGGAGAGCTCAGTAGAATCAAGTCCAATGCATGGTTTTGCCCCCATTGACTTTGACTATCCTATGCAAGTTCCCGTTAATATTAACATGAATGAGTTGGAAAAAATGATGCAAAATTTGTAGATTTTTCATTCGCGTAAATTATAAATTTTGGATCATTTTGCAATCAATAAAATTCAACATTCAATCATTCATTCACTCCTTAGTCCTTACTTCGTAATTTTTTCCATTTAATGATTTAAATTGAATTTCTATTTTAAATTAAATACTTAGTTTTAATATATTACTAATTTACTATCAAGTATTATTAATTTACAATATTAAGTAGCATATTTTTTAAAGTAGTACATATATTGAATGATACGTATATATGTGTATATATTTTCTATAGACTTTAAAGTAGTATATATTTAACATATACATGTGTATATATTTTCTAAATTAGTATATATATCATTATATTGTAGTATATATCTTGTAACATATTTTCTAAAGTAGTACATATATTGAATGGTACGTATATATGTGTATATATAGAATATAGACTCCAAAAGAATGTATATTTAACGTATACATGTATCTATATTTTATAAATTAATATATAACTATATATATAGTGTGTGTATATATTGTAGTATATATTTTGTAGTATATGTTTTATTTAAAGCAGTACATATATATTGAATGGTACGTATATATGTATATATATCTTCTACAGACTCTAAAGTAAAGTAGTATATATTTAACATATACACGTGTATATGTTTTATACATTAGTATATTTATCATTATATTGTAGTATATATCGTGTAGTATATTTTTTATCTAGAGTAGTATATATACTGAATGGTATGTATATATGTGTATATATAGAATATAGACTCTAAAGTAGTGTATATTTAACGTATACATGTGTATATATTTTATAAATTAGTATATATATCATTATATTGTAGTATATTTTATTTAAAGTAGTACGTATATATTGAATGGTATGTATATGTGTGTATATTTTCTATAGACTCTAAAGTAGTATATATTTAACGTATACATGTGTATATATTTTATAAATTAGTATATAACTTTATATAAATAGTGTGTATATATTGTAGTATATTTTATTTATAGTAGTACGTATATATTGAATGGTACGTATATATGTGTATATATATCTTCTATAGACTCTAAAGTAGTGTATATTTAACGTATACATGTGTATATGTTTTATAAACTAGTATATAACTATATATATAGTGTGTGTGTGTATATTGTAGTATATTTTATTTAAAATAGTACATATATATTGAATGATACGTATATATGTGTATATATCTTCTATAGACTCTAAAGTAGTGTATATTTAACATATACATGTGTACATATTTTATAAATTAGTATATATATCATTATATTGTAGTATATATATTGTAGAATATTTTATCTAAAGTGGTACATATATATTGAATGGTACGTATATATGTGTATATATCTTCTATAGACTCTAAAGTAGTATATATTTAACGTATACACATGTATATATTTTATAAATTAGTATATAACTATATATTTAGTGTGTGTATATATTGTAGTATATGTTCTATTTAAAGTAGTACATATATATTGAATGGTACGTATACATGTGTATATGTTTTATAAATTAGTATATATATCATTATATTGTAGTATATAGCTTGTAACATATGTTTTATTTCAAGTAGTATATATATAACTAACGTATCGCCGTATACGCGATTACATGTGTAATTGTGTATAGAGTAAATACATAATTACCCCATGATCTTGTCTGAGTTTGGCAAAAAGATACTTAAACTTTAACTTCGGCCGATTACCCCACGATTTTTCTTTATTTAGTTGCAAATACATCATTTTTCGCTGAATCTCAGTCACAATAGAGAGAGAGTGAATGCACGCACTAATCAGGTGCTGCCACGTGTCAAATATTTTTAATTTCATATTTTATTTATTATTTAATAAATTTTTTCCTTTTTATTTAATTTATCACCCCCCTCCCTCTTTCCCCACCCCACCCCATCCCGCGTCCAATAGCTCCCCCCTCCCCCCCACGCGTCCAGGTCCAACAGCTCCCCCCGTCCAGTTTCCTCCATTAAAATGTAGCTTTAAGCTCTATTTTTATTTATGACCCCATCCCATCCAACACCTCTCTCCCCCATTCCTGTCCAGTTCCCTCCATTAAAATGGAGCTTAAAGCTCCATTAAAATGGAGATTGTACATCAAATTTCTTTTTTAAAATTATGGTGATGATGATGTTGTTGTTGTTGTAATTGATGTTGTTGTTGAGTTATGGTGATGAAGAAGTTGGGGAAGAAGACAATGGTGGATGAGTGGGGTTGCAAGGGTGGAGTGAGGGGGTGGGGCTATGAAATAATTTTAAAAAATAAATAAATATTAATTTAAAAAAATATATAAATTATATATTAAATTATTTACACATGGCAGCTTCTAATTGGTCAAAAAAGTTAATTTTTACCTTTTCACGCGCTTGTAGCACGTATACACGTAGAGAGTCAAAATAGTGTATTTGCAATGAAATAAAGAAGATTCGTGGGATAATAGGTCGAAGTTAAAGTTTAGGTATCTTTTTGAAAATTTCGGACAAGATTAGTGGTGTAATTATGTATTTACTCTTGTGTATATGTGTATATTTTTTAAATTCTAATGTACTATATACTATATATATAGTGTATATATATATTGTTTAACGTATTTAAAATGTATCTAGGTGGGTATATATAGTGTATATTGGAGAAAAAAAATTATTTTTTTTTTGTTTTGACCGGATTTTGGATCGGTTTTGACCGGGTTAGGTTAAGTGGGCCGGTTCAGGGTTATTTTTAAAAAAATTACTGTTGGGCCCTGAACCGGACTGACCCGTTTAACTAGGCCCGAATCCAAACCGGCCCACAAACTGGATAAACTCGACTGGCCGGTTTCGGGTTGACCCCGCCCGGCCCACTTAACAGCCCTAAATTAAGGAGATATAGTAGGTTGTCTTTCTATAAATTTAAATTTTTTTTTACGATAATATTTAGTTTTAGTTTGAGATTTTAGCATCGTAACCTTTTATTTAACTTTAGATTTTTCTTTCTTTATATAGAGAGACTTATACTTAAAGAAACTAAAAGTGATTTCAGGTAGAAAATTAAGGACATGGAGATGCTTTAGGTGTGTTTTTGACCTTCACTTTATTCATGCTAATCCTTTGTTGTTAATATATATGAAATTATACCCTAATCTTAAAATGAATGTATAAATTCACTTTTAAAACACCATTTGTCCTGAAAATTATTATGTTAATTTTTTGTATGTAATCTTTTGTATTGACGTGAGACATACTTGCAACATACGTTTGCTAAACTAGTAACAATAAATATGTGTGTGTCAAACAATCTATTGTGTACTTACTGTAGGAGAAATGGAATGAATGTGAAGGTAGGCTAACAGCTACAAAGAATCTTGCAAAACATGACAAACAAAAGTGACGAGTAATAAATAAACCTTGTTATTGGTCAGAACTCAAGAAAACCAAGCTGCTTGCCTGGACAAAGAAGGCCCTAATTGCACCTCTGTCTCTTTTGTGGGAACTCACACTGAAATGAATTCCCAAAACAAACAAGTGATCTTTTTGTATAGGTGGGAGTAGAGAAAGCAGTCATAATTGCTTTGTGAATAGTGAAAGTAGAGAGTGCTTACTAACAGAGCAATCCCTCTTGTCTAATATATGGTCAATTGCCATTAATATTAACTTTAGGATTAAAAATTAAAGTTTACTATTTATACTGTCATCATGAACTTTTTTATACCACCACCTGATCATTTATAGCCATTGTAACAGATAATATATTTTATTTTTAAGAATTTAAATGTCAAATTTTAAGTAGGTTTGCCTATAGAAATACGTCATTTGAATGATCTGACGGTGCATAAAATTGGATCTAGATTTAACAAGTATCACTTGAACCAAATTTTCTAAGTCTATAAATGCATGAAATTGTATGATTCTTCAAATACATATATGTATGAATCAACCTTATCAGAGTTTGAGAGAAATACATATAATTACAATAAATTGATCTACTTAATCAGAAGAGTTAATACATAAAAATGTTCCTAAACTTGACACCAAATTATAACGTTGACCTTAAACTTTGATAGTGCACAAATAGGACCTTTAACTATTCAAAATCTGAACAAATATGACCTCCGATTTTGCAACCCCATGTGTGAGTCTCACTCGCGCCTACGTGGAAAGGTAATCCAATCACACAGTGCCACGTCGTTAAAATGGCTGACTTGGAGAGAAGTCCTATTTGTGCAATTTTGAATAGTTAAAAGTCACATTTGTGCACTGTCAAAGTTTTACTTTTTGTGTTAAAACGAACGTCGTTTTTATTATTATTATTGTTGTTGATGTTGATGTTGATGTTGATGTTGTAATAATAATAATTTTTTTATTTATTTTTATAGTAGCAGCACCTAATTTTTTTTTTAATTTAAAAAAACTATTATTATTATTATTATTTTATTTATTTCTATAGCAGCAGCATCTAGCTTTTTTTTAATTAAAAAAAAAACAGCCACTAGCAGGGATCAAACCCACACAATAGGCTGAAGGAAGCGCCCAAGAAGAGCAAATAACACCACTGGGCTATCTAAATACCTTGTTTCATGTGGTTCAACATAAATATACATTTTCTATCTTATATATATACAACGTAATTTTTTACCGAGGGGTTCGGGTGAACCCCATGGAAACCACGTAGGTCCACCCCTCGTTAATTTAACAATATTTTAATAACGTTAATTTAATAACATTTTAATTACGTTAATTTGATAACGTTAATTTAATATACTACTACTACTATCCTTAATAACATCAATTTAATAACGTTTTATTAAAACTATAATTCTTTTATTATTAATATAGTTTCATCTTTAATTTAATATTTAAATAAATAATATTTAGATATATTATATAACTTAAATTTGTCCCCTGCTTTACAATATATATACATACCCACTCGATTTTTTTATATGGGGCTGACCCGCCTAATTAATAAATCTTCAATATTGCAATGACAAAAGAAATTAGATATCATTTTCATCTTTGAGCCGAAAATAATGAAAAAATAATAGTGAAGAATCATTTAAATGTCATATTTGTGCAGTTTTGAATAGCTAAAGGTCATATTTGTGCACTGTCAAAATTTAAGGTCATATTTATGTATTATGCCCTTAGATTTTAAACTGAACACGTCCAGTTTGCAGTTTGCCACGTAGGATTGGAGGCCATATTTGTGTAGTTTTGAATAGTTAAAGGTCATACTTGTGCACTGTCTAAATTTAAGGCCAAAGTTATAATTTGAGGTCAAGTTTAGGGTTATTTTTATGTATTAACTCTAATCAGAATGTTCAAAGATATATATATGTACATACATATTATTTTCAACTTACTATTTTTTAGGTTATTACTAGCACGAAAATAATATAAATTAGTTATATCCACTAATTAAAGAAATTAATGGAGATCAGAACAACACGATTACAAAGACAAAACAAAAGAAATTAAAGGGCAGATCAATAAAGTAATATATACACCTAATTAATAAATTAAATAAGCCACAAAACAGAACAAAGAACTACGTAATTGGCAACTCGACCTTCTCGAGAATAAATAGTTTCCTATTTTATGAAGATAAATCTGTTTCCAATAGATTTTCGACTAAGCTTGAGTAAGCATATCAAAAATTAAATATGTTGAGCAAATTTATTATTGAAAGTTCTCAATAACATCGAATAGGAAAACACCTCGAATTTCATTTTTTTTTATGATATGCATATACTTTCTTAGAACTTTTTTTTTTGGAGTAAATTGCATCCATGGTCATTCAAAAATTACTTTTCTATTTTTCATCACATAAAAGTCATTCAACTACAGGAATTATTATACAAAAGTCATTTTTCTAGTTTATGGCATATAAAAGTCATAAGTTTATCACATCAAAGTCATTGTTTCTATTTTTTTTTAACGAAAAAGGGACAAATATACCTCCGAATTATGATAAACGATATATATATACCCTCCATCATACTTTTGGTACAAATATGCCCCTAGCGTTAATGAAATGGTACATATATGCCCCTCACACTAATGGTAGGGACATATATGTTCCCAAAGTATAACATAAGTACCATTTATCATAGTTCGAGGATATATTCGTCTCTTTTTTACTTTAATTTTTTTAATCTCAAATAATTAATCAAAATCCACTATCAGGCCCAATAAACTCATCGAACTCCATTTCAAACCAATTTTGACTTCTAGTTTTTCTCGTAAACGTGAATCCCAATCTGATTGCAGTGATTGGTCGCTACTGCTAGTTGGTATTTACTAATTGGGTGGAGTGGAGATTAGGTCGGAGGTGGTCGGAGCTAAGGGTGCGGCGATGGTTGTCATACCCCATTTTAACACAGGTCAGAACGAGGTACAACATATTGAAAACTTTTAATTAAATTAAGGACGTTGCCACCTAGTTAGTTCTATGATGAATTAGGACACCTATTTAAACTAAGTGATTAAGAGAAACTAAAGCCTTCATTTTAATGTCTACTTATCCTACGTGATTCTAGGTAAGGGTTCTAATTATTCTAAAGGAAGAAATTAGGCACTCCAAAAGATCCGCCAACTACAATTTACCGGCCATACTTAACTTAATTAATTAAGTTAAGTATGAAAGTGTGAAAATATATCGAAAACTTACCACATAACTTAGGAGTTATTTCCGAAAGAAAACAAAACATTTTTTTATGAAAAATATTTCCCTTTGAAAATAGACTGAATACCACAATGACTTTTAAAACTTATTTTTTATGCTCTTGGAAGTAAAAGGGGAGCGCAACTTCCGAGTTACGGAACAAAAGATATTTTTATTTGAAAGTTGCATCTATTGAAAAGAGCAGGTTGTTTTGAATTAAAATAAATTTCGTTTGAAAAAGTATATAATCAAACTCCAACTTAATATAAAATAAACGAGAATCAAATTAGGATCCAAAGCATGGTTTAATAAACTACTTATTCTACATTTCTTGTCTTATGTGATACAGTAGATGTCCTAATGCTAAAGAATTTCTAAATGATTAGATAGAGTAAAGCAATTAGCGACAAATCATTCAATTGAAGTATTACGATAAGTCATAGTAATAAACATGCAACCTGAAGGAATAAAAATAAAATGAATCGAAACCGTAATGGGCTCCCAACAGAAAGACTAGTTTTGTTTGTGATCCGCTTTTAAGCGATGTAAAGCCGGATATGTAGATTCCATATGGCAGCGACGTCGCTGAGTCTCAAAGTGGGACTCTTGCGAACAATGAGAAAATAAGATGAAAAGTAATTAGAAAAGGAATCTACTCTCAAACAAACACAAAATCTAGAGAATAAATAGAGACATAAATTAACATACCTAAAGAAAAAAACTCATACCAAACAAATGTACAATTTCCTATTATATTAGTAGTTCATCACTTTACAGTAACTCATTTTGTCAGAGCAAATTTCAAATGAAGTAATTATTCTAAACAAAATCCTGAATTAGTAATTTAAGAACATAAACTTTAACAACATGGTGTCCATGACAGAGAAATGAAATTATTGGTACTCAAATTATGATCAGTCACTAAACAAAGATTAATACGAACTAGTGTATCCTCCTAATCATACTTTCAGAATGTAAAAAAAAGAGCTACTGGAACGAGGTTTAAGATATAATAAGAAAACATAGAGTCATCAGATTTGCATACATAAACAATCTTAAAGCTATAGACATGGTATCTATACCAACAAGACTACAATATTCCTATGGAAATTTAGCGTACAACATTTAAAGGGCGTGATGTTGCAAACAGGGGAGACAACATTTTGTTAAATGTATTAATATTCTAGAGCTCGCTTGTCACATTTTAACACATATGTATGTATAAGAGCTAGCAGGGACTCCTAAACAAAACAAGCATGAATAACGAAAAGATAAAACAAAATAAAAGAAAGGCTGTCAGAATTACCGTTTGTGGGACAGTGAAATAGGAATCGTGGCCTCGAATCTATTCTTTCGTAACAAAAGAATTCTCAAAGCCTTTGATCTTTTTGATCGAAAATAATGAAAGAGTTTTTGGACAAAGAAGTTGGTCTTGACCAAAGAATTGGATGATGAGTGTTGAAAAGACTACGATGTAATGTTTTGTACATTGTGACCGAACTTCAGTTTCAAGCGCCTATATGTCTCGGGTATTACTAGAATCAGGTCATATGAAGTTTGAGAGCTCCGATGATATAAGCAGTGAGAGCTTAGAACAACATGATTCATAAAATTGCTCATGTATCGGTGAATAATAAAGATAATGATTGAAGCGGCTAAGCAAATGCTAGGCTCGAACATGTAAAGATACATATTGAAAGTGAAGTAGAGTCAGAATAGACAAATGCACAGTCAAAGAGCGGCACTATTTCAAAAACTGTCCCAATTTCAAGTTATGGTGACACTGGATAAAATAAAATAAAAACATCGAGTATTGATGGGTAATTTCTTACATGTATCGAATGCGAAATGTGGGTTGAGTAGAGTTGAGATTAGAAACTTGATCCTTGTTGGTGAGCTTGACTCTCCAACAAATCAACCTAGTTCACTGCTAAGGTAAAGTTTCACGTTATGTTGTATGCCTTATATTTCCTATCAAAAAAATGAAACTCATGTTAAAATAATCAGTTTAATCATGGATAAAGTTCACTCGTAAATATTATACAAAATGATTATGAATAAATTTGTGTGACTCATTGATAAGGTCGTGTAGTCCAATATTGTCTTTGATTGTCTTCAGAGAGTGAATAGTGCATGACGTCTTTGATTGTCTACAGGGAGTTGATGATAAATGAAGTCTTCGATTATTTACGGGGACTTGATCATGAATGACATCTTCAATTGTCTACGGAGACTTGATGATGAATGATATCTCTAATTATCTACAAAAACTTAATGATGGATGATGTCTGCTGTCTCTAGTTGTTTTTGAAGACTTGATAATTAGTGATGTCTGTAAGATTTAAGGTAAAGTAATTAGTGTAAGTAAAGTGATTTAAGATAATTGGTAAAGTAGAGGGTAAAGTAAAAATATAGCCGTTCAGCTTATATTGATGATAAAATAGAGTCTCGGGTTGTCTTCGAAAACTTTTGGTGTTGAATGAGGTATCTGTAGACATGTGATTTTTGACCCTTTTCGAATTTTAACCTATTTTTTCGATATTAAATGTTTATATTTTTTGTCCAATAACTATTTTAGTTCTTATTTCATTTTTAATAAATTTTTAGTAAAAAATATATAAATAAATAAATTTAATTTTGAAATAATTTAATTTTATACAAGAAAATTCCAAAAAAATTAACAATTTTTCTTTTAAATTTTAATAAATAAGCTAGTAATTTTAGTACAAACTTAATTATATTTATTTTTAACTATTTATAAAATTTTATTGTATTTTCATAAATATATAATAAAATTAGTTTATTATTATTTTATTTTATTTATTATTATTATTATCATTTTCTATAATAATAATTAAAAAAATATAAAAAAATAATCAATAAATAAAAAGTTTTCAAAATTCAAATTCCTTATTTGATGCTCAACTGTTCCTCCAAATCCCCTATTTAAGGACTTTCCAGCAGACAAAAAACCCTACTACATTCCATCTACCTACAAGCTAAACCTACGTACATTCTATCTACCAACAAGCTATCAGATACTGTATCACATAAAAAAATTAGAGAAAGAAAATAAAACAGAAAGTGAGAAAAAAAAAAAAAAAAAGACAGGGTAAAAAAAAAAGTAAAATCCTTTTGAATCAGATCAGAGGAATTGAGTGTCGAAATAAATTTCTATTCGAATTTTTGATGACGACGTTCAAGTTTCTATTTTAATTCATCATTAGATTCTATTTCAGTTTTGTATTATTTATTGTATGAAATTTTTAGTGAATCAAATTATGTTCACAGTTATATTGATGATTCCACGATTTAATGTGTGATATTTATATGCAGTATTGAATTAAGAAAAATAGACGTAACAACACTCACACATAAGCACACTGTTACACACATCTACACACACAGACCTTCTTTTTTGTTTATGAATGAAGAACACAAAACATACATTATACACAGTGAACGACCCTCACCGAAAAGATAATACACATGCACACCTACTCATCTTTTTTACACAATACATACACACACCCACGCAGTATAAAAATGAAGTAGAATAAGCCGAGAGCAAAATCGCTGAACGAGGTATAAAAAAAAAATTAGTATATTCTAAATTTTCCGGCAAGAACCTCGTCGGAATCTCACCGGAAAATATACATACACTGAATCGTGTATAAAACCACCGGAAACGGCCCCAAACAGCCGATCCAACCCCTCCTCGCCGGAAAATGGCGAAAACATCGCCGGATCAGCCACTTTTCGGCCACTGTTCATCAAAAATCGGCCAGATCTGGTCGTGTTCCTATTTATTGTTATTTCTTGGTGTATAGAAAACTTGAGAGAGGGTTTTTACAGAGGAATATTTTCCTCCTTTGCAAAAATAGTGACAGTAGTATACTACTGTGTTTAATATAATTTTATCTTATTTAATGAAATTGTGAATTGATATGATCTCCTTGGGGAGGTTCAATTATATTAGGAAATTATTTTGTTATTTTTTTTAAAAAATGTCTGCATCGCATATAGATAGAATAATACTAATAACTTATCATTAAAATGTTGATATGTAATGAGAAATAATAAATGATGTACTTACCTTAATTACTTACAGGAATAAGGTGTTAACATCACCAATTTAAAGGGACCAATTCTTTTGTAAAAAAAAAATGCACGATCTTTTATAATGCGGGAGAAAATGTATATTTTTGTTCAACAATATATATATTTCTCATAATGGGGTAATTTTGTGTATTATTTTTTTAATATTTGTTATTAATAAGGTTTAATAATTAGTTGTTAAATTAATTAATTGCCTTAATTAAATATTGTTCAAGGATATTATTAAGGTTGAATAGCACCCCAAAAGATAAATCAATGTTTTAACATTAGGCAAATTTTAGGTAAGTTTTAAAATATTCGTCTCAATTAAGAATGTGGCATACGCATCTTTTCGAGACATTTTTAAAATTCTAGGATGTAATAATGCACCTTGACAAATAGCTTTTAAAATTAATTTTCACTGATTTATTTAACATAAAAGACGTAGACAACTATTTTCGGTATGATAAAAATGAGCGAATTTAGGCCTTAACACAATTTATCAAAATAGTTTAAATCAAGATAAGTTGATAAAAGAGACTGTGCTAGAACTACGGGACTCGAGGGGTGCCTCACACCTTCCTCTCGGTAAACAAAATTCCTTACCTGGTCTTCTGTTTTCGAAGACCAATAAAGAGTCATTTTCTTTTTATTAGGGATTCAATAAGGTGACTTGGAACACCATAACTCAAATCCAAGTGGCGACTCTGTAAACAAAATAATCCCTATTCAAAATTGTCACTTTAATTGGAAAAACCCTTTGATCCCTTGGGCAAAAAAGGGGTGTGACAATATCCTGTTGTCTTTGGAGACCTAATGATGTCTCTGGTTGTCTACAGGGACTTGATGATGAATGATGTCTCCGATTGTCTACGGGGACTTAATCATGAATGGCATCTTCGATTGTCTATGGGGACTTGATGATGAATGGCACCTTTGATTGTCTATCAAAACTTGATAATGAATGACATCTTCAATTGTCTATGGGGACTTAGGATGAATAATGTCTTTGATTGTCTACGGAGATTTGATGATAAATGATGTCTCTGATTATTTATGAAAATTTGATGGTGAATGGTGTCTCCGATTGTCAACAGGGACAAATGTTGATGAACTTCGATTGTCTACAGAGACCTGATAATGAATGATGTCTCCGATTGTCTATGAGGACCAATGTTGATTGTGTTAAGTTCTTGTTTTGCTTTAGAGTAAAGTTATAGAATAGAGTAAGTAATAAGTAAGAAATAAAATCGGGTGGCTTATGATGAAGGAGTGGTATGGTCAAGTGATATATTTATTTGTCTTTGAAGACTTTATGTTGGTTTCTGAAAATTCAAGGTGAAGTTGTTAAGTGAATAAAGTGAATTGTAAAGACGTTAATATAGTAAAGAATAAAATAAGTAGAGATGCTTGGTTGTAGATGGTGATTGTGATCGATTGAATGTCATCTTCTGATCTTCAACATTTATCCTTGATGAGAAATTCCTCGTAGGGGAAAAATAATATTTTTGGCCATGATTGATAGTCCTAGTGTTATCATCCTGTATATTTGTTGTCCCTACACTCAAAGAAAAGTTCTAAGTTGGGAGGGGTGTTGATTCATATTGACTCGAAGCTTGACTTTGTTGACCCTCCTCTCATATTCTCTGTTCAAACCTTGTGATCTCCGTTGAGACTTGGTAAATGAACAAGCAGTGAAAGCTTTTTAAGAAAAATATATTTAGAGTATAATATATATATATATATGTATATTTCTATAGTAGTTATGTCTTTATTAGTATTCGGAGACAGATATTATTCTTTTATGGTTATTTTTCTGATGTATTTGACTCTTGGATTATATTAATAATTCTTACACTATTTGACACTTGGTTTTCGGTATGATTGGTATTTTGAATAAGTTTTTTCCGCATTATTATGATTACTTGTATGGTTTGGCTTCATTTAGAAGTCTTACCTTGGTATTTCTATTTTTTCTTATTTCTTTTTTGTATTAGTTTGGATGATAGGCTTACTTGTCAAGGTACGTCGCGACAAGTGCCATTATGGCCCTTGTTTTTGGGTAGTGATAAATTGATATCAAAGCAGCCTGGTTCATTAGTCTCAAAGGTGTAAGAATGGAATGTCTAATAGAGACTCGCGTATCGATACATAGACGTTCGTATCTATCTTCGAGAGGCTATAGGATATCTTTAGAAAACTTTCCTCATTTTATTCTTTATCGTTCGAAGTTCTTCCATACCTTGTATTTTGAGTTGTGTTTCACTATTTCTGCGTGGATGGTGTGGCTTATACTATATCTTATCAGTTGAGAGATACAACGAGAGATTGGTGGAGGACGCTTGTTAGTTGTAGACCCCGTGTTTCTCTTGAGATGACTTGGGATCAGCTTACTGAGACTTTTCTAGAGAGATTTGTACCTTTCAGTTTGACAGATCATATGCGGAATGAATTTGATCATTTGGAGCAGGTCTCCATGACAAGTGTTGAGTATAAGACACACTTCTATGCCTTGTCCAAATATTTCTATGATTGTATTTTTATCGAGTATGAGAAAATTCAAAAGTTTGTGAAGGGTTTAGATGTTTCCCTTTAGTTGGCTACGTCTCAGATGGATATGTTTGGGGCTTCTTTTCATAGTATTGTGGATCATGCTTAAGATGACAGAGGGTATTTTTAGTGCATCTCAAGGAGGCGATAAGAAGGCGCAACATTTTAGTAAGTTTAGGAGTCTGACCTCTCGAGGCAGAGATTTTAGAGGTTTTCATGGATACCATGGTAGGCCAGTGCAGGCGGCTTTACAGAGTTCAGGTAGTGGACCTTCTAGTTCAGAAGTTCAGGGTGGTCGTTCGAACCAAGTTGCACCTTCTCTTGTTGAATTGGTCGTAGAGGTTGCTATGTGTGTAATGAGATTGGCCATGTAGCTAAGGACTGTCCCCGCAGGGTGATTCAAACTATTCGTATTTCATCTATGAGGGGTAAGGCTGCTATTAGAGGTATAAGGGGTAGAGGTACTGGGGCTCGTAGGGGTGGCGGTGGGGCCACTCAGGCAGTTGGTGGTCGTGGGGCTACCCAGGCAGCTAATGGTCGTGGTCAGTGTTATGCTATACCAGCCAGATCTGAGGCAAAGACTTCTGATATTATGATTACAAGTATCGTCCCCATTTATTTCAGACCTGTATCTGTATTATTTGATCCCAGATCAATTTTTTTCTATGTGTTTGTGTATTTTGCTTTGGGTTTTGATTCTGTTAGTGAGCCTCTTGCCATGCCTATTCGTGTATCTACCTCGATAGGTGATTCTTTAGTAGTGGATCAGGTTCACTGATCTTGTGTTGTGACTTTTGTCTGGCGTGAGACTTTGGTAAACTTGTTTGTGTCAGATATGGTCGATTTTGATGTTATTTTATGTATGAATTGGTTGGCTTCTTATTATGTTTTCTTTAATTATTTTGCTAAGACTATGATTTTAGCTTCGTTGGGTGTACTAAGGATAGCTTGGAAGGGTGCACTTCATTAGGGGCCTAAGAGAATTATATCTTATGTCCAGGCTCGTGAATTGGTTGAGAGGGGATGACCCCAACAGAGTTGAAGAAACTAAAGGATTAGTTGTAGGAGTTGTTGGATAAGGGATTTATCCGACCTAGTGTTTTACCTTTTGGTGCACTTGTCTTGTTTGTAAAGAAAAAGAATGGGTATATGCAGATATGTATTGATTATCGTGCATGAGTTACCTAGTATATTTTCTCGTGGTTCTAACAGTGTGTGGGTTATTGTGGATTGATTAATTAAATCAGCTCATTTTATTTCGCTTAGGTCTCATTCAATGCTCAAAGGTTAGCTTGTATCCACATTCATAAGATTGTGCATCTGCATGGTGTGTCGTTATCCATTATTTCAGATTGAGGTCTTGTGTTCACATCTCACTTTTGAAAGAATTTTCAAGATGAGTTGGGTACTTGGATTGATCTTAGCACAGCGTTTCACCCCCAGACTAATGACCAGTCAGAGCGGACTATCCAGGTTTTGGAGGATATGCTTCGCGCATGCGTGATGGATTTTGATGGCCAGTGGGAGTAGCATTTGGATTTAGTAGAGTTTGCACATAATAATAGCTACCATTCCAGTATTGATATAACTCCTTTTAAGGCATTTTATGGTAGGCATTGTCGTTCCCCGGTTGGTTAGTTTGATATTTCAGAGGTGAGACCTCGAGGTGTGGACTTGCTTTGTGAGTCTTTGGATGGAGTTCGATAATTCAGGATAGACTTAGAGTGGCTCAGAGTAGGAAGAAATGCTATGCTAATTATAGACTTCGTTCCTTGAGATTTGGTGTTGGTGATCGTGTCTTCCTTGGAGTTTCACCCATGAAGGGTGTGATGAGGTTTGGAAAGAAGGTCAAGCTTAGCCTCAGGTATATTGGTCCATTTGAGATTCTTCTGGCTGTTGGTTATGTGGTTTATGAGTTGGTTTTTCCCTTTGATCTATTAGATGTTCATTCAGTTTTTCATATTTCTATAATTCGCCGCTATATTCTAGATGAGTGTCATGTCATTCGTTGGAAGTCGGTTCAGTTAGATGAGCGATTGTCCTTTGTTGAGGAGCCGGTATGCATTTTGGCTAGGAATGTAAGGCGGTTGCGCTCTAGAGTTATCCCTGTGGTTAAGGTCTAATGGCGATATTGACTTGTAGATGAGGCTACTTGAGAGGTCGAATCAGATATGCGTAGTTCTAATCCCCAGCTCTTTGTTGATTCAAGTATTTTTTTTGCCTTTAGTTCGAGTACGAACTAGATTTTTAGTGGTGGATGATGTAGCGATCTAAAAATTTAATGAAATATAAGAAATATTTTCATCTTGCCTCTTGGGAGTTAAATCCTAAAATAGTGTGGGAGCTTAAAAGTGAAGCTTGTGGGAGCTTGGATAGCTAGATTAACAACTATTTCTTGATTCTATTACGGATTTAAGGTAAGAATTCACCCATTCTTATTAATTTCTTGATTAATTTTTGAAAATCCAAAAAAATCTTAGGATTGATTTTAAACCCAAATTTCACTCCTTTTCACTTGAAAAATATTTTTATCTTATAATTACTAGTTTTTCATCAATTTAACCTTCAAAACAACTCTAATTCTTGATTTTAACCCGAATTTCAAAGATTTTACCCCGTAGAGCTTAAAAATAGTTTTTCTTCCCTTATTTTGACTCGACTTGATTTGATTTTCAGCTGTAGATTCCTAAAAATGTGGAGAATACGTTTTTGAAGTAAAGCTACGATTTTGTCTTTTTTTTTTCAAAAATCCATTTTGGGGATCCATTTTGATCCTGAATCAAAAGTATTCAATAGGTGTGTCATTGGTTTTGTTTTGACGCGTAGATTCCATATTTGATATTTTTAGTGAAGTTCAGGATTGTTCGTGAAAAGTAAGGTCGTTAGATTGAAGTGTAGCGGACCGGTTTTGGCTTTTGAGGTAGGTTATGACTTAACTCTTTCAGAATAGGCTGAATAGTAAATGATGGTACAAAATTCATGTTAGGGGTGAGAACTAATCATGAAAAATATCTATCTATGTGTTGTGCCCATGTGGGGGCCTATATGTGATGTAGTTTTTGAAATTGAGTTATTATGTGATATGCGTGACCGTGTGAGGTCCTATGTGATATTGATGTCCTTAAATACATGTGAATTATTGTATTGTATTGTTAAAATGCTTAATGTGGTACCATTGGTGTATTGTGATTATATTCATACTTTATTAACATATGAGACATGTGGAAATTAATGAATGAAACAAAAATAATGAGTGAATATTGACTCATGTGGTTGGTTGTGAAAATATATCTTGTGGTTGGCTGTGGAAATACTCATTGTGATTGGTTGTGAGTATTACATCTTCATATCATATTCATTCATGAAACATTGGTATCACTGTGGCAACATCTGATAAACACTAGCAACACCTGATTACAACTTTTTGAAGGATGTGCCGGAAAGAAGATATTATATATGTGAATTGTATATGGGTTGACGAACCCCTCATGGGTCCTGCGTATTGAGAGGCTTGCCTTCGTAGGTGTATACGGGGATTGTGCGACGATCGCTAAGGTTGTGCGAGGTTCTCGTGCATCATCATCATCATCATTATCATAGACATTGTACTTACTTAATTGTGTTTATATTGTGTTGTATTGTCATATTGACTTGCCATTTATGTAATTGTCTTATCCTCTTTTACTTGTATTTGATGATCTTGTAAATGCATGTTCCCTCTTGTTCTACTTATATGTGATATAATGTATACTTGTGTTCTATTTTGTTGTGATGTTGCAATATATGAATATTATAGAACTATTAGTATAAGCGGTGTGGGCTACCGTTATGGAATATTTTTTTATTGCAAGTGACGTGCCCTTAGTGTATATTTTGTATGCTATATTTACTACTTTGCTTGGTCGGTCTATGATACCTACTGAGTACAAGTGGACCGTACTCTTGCCCAATGCGCCCTTTTGGTGCAGGTCTTAGCTCGAGTGCGCCTCAACTTGCTTGACTCGGGCGATTGTTGGAGCTTCCAAGGTTGCGGTTGGACATTCATGCGTTTGAAGTTCATCTCTATCTTTCTATAGTAGTTATATCTTTATTTGTATTCGGAGGCATATATTATTTCTATGTAGTTATTTTTCTGATGTATTTGACTCTTGAATTGTATTAATAGTTCTTACATTATTTGACACCTGCTTTTGGGCATGATTGATATTTTGGATAAGTTCTTTCCACATTGTTATGATTACTTGTATAGTTTGGCTTCGTTCTAGAGGCCTTACCTTGGGTATTTCTGTCTTTTCTTTTTCCTTTTAGTATTAGTTTGAGTCATAGGCTTACTTGTTAACGTACGCCGTGACAAGTGCCATCATGACCCTTATTTTTGGATCGTGACAGAAGGCCTCTAAAATAAATTCATCATATTTAGTGCTTGTTTGGGATTGCTTATTTTGAGAAAAAACACTTTTTTGAAAAGACGGGTGACTGGTAAACTTGCAAAGTGCTTTTAAAAAAGAGTAGAAACAGTTTTTCAACTTCTGGAAAGAAGCAGAAAATTTTTTATTTTCAAAAAAAGCAGAAGCAGAAATTTACTTTTTTCATGACTTAAATATCCCCCCCCCCCCCCCCCCCCCCCCCCCCCCCTCTCTCTCTCTCTCTCTCTCTATATATATATATATATATATATATGATTAAAATTTGATTTTAATATTTTATACTTTATATTTAAATCATAATTTTTTATTTTATTTATGATTTATATAATATTATTTTATTTTCACTGATTTTCTTTAAATAAATTTTAAAAAGTCATTGATGATGATCCAAAGAATATATAACTTTTTATTTTTTATTATTAATGATAACAAATGACAAATGAATCAAATTACAAGAATAAATGATATTTTGACAACACTTGTAAATTTTTTCTCAAATATTTAATTTTAAATAAATTATTCATGAAAAGTGACATATTTGTTACCATGTAGTTTACATATATGAAGAAGGAGATGAGCCTTCTGATATACTTTCAGAAATACAAGATAGATCTTCTACTATTCTGGAGATATTGCATGGTAAAATTAGGAATGAAATCATTGAGAATTTTGTGATGTATAAAGGACTAATTATTTTTGTCGTTAATTTTTTCAGAATTAATAATTTAATTTATGAAATAATTTTTATATTTATTTTGTTTGATATTTTAAAGTTATATTTAAATTGTTTAAGTAATATATATTTATTAATATTTTTAATGTATTTATGTATATCAATATTGATTGAAAATTTTAGAGTATGTTCTTTTTAATTAAATAAAAATAAAATTTTAATTAAAAATATTATAATAAATATTTAAAATAAATTTTCTCTCTAAATTGATTTTAGTAATAAAAGTCTATTGATACATATCATTTTTGGTCATTTATCTCAAAAAAGCGTTTCTTAAAAAAGATTATCCAAACATAATCTGTTTATCAAAAGTATTTTTCAAATGAATTTACCAAACACAAATTGCTTTTTTCAAAAGCACTTTTCTGAAAAGCTATTTTATAAAAGTATCTTTTAAATAAGCAGTTTTGTAATAGCAATCCCAAACGGGCTCTTAATATGTTTTGCTGAGCTAACTAGTTATGTTGTCATATCGTATTTTCAATACAAAATAAAAAAATTAGGTGAAATTTATTTTTAGTTAACGTGAGAAAAATTAAATAAGTGTATGTGGTAAAATATTTTTTGAAAAATGACATTGATATGACAAACTTAAAGTGAAATGACTTTTATGTGGTATAAATTACAAAAGTAATTTTTCTCTAATAAACTTTAATGTTGAATGACTTTGATGTAATAAAAAATTGAAAAGTGATTTTCATGTGATAAATAGAAAGTTGAATGACTATGGGTGAATTTTACTCAACTTTTTTGTGATATTCAAATCTTTCTATCATATTTTAAAATTGATTTCACAAATTCTAAAAATGAAAGTTGAACATTTATAATTTCCTCTTTAAGAAAAAGAAAACTTGTATGTACACGAAGAATAGAACAATAAAAATCTTATCATTTATATATTCTGGCAGCACAAAAGAGAAGAGGAAGATCTGTTAGTGGCCAGGGACAATAAGTTGTTGTGGCAGTTGTTTGAAAACAAAGACCTTTATGGATCAAATGGGTGCATGATGTTTATTTAAAAGCTGAACCAGATATATGGTCTTCTCGGGATAGTTGTTGGTATTGGAGGAAGATTAATGATATGAAGGAAGACATGAGAGGATGATACACACATACATTCTCACTAATGAATGCCAGTATTCTATAACAAAGGGATATATGGCATTGCTTGGGTCACAGAGGAGATATGATATTGTTGGACTTATTTGGAGTGCTGCCATGCAGCCTAAACATAGAGTGATCATGTGGTTTAGCTACTAAAGAAACACTTCTAACTAAAGAGAGGCTGATTAGAATGCAATTTCAGATTGAAAATGTACGTTGTCTTTTGTGTGCAACTCAGATATTAGAAACTGCACAATGTTTATTCATTGATTGCCCATGGGTTGGAGAAGTTAGGGAGACTCTTATGACGTGGAGCCGATTAAATTTACCAGATGAGAACGTTCAAGTGGTAATGAGCAGCATCAAGGAGAATATTGCATAGAGGAATACATGTCGATACCGAGACAATAATCACACGGATAAGGAAGGATTGGTAGAGAGAATTACGACACTAAAAATCAGTGGCGGATCTAGGATTTAAAGATCGTGGGTGCTTAAAAGTTTAAAAAGTTAAAAATATAAAATTCCCTCAATGAGGTTCGAACCTGGGGCACCCCTTCCATTGGAGAAGCTTAAGACCATACACCCAACCAATTTTTTGTTTTAGTGGATGCTTTTATATGTTTTATACCTATTTTCATATATTTTTTATGTAGTTATACCTATTCCATGTCGAGTTTAATGGGTGCCGAAACACTCCAAACCATAACCTAGGTCCTCTCCCTGCTGAAATTATCTAAAAGGTTACATAGAGGTAGTGGTATATTGCAACAATTACTGTGTACCTAGCTTCTAGAAGGTGGTTTGCTGGAACTAGGTGTCTTTACTTTGCATTCGTTTTATTGTTTTCAATAATAATACTCACAGTTGTTATAAAAAAAAATTGTCAACATTTTTTTTCTAATAAATTCTTAAAAGTGACATAACTGTTGAGCAATTAGGTATAATTATATAAAAATATGTTAATAAAATAGTTAAGTCATTCTTAGATATTATATTGGCTAACGTCAAAAATATAAATTGCTATTGACTTTAGTTATTTCATATTTAATAGATTTTTTTTTCTTAAAAAATAATATAACACTGAAGAAATATTGTTGTGATATAAGACTTAAGTAAAATAGCAAAGTGTAAGTAATGAAACAAGCGAGAATCTTGTATTAATATTTCACACACTGACTTTTCTATACAAGGTCATGGCTATTTATAGCCTAAGTTGGATAATTCCAACTTAAAAAGGTGGAAGCTTATTTGACTTTAGCCAAATTAAGGCTTTGCCACATGTTTTCCATTTTGGACACATGAACATTCAACCATGTTTTATAGCACTCCCCCTTGTATGTTTACGTAAAAAAAATTCTGAATACGCATTTGAGTGTTGTCTCATTAAAAATCTTATCAGGAAAATTCAGTCTGATAAAATCGTGATTAAGAAAAAAAAGAGTATAACGCGTATTCTTACCCCCTTGATGAAGTTTCCGATTCAACTAGTTCAGTCTTCGCATTTCAATTTCATGCACTATCTTCTTAAGAGTTAAGGTTGGTAAGGTTTTAGTGAACAAATCTGTTGGATTGTTACTTGAACAAATCTATTGTACATCAATATCATCATTCTTCTGGAGATCATGTGTGAAGAATAATTTTGACGAAATGTACTTCATTCTATGTCCCTTTATAATGACCCCCTTTAATTGAGCTATGCATGCTGCATTATCTTCAAATATGATTGTGGGTACCTTGATATCAAACTTCAGCTCACATCTCTCTTTAATGGAACGTATCAATGATCTCAGCCATATGCCTTCTCTACTTGCCTCATGAATAACTATTATCTCAGTATGATTTGAAGAGGTAGCAACAATAGACTGCTTTGTAGATCATTATGATATAACAGTACTGCCGTATGTAAACACATAGCCTGTTTGAGATCGTGCTTTATGTGGGTCAAAAAAATAACCTGCATCTGCATGATCAATAATATCTAAACTAACTTTGTTAGTATAAAATAAATTCATATCAATAGTCTCTTTCAGATATCTCAATATATGCTTAACTCCATTTCAGTGTCTTCGCATAGGGAAAGAGCTATACCTTTCTAGCAAATTAACAAAAAATGCTATATCCGACCTCGTAAAATTAGCAAGATACATAATTACACCAATAATATTGATATATGGTACTTTGGGACCAAGGATATCTTCACCCTCTTCTAGAGGTTGGAACGGATCTTTACTCACATCGAGTGATTGAACAATCATTGGAGTACTTAATGGATATGTTTTTTTCCATGTAAAATCATTTTCATAAGTAGTAGTCTTACTATCAATTGTAGACGCTTAATAAATGACTCAGCAAGACCATTTTGAGTATGAACATGAGCGAGTAAATGTTCAACTCTTATCCTAACTGACATAAAATAATTATCAAAAGTTTAGGATGTAAATTCTTTAGCATTGTTGAGGCTAATAGACTTAATGAGATAATCTGAAAATTGCGCCCTTAATTGTATTATTTGTGTCAATAGTTTCGCAAATGCCAGGTTGCGAGATGATAATAGACACACATGAGACCATCTTAAAGATGTGTCTAGTAGGACCATAAATATCTAAATGACCCACTGGGTGGGTGAATAGGTCCACATATATCCCCATGTATATGTTCTAGAAAAAAAAGAGATTTGACGCCAACTTTTCGTGATGATGATTTAGTTATCAGTTTGTCTTGATAACAAGCAACACATAAAAATTCATCACTTGTAGGAATCTTCAGGTTCTTCAATTGGTGTCCTTTTGAATTTCCAATGATTTGTCTCATCATTATTAAGCCATGATGGCATATTCGATAATGCTAAAGCACAAACATATTATGATTGATAAACTTATGATTTACGATATAATGTGCTTCAACTGAACTAAATTTTGCATAGTAAAATTTGAAAGACAAAGTTGATAATTTTTCCAACAATTATTTTTTACCTGAGACATTCTTGGTAATGCCAAGATATTCAGCATTTATTTTATTTATTGTCTCAATATGATATCCATTTCAACGGATATCTTTGAAACTCAATGGAGATTTAGAAGAGAACAATGCATCTTCTATAACTAATTTTTTCCCTTTAGACAGAAATAGTAGTTCTTTCGGAGCCTTCAATTAATTTTGAATTGCCAGAGATTGCTGTAACATTTGTTTTTCCTCTAAGTAAGTGAGAAAAGTATTTCTCATCTTTAAATATAGCGTGTGTTGTTGATACCTTACAACCCCAAGAAGACACAAAACAGCCCCCAAAAACGTCACAAAACACACCACAAACCGAGAGCCCAAGGAACCAAGTCTCGGCCAAGAATAACAACACAAGAATGAAAAAAATCCAAGAATGCTGCAACAATGAAGAGATAATAACGTGTATAACTACACCAAAATAGAAACAACACTACATTAATGTGATGAACAATAAACTTACAATAACACGAACCAACTATTACAAGACATAACTACTACAAGATGAAAACAAAGTAAAGGAATAGATATTTAGACAAAGGTGGTGTAAATCCTAGTAACCAAAGAGTACATAAAACTCTAAGACCCCTAACACCTCTACACACGATCACCTTACTATTACAATGACACGAGAGAAGATTCTACCACTCAAGCGCCAATATTTCTCAAAAACAAGCAATTATAAGAGATTCCACCCTTGAATTGCTATCCTAGTTATAAGTTTCGGTTTGCCTCAAGTAGAGAGAGGAATTTGGTGTTTCAAATGTCAAGACTTATAACAAAAATCAACTAAGTCATGAAAATTCCTAATACTAAACTATATATAGTCTTCTTATTACATAAAAGATGAAATGACCAAAAGATCCTTAATGAAAAGGGGGCGCCCCTCTAGTGTAATAAATGAGCAAATAGGGCAGCTTTAGTGTGTCTTTGATCCTTCTAATGTCTCAACATTGAACTTCCTAGGATGATACTTTGATGCACTTGTACATACATTGATCTTCATAGTCGCACTTGTATCATCCTCAAAATGTGCAATCGTATAACAACTCTTTTTCTCCTCAGTAAGGTCATTAACTTGGAAGATTCTCTCACAAGTAGACTCCCAAGCTATAAATTCTTCCGGATCACTCACCTTTGAATGTTGGAAGCCCCACCTTGATGGTATTTAGACCTACATCACTATTTTAGTTCCCTTATTGGTTCCAAAGACCAACTCTTCCTTATCGGCAGTGAACTTTTCTTGGATCATCTTGCCTACCCCTCATCTCCCCCCTTCTCATGTAAACATCATCATATGGTCCATAACCAGCATGTTGTTCTCCTCTACCATACCCCTCAACATGGACGGGTCTATTTGGGTTAAGTGAAGTTTGTAGCGGTGGGATTGGATTTGGATAGTGAGGTCTTTGGTCAAGTAGATTTTGGATGGGAGGGCTCGAGTTTGGTGGTGGTATTTGGGTTACAAGTCTTTTTTGTTGGACTTGGTAAAGTGGAGGGTGGCTTGGTCTATCATGATCTCGGATTTGGGAGTAAGGATTGGTTTGATTTGTCGCAATAGGTGGATAACATTTGGTGAATGGTCTCGGGAGTACCAGTTGGTGAAATATGTCGAGGGGTAGAAGGTCGGCTTCTTTGGCTTTTCACTCTCTCCAATGTCCCACCCATTATTTACACTTCACCCTTCATTGATACCACATCCGAGTCTAGTTTTCCAATACCCACGGTCATCCTAGCCATGTCTCGGGACATAGCTTCAAGGCTAGCCAAAATAATACTAATAGCATTGTGTTCCCCCGTGGGTTGAGAGTGTGAGGTCTCGGGTTCCATAGCACCAAAAACAGTCCACAATGTCACACACAACACACCAACAAAGGTTCAAGTCTTTGAACCGCAAGCAATAACACCACACAAACGGCAACAAGAAAACTAAACAAGTTTACAAGACAAAAACACACTTTGTTGTTGAATAGAATTTGTTCCAAGACTTTGATGTTTAATAATACACCTTTGAGGAAGATATTTCGGCTATGGTATAGGCTTACATGACTTGAGACTCTCTTTTCAAGATTCAAAAGTTTTCCACCAACTTTCTACCAACTTGTACTCTTTTGGCAAGACAACTTTTTTGGGGTAGTCTTGTCTCTTTCCTCTTTTGTCTAAGTTTGAAAAGTGTCTTACTCCTTTTTGATAACTTGCTTTTTGGAGGGTTTTTTTTTTTTATACTTTGGTGTTGTCTTGGATTATTTTCAAGATAAACACAAAGTCTTATACTTATTTTCTCTCTTCAAGATTAAACAACAACTTCTTCAACACAACACAAGAACACAAGATGAACACCACCACCAACAACAAAAAACCGTCCACTTAACACCACAACATAACCGAAATCTTGCTCAAGAACTTGGGTGGTAGACTCAATAAGTGTTGAGGAGAAAGGAAACCAACACTAGAAACAAACTAAGACAACAAAACACACTCAAATCAAGACACAAATCTCGGCCAAACACAACAATAACAAGAAGAACACCCGGCCAAGAACAAGAACACTTCAACACTTTTTTTTTTTACCAAGAGAGCCCAAGATTGGTAGTGTAGGAACACAACCAGCCTTGGCTCTGATACCAAATGATACCTTACAACCCCAAGAAGGCACAAAACAGCCCCTAAAAATATCGCAAAATACACCACAAATCGAGAGCCCAAGGAACCAAGTCTCGGCCAAGAATAACAACACAAGAATGAAAAGAAAATTCAAGAATGCTTCAACAATGGAGAGATAATAACGTGTATAACCACACCAAAACAGCAACAGCACTATATTAATGTAATGAACAATAATTATACAATAACACCAACCAACTATTACAAGAAGACAAGACACAACTACTACAAAATGAAAACAAAAGTAAAGGGATAGATAGTTAGACAAAGGTGGTGTAAATCCTAGTAACCAAAGAGTACATAAAACTCTAAGACCCCTAATACCTCCACACACGATCATCTAACTCTTACAATGACACAAGAGAGGATTTCACCACTTAAGCACCAAGGTTTCTCAAAAACAAGCAATTACAAGAGATTCCACCCTTGAATTGTTATCCTAGTTACAAGTTTCGGTTTGCCTAAAGTAGAGAGAGGACTTTGGTGTTTCAAATGTCAAGAATTACAACAATAATCAACTAAGTCATGAAAACCCCTAATACTAAACTATATATAGTCTCCTTATTACATAAAAGATGAAATGACCAAAAGACCCTTAATGAAAAGGGGGCACCCCTCTAGTATAATAAATGAGCAAATAGGGCGGCTTTGGTGTGTCTTTGATCCTTCTCACGTCTCAACATTGAACTTCCTAGGATGATACTTTGCTGCACTTGTACCCACGTTGATCTTCATAGTCGCACTTGTATCAGTTGTCCTACTATTAATTACACTAACATGATCATGATCGATTATTGATCTAAATATCATTCGAGGAGTATCCATATCTTCTTCAAGATAAAAATATAAACAAAGTAAATATTATAGTTTTATTAGCACATAACGTTTTATACAAACTTTATTTATTTACAAAACTAGTGAGATGCTATTAATAGAAATGTAAACTAATACAACTTAACAAGAAAGTAAAAAAATCAAACTATTTCATATTCATTACCTACAGGTGATTAACATGTCCTTCGAGAATTGTAACAAAATCTGAGACATCTAAATTCATGGACTCAACATTATCTTTAGAGATAAAGTTTACCTCTACGTCGTTATCGTTTTCTTGAGGGACGCCTGATAAATCTTAATCAGATGCTTTGGCATACGATAGGTACGCAACCAGTGCCCTTTTTTTCCACATTGATAGCATTTATTTTCAGAATTGGTCCTTTGCACTGCTTCAATATTTTCACCCTTATTTTTACATTGTTGATACTGAGGGTCATTGTTTAGTGCAAGGCGATCATCCTGATTAAAATATTTACCTCGACCACTATCACGATCACGATTGGAGCCAGAATTTCTTTCACGCCTGGTTTGGTGAAAATTTGCAACATTCACTTCAAGGAATGGAGCAGTACCAGGAGGTCGACTTTCATGATTTTTCATTAAAAAAATATTATGTTGTTCGGTAATAAGAAGATGAGAAATCAATTTCAAATACTTTTTGAATTTCATTTCTCAATACTGCTGCTGCAGGAGCATACCGAGGTGGAAAAGGTAGAGAATATTTTCTCTAGCATGTCGTGATCTGTGATATCTTCTTCGCATAAATTTAACTGCGATTTAATTTGAAACATGACAAAATTATAAGCAGTTATATTTTTAAAATCTTGTAACATTAAATGGGTCCATTCATAATGTGTCTTTGGAAGGACGACCATCTTCATGTGGTCGTATTTTTCTTTTAAATTATTCCACAATATAAGGGATCTTTGATAGTGAGATATTCCATTTTCAAACTTTCGTCAAGATGATGACGGAGAAATATCATGGCCTTGACACGGCCTTGATTTGATGCATGATTGTCGTTTTTGATGATATCTGTCAGACTCATCGCATTCAAATGTATTTCAACATCCAGTACCCAGAACATGTAGATTTTGCCTGATATATCTAGAACAATAAATTTTCATTTGAATATATTTGACATTATTTTAAGAAAAGTAAATACTTATCTTAAACATCATTGAAAAGTTTTTACAGAAATTCATATTGATAACGTAATATAAAGCTATGTAAAATAGCAAAGTTTAAGTAATGAAACAAGGAAGAATCTTATATTAATATTTCACACCTATGACTTTTCTATACAAGGTCATGACTATTTATGGCCTAAGTTTGGATAATTCCAGCTTAAAAAGGTGGAAGCTTTGTTGGCTTTAGCAAAATTAAGGCTTTGCCACATATTTCTCATTTTGGACACATGGACATTCAATCATGTTCCATAACATGTTGCACTCCAAGCTCCAAAGCGGCAACACCCTTATATATGGTCATGATTTGACAATTTTTTTGGTAAAAAAAAAAAATAATTAGCCTTTTTTAAAGCATCAACTATTTTTTTTACTTTCAAAGTATGCATTTAGGTTTGATCATATGCGACGTAATCAATATTATATAAATTCGATTTCATAATTATTTTTTTCAGACCTCACTTACGTATGTTGTCATCATTATTATGTACGGTGTAGTTTGCATAAATCTTGTGTGGTATTGTATGTACATATCCACCTAAACCAGATGTGAATTTACAAGGAAACTTACGAGTTCGATCATGTGAACGTCGTTACTTACGTATAATTAACTCTCAATCTCTATATATAGAGATAAAAAGAAATCTGTTGAATATTGATAAATACTTGATCATGCGGTCAAGTATTATTTAATTTTAATATAAAATCAGTATAAGAACTCATGGACATAAAATCTTATAAAACCCACTGACCTCAACGAATAAAGACTTCATGTGAACAAGAAACTGTGGCTATATTATATATTCCACTTTTTAGGGAATCAAAGAAAAATAGATGAGTCTACATACTCCTTTAGATTAGCCATTTTCAAGTTTTTCAAATCCATGGTCCATTTTGGGGTGCTCAATTATATATAGCAGTTTTTTTTTAATTACTATTATTATTATTATTAATAATAATAATAATAATAACTTACCTCTTTATACATAAAATGTGATCCTTATATAGAGGATTCTCCTTAGTAAACACAAACTACAAACTTAGATAACGGAGAATGTAACTTTTTTTAGTCTACTTGTACATCATAGCTATATTGACTTACTTTATTTGTCACATCTTTTTAAAGATACTTTATTATTATTATTATTATTATTATTATTATTATTATTATTATTATTATTATTATTATTATTTTAAAGGAACATAATTGATTTAAGAAGGACTAATAACGGATTGAGCGCAATTTAAATTTCTTTAAATTATCATTGTTTAAGATATATGACCTAGTGTCTAGCAAATAACACTTGAACCAATTTTTCCACCTGTATAAATGCATGAAGTGATCTTTGATTCCTCAAATGCAGCTGCATTCATGTTCACATTAATTATATATCCTTACCAGGAAATATATATTATGATCTGCTTATTCAGAATGTTCAAAGATATACTCTGCTGAATTTGTTGGTTCTTTTATATACTGCGGATTTTGCTCGGTCTTCCAATAGTACTAGGCTAACATCTAGAAGAATAAAGTAAAGCAAACATAATATGTGGCTGCTAAAAGCACACCAATCACGTCGATGACATCAACCCACAACATACCTAAAGACCATTCATAACGACAACAAAGAACATATACCCCAACTTAGTGGCGGAGTTAGAAACTTGATGAAAGGTGTACAAATTTTATTCTCAGCTATATTAAGGGTATAAAGAATTAAATATAAATTCATAATAACTAAAGTTTAATCTAATTCACCACATAAATTTTCGAAAATGAATATGTATCTGACCATGCTTTGCTGAAGATGGCTCCGCCTTTGTCCGGAGTCCGGACCCTAGCGAAATACCATAAATTAAAGTAGGTTTGGGGAGGATAAAGTGTACACAAATTTTATTATTATCTTCTATAGAGATAAAGAGGTTGTTTTCAAAAAACTCTCGATTCAAATGAAGTAAATTAAAATAGTATTAAAAAAAGACATTAATAGGTTAATACTAAGACAACACTCAACGACCCACTAATCTAGATACTCAAAGGCGGATTTAGGATTTGAAAGCTCCGGGTGCCATCCTGCTACGAACAATAAGATATACTCCATATAATATTTTAAGCATAAAGGCTTATCTAGTTGGTGTAGTCAAGTATTTTGTTAGAAGAGGTCAAGGGTTCAATTCTGCATAGCCAGAATTTGTTTTCTTAAGGGAAAGCAAAAAGTATAGTGATCGTTCTAAAAGACAGTGGTAAGCAGGAGTTGAATCTGCGCTGCTGGGTTAAAACCCAACAATTTCAACCACTCGCACCATTAGCTTCTTCGATAGTGTAGGTTGCAAACGTATTCTTTATACATTTACTAATACATCTATACAAATAAATATACAGAGTTTCAATCGAAAAATATGGGTGCTATGACACCCCAATCCTTCTATATAGATCCACCCTTGCAGCTACCTTCTACCATTAAACGAAAGACCATTAAGGACAAAGGATAAAAAAGAAAGAAAATTAAATTAGTATATATATACATTACTCTCTAATAAGAGGGAAAGGGCAGGAGGAGCAGGCAGCTTTCCGTCAATATGACTGCTTCTCCTGCTTGTTTCTTCTTCAGCTGTTTGCTCCGTGATTTTATTATATCACCTCTAATTATTAATTATTATAGGTCATTATGTATTAAAAATTAATAATATTTAATAAAAAAATAAAATAAACATTTATGATGTTCATTAAATATCGTTGTTAATTAATTATTATGTGTCATCTGAGTATTAAAAAATAATAATATTTGATAGAAAAGGTAAAAAATAATACGAAATGATAAATTAACTATTGATATTTTAAATGAACTTGACGACTTATATATATGAGGTTCACTTAAAAAAAATTACAAATATTTTTTATAGTAATTTTGTTATATCACTTTTAATTAGTACTTGATTTTATTATATCACCCCTAATTAATTATTATATGTTATTCACCTATTAAAAATTAATAATATTTAATAAAAAAAGTAAAATAGACATTTATGACATTTCTGCTTCAACTGCTTCAATTATCTCCGTCAATATGTCTGCTTCTCCTGCTTATTTCATAAGCTGCTTACTCTGTGATTTTATTATGTCATCTCTAATTAATTATTATAAGTTATTTATGTATTATAAAATTAATAATATATAATAAAAAAGTAAAATATATATTAATGATATGTCTACTTCAGCTACTTCACCCATAATTTGACTATATCACCCATAGTCAATTATTATAAGTCATCTAAATACTAAAAAATTAATATTAAAAAATTACTATAAAGTCATCTAAGTATTAAAAAATTAATAATATTTAATATTAAATTTACCTGATATTTTCTATGAGGCCTATTTAATTTTTTTCGCGCAAGTATTTTTGTATAGTAATTTTGGTATATCACCTCTATTTAGACATGTCTGCTTCGCTGTTTAAATCGTAATTTTACTATGTCACTCTTAATTAATTATTATGACCATTTACGTATTTTGTCAATTAATAATATTTGATAAAAAAGGTAAAATAGATATAAAATGATAAATTAACTCTTGATATTTTAAATTAACTTGACGTCCTATACAAGGTCCACTTCAAAAAAATTTCACAAGTATTTTTTATAGTAATTTTATTACATTACTTCTAATTAGTTGTTGTGAGTCATTAATACATGTCTGCTTCGCTGCTTCAATCGTAACTTTACTATATCACCCATAATTAGTTATTATGGCCATCTAAGCATTATGGCACAAAAGCTTAGACAGCGAGAACGATATATATTATTTGAAAATTACATAAAACATATTATACATTACAATAGTTAATAACTTAAAATATCTAAAGAAATAATATATTATATATTTTTTAAAAATATTATAAATAACAATAATTAAATAAATTTTTAAAAAGTGAGGGAATGAGGCGCAGAAGCAGGCAGGTCTCCGTCAACATGCTTACTTCTCCTGCCTGCTTCCTCTGTGATTTTATTATGTGATCTCTAATTAATTATTATAAGTTATTTATGTATTAGAAAATTAATAATATTTAATACAAAAGTAAAATTGATATTTATGATCCTGCCTCCTTCATAAGTTGCTTCTTCTGTAATTTTATTATATCATGTCTAATTAATTATTATAAGTTATTTATGTATTAGAAAAATTAATAATATTTAATAAAAATTAAAATAGATATTTATGACATGTTTGTTTCAGCTGCTTCATCCAAGTATTTGTATAATAATTTTGTTATATCACTTCTAATTAAACATGTCTGTTTTGTTGTTTCAATCTTGATTTTACTATGTCACTTCTAATTAATTATTATATCATTAAGACATGTATGTTTTGTTGCTTCAATCGTAACTTTATTATATCACCCATAATTAATTATTATGGTCATCTAAGTATTTAAAAATTACATAAAAAGTCTTATAAATTACAATAATTAACAACTTAAAATATCTAAAAAAATAATCTGCTATATATTTTAAAAATATATATATAAAAAAATATTATAAATTATAATAATTAAAATAAATTTTTAAAATATATTTATTGGGATCGTGGCTTACACGAGCTATAGTAACTGCTATATATACAAAAGGAAACAACAAAGAAAATTTGAAGAAGTAACTAGAATGGTGGGGGCGTGATAAGCAAGATGAGGTAAGCGATTTCATAATAACTTTGTGCTTACGCTTTCCATGACATGATTAGATATATTGCTGGGATCCACAAGCCAATTATATTATGTTTGGTCCTATTTGATAATGATAGTATCATACTTGCTAATTAGGAAAGCCAAAAATCAACGATAAGAAATCTTTATTGAGGTTGATTTATTTGTTGGGGCCAAAATAGTTCAAATATACTCCTAACATCGCATAAGATATATTATGTAATATGAGATTTTGTTTATGTATTGCTCCCAATAATTTTTTCTTGAATGAGGTTTTACGTGACTCGTTATTATACATGGGCTGAGTTGAATATTAATGTCGTGTTTCTAACATCAATCGAGTAAAATTACTTCCACAAAAATCTGTTGAGTTTTTTTTTGTGTGCGCGCGCATGCGTCTTCAAAGCTACGGGCGTATATAAATTTCTTATTGTTCCGGGTACATAAATCTGCATGTTAGTTCAAACACTTTAACTAAGTCCAAGAACAAACTTGTCAAGAATAACTAGAAGTTTTATCAACTTCAACACAAGAAGTGTGTTAATCAGTATTTTAAAGAAAAGAGATGAAGCAGAATAAAGCCAAGTCCTCCAAATTCACGAAATGTCTTTAAGGAAATAATTTCCTTCAAATACCCAAGGTTGCGGAATTTTTCTCCCAGGATAAAATGACTTCACAACCAGAATGTAGTGGTACCTTAAACGTTCTGGTTTTCGTCGAACTCACTCAACGGGAGATGATCACACAAAGTTTTTAGAAGCAAGAGAAATGTTTTTTCTTCTGCAAAAATTTTTCGTACTAAACCTTTGGAAAAATGCAGGCTTATATAGTTATGAAGTGCCTCTTTGGAAAAGAGGCAATGGTTCATCGAAAAGGTGTATCTTTTTGAAATAGTCATGTTACTTGTGTCCCTTCCGAGCAACTTTGCATTTCTACATGCTTCTGCATTTATGTTAATGGAGGAAAAAATATTACGTTTTTCATTGAATTTTCGGACTGGTTTTTTCCAAGTTTCAAATAAATTTTGGAAAACTAACCTCATCAATCATTTGACAAATTCAAATATGAAGCCAAGCAAGTGACAACAACCAAGACTCCTCTTTGTTCTTATCTCACTATTCATGTAGAGATGTGTTTCTGAATAAGAACACATGAAAGTTTCTTTCTCCCACCAATGTGGGAGAATTAATAGACTTTCCTTATTTCACTACTAAAAAGTCTTGTTTTAGCTATCGATTTAGTGAGGGCAGCCATCACTATAAGGTGTCTTGCTAATTTAAGCCTTACTAATTATTAGTGAGGGAGACCCTCGCAAAATATTGAAGGACTCCGATACTAAGCCATCGCTATATTGGTCTCACAATTTTTCAAAAAGAATAATGTAGTTAGGGACATCCCTTGCTATATTAAAAAAAAAAAATATTAACTTATAATTTAGTGAGGGATGTCCCTTGTTATATTAAAAATATATATAATATTAATTTATAATTTAGTGAGGGACGATCCTTGATACGCGAAAATTAATAAAAAAAATATAAATTTAAATATACTGAGGGATGTCCCTCGCTAAGTTAAATAAAAAATTATTTTGATATTTGAATATTTTGAGGGATATCCCTCCCAAAGTCTCTTGCTAATCTAATTGTATTTTTAGTTTTTTTACTAATCAAAACTCAATATTTCAATAGAAAATAAAACGTTCAACCAATAAAATAATAAAAAAATACTTTCAAAACAATTCAAATATTAAATTTAAGCAACCAAATTTCATACATATTCATTCAACTTAAACAATATGCAAATCAATTATCAAAAAAGTATGTAAACAATCACCAAAATAAATTCTTTAATTTCAAATACTCCAAACTAATAAAATCCAAAACTAAAATAACATCACCTAATACTCCATTCTATCGTTCTCATCCTCTCCACCATCATCATTAGAGCTAGGGGTGGAAAACGAGGAAACTTGATTTAAGGTATTTACTAACGCCTTGAGTTCTTGGTCGTCTGACTCAAGTATCGTCCTACGTCACTCCCCTTCCATCCTACTTTTGCGTTACTCCTTGTAGTTCCAAGCAAGCTTCTGAACGTCTTGTCACATCTACTCAAGTTGCTCATCTGACATGGTGGCAGAATTCCTTATACATTGCAATCCACACTGGAGGCAGTGAAAATTCTTCTCAGAGCAAAGCCTGTATGCCCTTTCCTTATACGCATCTCCAACTATATATATCCAGCCAGCAGGAGAGAGTTTCTTACTCTGATGACATGACTGGATTGCCTTGATCATCTATCGATCGACTCCTTTTAAGTTTTTCAATTGCTTGAACATATCAATTCTACATTAAAAGTAAAATTATAGTATATAATAAACGGTATAGAATCAACTTTCCATTAGTAATAATTTTATAACCAAGTCATACTACACATGAGAGTTGTATTCTTTGTTGACCAATTAGAGGTAAAAATATACTATAACTCATAATCAATATATTCAAACTTTGCTTGGACCAGATATGACAAAAATGAATCAAATAATAACTCACAACTCAAATCGCCCAGCATGAACCAACACTTGTTTTTATTTTTAATTTTGCTTTCTCTCTTTGATTCTCAAATTCTTCAAAATTCAAATAATTTTAAATCCATGAATTTTGGTTCGTATATTATGTTTTTTTCTTTTTGGGTTAGACTTCGACATGTTAAGTCAAGTCAATCCATGAATTATCACTCGATTCACTTAAACTTTGAACTAGTTAATTAAGAAAAATGAGTTACAAATAAATAGATCGATTTTGTTAGTTTGAGTACGTACAAACCTTGATACCGTGAGAAGAAATATGAAAAAGGATGTCTTAGAGATGACAATACACTTAAGCTTTTTCTCCACTGTCATTCCCACAAGCAGATCCAAATCTTCAACATTATGACTATTTACGTCACAAAGTGTTTTGATGGCTTCATCATCATCATCCAAATCTTCCCATTTGGAGATGAAAATCTGCAGCATTCTCCTGCGAAATTCAAGAATTGAAGAACTAAAATCAAAGAATCGAATTAGTTCAATTCAATCTGAATTTTTAATTTTTCAATGTTTATGTCCACACCTAATTATTCCATTTGATTGATAATCCATTCAAGAACAGTTAATCATCTCGTCTGATTGACAACATAAACCGACTCATTTAAGAAATTCCTCAACACCTTGTTTGGACTTTAACAACAAAAAAAATTCAAGTACATGTAGAACAAAGGATATTCAAATATAAATAGAACATTGCATTCCAATCAAGTGTAATTTGGGTAACAAGAAAAAGTTGAGGAATAGTGAAAGACAAAGTTACCTTGAAAGCTTTGACAGTAGGCAACTTCAGAGAGAAAGATGAGATTAGAATTTAGGATTTTCTTGAGAAATTAAAATTTAATCCAAGTTTTACTTTTTAAAAATATCTGAAAAAAAAGAGAGAAAATAATGGAAGGAGAAGGAGGGAAACAAGGAGGGATTTTCATTTTAAGATTTTAACTCAAGCCTTTTCAATTTTGTTTTTATTAAATAAATAATTTCTACTATAATTTTAGTTGATAAATTTTTAAAGTATATGTGAATCAAAAAAAAAAATTAAAAATAATTATAATACCATTAAAAATTAGATTAATTTTTTATCCATATTTTAAGGTGTATTTATTCATCATATTAATAATAAAATAATTACATACATTACGGGGTGTTTAGTATGAAGGTTATGTTTGGTTGGCTTATATATTTTGAAAATATTTTCCAAACCAACTTATTTTCCTTAAATCTAAGGAAAATGATTTCCCTTCAAAAAGTAAGGAAAACATTTTCCAAAACTCTCTTTCAACTTCACTTTAAAGTTGAAATGTTCATACAATTCTCAAAATCATCTACCCCGCCCCCAATACCCTATCACCCCAACACCACTTCTACCCTCACTCCGCTCCCTACCCCTACCTCCACACCACCCCACACCCCCAAAATTCAATTGTTTTAAAAAGTATATCAAAATTTTTTTTTAGTCCATCCCTTACCCCCACCCTAGCCCTACCCCTACCCCCACCCCTACCCCCAAAATTCAATTATTTTAAAATGTATTTCAAATTTTTTTCGTAGTCCACCCCTTACCCCACCCCACCCTTACCCCTACCAGACCCCCTTCCAAAAATAATATCTATATTTTATTAAAACATTTAAACTTTTCTCTTACCCCTCTATCCTCGCTCCCCCCTACCAGCCCCCTCTCCCATCCCTTCCCCCTCCCCCACCCCCCTTCACCCCCAACCTAAAAAAAAAAAAATTAAATTTATTTTTTAAATTTTTTTAATTTTTTCTTCCCCTTTCTCCCTCACTCCCCTACCCTGACCCCCAGCTCCTACTACCCCCTCCCCCTTCCGACCAATTTAAAGAAAAAATTAACAAAAAGAATTCTAAACTCTTTTTTACCCCACCCATACTACCTATTCTGACACCCCCACCCCCCCCCACCCACCCACTCCCTTCCCAAAAAAGAATTTAATTTTTTTTAATTTTTTTTTAAAATTCTAAAAGTATTTTTACGCTTTAACTAAACATTAAAATATATTTTTTGAAAAATAATTTTTCATTTACCAATCAAATACTAGAAAATATTTTCCATCCACTAACCAAACATAAGAAAACAAGTTAGAAATCAACTTGTTTTCCAGAAAAACGTTTTCTAGGAAAATATTTTCCATGGAATATTTCCTTCATACCAAACACACCCTACATCTTATAGTATTTTTCTTATTATTTTCTAACTTTTAAATTTTTAATTAAAAATTAAATAAATATAAATCAATTTAGCTTTAAAAATTTATCAAATTGACTCTTGTACCAAAATGTGATAAATAAAAAATGAAATGAGTCAATATAAGTTGTTCGTTACTAATATTTCTTAAGCATACCATTAATATACTTCGTTTAGTAT
Source organism: Capsicum annuum (assembly GCF_002878395.1). Classification (NCBI taxonomy): domain Eukaryota; kingdom Viridiplantae; phylum Streptophyta; class Magnoliopsida; order Solanales; family Solanaceae; genus Capsicum; species Capsicum annuum. Next base: position 14,825,912 of record NC_061119.1, on the reverse strand, counting down.
AATCATCAATTTATAGATTAATTAATCAATAACATTTGCCAGGAAAGTTACAAATACGCTTTAACTTGTTATAATTATTGACGTTGGTTAGTCAATCAATACTATTTCTTAAAGATATCATTAATGCATTTTTATTTTAATTAATTAATAACATAATGTAAAATATCATTAATTCACTTTTGTATTTTATATATTTTTAAAGCCGTCTTAAATGGGTAATCTGGAGTTGGCTTTGACCCGTATTCTATTTATTAGAATATGAACAAATAACTACAAAGAGAAATACATAAAAACTGCTATCTTATGCATGTTAATCAATTAATAATGTTTTTTAAAAATATTACTAATATAATTCTACTTGTATAATAATTATCAAAATTTAAGATAATCAGTTATTATCATTACTTAATAATACAATTAATATACTTCTACTTAACGTAATTATTAATTCATAAGTTAATTGTCAATAGCATTTTTAAAAATGACACGAGTACACTTCATTTAATTAAGTCGTTAGCGTGTAAGCTAACCAATAAGTAATAGTAACCTTTTGTTAAGAATATCACATATGCACTTTCACTTATTTTAATATTGATGAATAAACTAACAATCAATAATAATTTTTGAAAAGTGCAACTTATGTACTTATTTGCAATTATTATCTTGTATCTCTTAATAATCAATAATACTTTCATAAATACTATTAATATATTTCTACTTAATATAACTGTCAAAATATATGTTAATATATCATTCAATAATATTTATGAATAATATCACTAATATACTTACAGTTAATATATTTGTCAATGTATAAATTAGCCAGTAATTAATATTTTAAAAATAAATAACTAATACGTTTTGCTTAATTTAACTATTGTATAAATTAATAAATAAATATTATTTTAATAAAGATATGAAAGATACACTTATACTGTATTGTAATTATTGACATATAAATTTTATCAGTCAATAATATTTCATAGTACATAGCTACTTAGTGTAATTTTCAAGTTATAGGACAACCGATTAATAACATTACATAACTAATTAATTAATAACGGTACTACTTATACCACTAATACACCTCTATTTTTATTATCAAATTACAAATTAATAAATCGTTATCTTTTATTAAGAATACCACTAAAATATTTCTATTTATTTTAATAATCACTTTCTAAGATACTCATTCAAATATATATATATATATATATATATAGATAGATAGATAGATAGATAGACAAACACACATATTTTTATTTATTTAGAGAGTGACTTCAACATGTGTGGCTGTTGTCCAAAAAAAATTGCTGTAAGGGCATTATTGTTAATTTAAATAAAATCTTGTGCATTGTTGGATTGTGCTGTAGCTTAAAAAAAATGAACATAAGTATCTAATGACTAAACAATCACACAACTTTCTCTTAATGCTAATTGTATCCCCATATGATGTAATCTTTCCACATAATGGACCCACTTTTATGGCAGCAGTGCAATTACCTTATGTTTTTGTTTTATTGAATACAAAAATAATTCTAATTTTTGTTTCAATATTTTATGCATGTTTAATAGCTTTTATAATTTTGATATAATTAAGTAATTTTAAATAAATTATAATTTATATTAATTAATCAAATTAAATTTTAAAAGTAATATATTTCATATATTTATTGTTAATTTGTCTCTTATATTAAAATATATTTTTTAAAAATTTATATTAGCAGACTAAAAAAAAGTTATCATTTTTTCTTAATATTAATCTTGTGATTAAGTGAATATATCAAATATTAAATGTCAAATTTAGATTTTCAAAATACATTAATAAATATTTTTAAGATTCGTGTCAAATCAATATGGACCAAGTAAAAATATTAAAAAATATTTATTAAATCGACGTAAATTCCTAATAAGATTTTACCTTCGTAAGGGGCAAACGTAATTTACTATTGTATCAGAAGAAAATTTATCAAGCATATATTAATAAAATTTATCAATACTAAAAAGATACAGATTTATGACATGTTTAATTTATTTCTTTTTACAAAAAAAATAATAATTAAGATAATGTTATAAAATCAAACAGCAAGAGCACAAAAATACATATTTTTTCATTTGAATTTATGTGGTGTACTTTGATTAAAAATAAACTTATTCATTTATATGGTTTAGTTTGGCTAAATGTTAAGATACAATTTTTCTTTTACTTTTCATATATATTCTAAGACATTTTATTTTAGAAAAAAGTTATGCATTAAGATATTTGAGCCCATAACAACATTAGTGGTAAGAACTAGATGCACTTTGTCCTCTCTATACCCCACTTTGAGAAAATTCATGGGATATATTATTATTATAGTCCATAACTATAGGTTTTGATATAAAATATCTTAGCACTATAAAATTTTTAAATATAAATGATTAATTTTTAATGGTTTTAAAAAATAATATCTACTAAAATTACAGAATTTAAAAAAAAAAAATTAAAAAATAGTATCTACTAAAATTAGACCGTATATTTTTATCTTAATATTTGTTATTTTTGTAAAAAAAATAGATATAAAATGTTAAATTAACTATTGATGTTTTAAATTAACTTGACAACTTATATGAGACTCACTTAAATTTTTTCCATAAGTCTTTTTTTATAGTATTTTTGTTCTATCAATTTTAATTAGTTATTATAAATCATTTAAGACATGTTTGTTTTGCTACTTCAATCGTGATTTTACAATATCACCCCTGATTAATTATTATGATTATTCAAGCACTAAAAATTTAATAATATTACAAAAAAAGATAAAATAGACAAAAAATGATATGTCTACATAAAAAATTATTTGATTATCGAAATTGTATTAGTGTACATATATTGGGATGGAACAAAGAAAGACGTAAAATAACATATATTATTTAAAAATGAGACAAAATTATTTTAAATCACAACAATTAAGAATTTAATATGTATATATATATATAATCTAATTAACTATCGAGATTTTGTCCGTGTCACATAAATTGAGACACAAATAGTATTCATATTATTGAAACAATATGTAAAACATATTATAAATCACATAATTAAAATTTTAAAAATTTATAAATAGAAAATATTTAGAAAATTTCTAAATTATACCAATGTCACTTAAATTGAATAGAAGAAAAAGTATTATATAATACAACAATTAAAAATTTAAATTATTGTAATGCTTGATTATCTAAATTCTATTTGTATCACATAAATTAATATTAAAAAATAATATATATTGTGTCCGTGCTAGCACGGGCTATCAATATCTAGTATATATATAAGTATGTAATATAAAAGTGTGAAAAGAAAAAAAATAAAGTAATTATTGAGAGATCAAATAATTTATCACTGTCATTAATCTTTTGTAAATACATAATATAGTGATTTATTAAATACTCAATTTTATGTATTTAATTTAGTGAGAAACTTCCCTCGCTATATTGGAAAAAAAAAATTATAAAGTAATACTATATATCATATCGAGGGACTCCTTGGATAACTTCTATTACATTTTTATTTATGTTTTAATTAATAAATCATTGGTACCAACCAAAAAAATAGTAATAATTATATTTAAATTTTTTAAAATATTAATTTAGTTTTTATTATTTAGCGAGAGAGAGTACCTCGCTATAGTAAATTTATAATCAATTTTTTATCATCACCATAATTTAGTGAGGGACATCCCTCTTTACCTTCTAAGAAAAATTAATAATTAAAATATTTGACTTACGCGAGCGACAACATTGCAAAGTCCCTTGCAATAGCGATATATATTTTGTCCCTCGCTAACCTTGACAGCTAATAGCCAAGTTTTTAGTAGTATTTTTTAGTACACTTTTCTTTTTTAAGTGTGATGTCATTTTTCCCTTCATTTTTCATTTACACTTTTAACTTAAACCCACATTTCTATCGTTCTTAATATCTTATCCTTAATACTGATTATTTATAGGAGCATATATAATCTGCATACACCAATAAGGAAACTTAATATGAATCTCCAAATTCTTCAAACATATATGTTTGTTTCTTAGAGAAAAGAAGCTATAACGATACTGCTCGCTCGGTCTATCTTTATTTATCTACTTATATCCATTTTAAGAAATAATAAATAATAAGATAATTTTATTGTATCACCATTTAATAATTTAATATAGTAAATATAATGCATTAAAAAATGTATTAAGTAATGAATAGTATTTAATAGCAATGATAAAAATGATAAATTATTCATTAATTTTTTAAACTATTGCTGAATATCTATTTTTAATACAATGAAAAAGTAAAAAATGAAGGTGATCGTACTTCTCTGACTTATTAGTTATGAGCATCTCTCCGTCTAAAATAATGCTTAACTGAGATTTTGAATTCCAAAACCTTGGCTTTACTATGCGTAGAATTACAAAATAATTAATCGAATACTATGAAATGTACTCTTATCGCCCATTAAAACACGGAAAAGAAACTTTGTGCAATTTATACACCTTTTAATATGAATCATATTTCATGTATGATACATAATTACATGAGATATATAACAAAAAGAGATTAAACAACTATAGTTTTTTCTTCACCGCAATCCTGATGGTGTTGTACGTGATGGCGATGACTCAACTGACGATGAACTTCCTGATTCAACTGGCCCAAAGAACAAATCGGACAAGTGATGTCCTACATCTTCCGGAGAAAATCTAATCACATGACTAGAATGTCTCTCTTTTAGTATCGTATCTCTATGTTTATTGTAGAACTCTCTATAAACAGGAAGTATTTTCCTCGCGATGGACACTTTCAAATCATCACGGAGCTTACTATTTGGTACGACGCACACAGATTGCTTCCGATGAACTTGCTCGAATGCCGAGTTGAATCTCTTGAAAACCTCCTTCACTTGTTGTGGAGTCATCGAGGCGTTCGGATCATGCTGGAGGGATTCAACAACATGGCTCCATCCTAACCGTTCATAATTTAACGCAAACTTTCTGATTTTTCCCTCTTGTTTTGATATCCAATTTTCACCTAACAAATACTTGAGATTCGATGAACGGACTTTTACGACGATGTACTGGAGATTGTTAGCTAAGAAGAGGTACGCAAGGGACACTTCCTTGTAGTGCTTCGCTTTGGTATCGAGTTTACAAAAAAGAATTAGAATCAACCATGCAAATCGGAGTGAGATCGCCGGTGCCGGAGACTCATCGGAATCAGCAATACCAAAGTATGATTCCGGCAATGAACCTTTAGCCGGAGGAAGAGATTCTCCCAGGATATCTGAGAGTACGTTGCTGTAATCGGCAAGTAAAATGATGTAATTCATTGCGTCAATGACAAGAGGATGGATTCCCCCACCAGCAATTATGGTCTTTGATGATTCCTTCAGTAGAGAAATTTCGAACTCAGACAATGCCGTCCTTATAGACTCGCCGAGCTTGACGAGTGATGTCAATGCTTGAGATCGAAGAACGGATTCTGAATCAAAGGAAAATGTAGCTTCAATGTCAGCCCAGTGTTCGACAATGGAAGTGTACATATCGAGTAGACGGAACACTTTTTCTGGTGACTTCTTACTGTTTTTCACTACAATTTCTGGGAAACTGAAGAGAGTCATGGCTCCATCTTTTGAAATTTCAGTAAAACATGACTCTCTGATTGCATCATTGGATGCGAATACGTAATCGGAGAGAATCCTCTCTCCGTTGAACAATATTTTCATGGCTACATCGACCGCGTTAAGCCAATCCTTAATCTTCATATCCATAACTTCCCAACGCATTTTATGAACTTGCGATGAACTCATCAATTTCTCGACACCGAGTCTATAAATAGCTTCATCAATGATAGATTTACGCATAACTTTGTAAATCTTCAAGCACTCTAACGTATAGCCAGTAGAGATCATGCACTCAGCTATTAATCTCAAATCTGCCATTACAACATTAGAAAAATCCTCAACTTCAGAAATAGATTCACCGGCAATTGCTACACGTTCATCATCATTATCCTCAACATCAAACTCAGAAGTACTCGATAGTGTACTTATAGAAGTACGTGAAGACACAGTAGATATAGATTCAGGATCCAAATGAGCTCTATTTATTGATAGAATCTGATAAAACTCCTTCTGGAGTCTCTTCATCGCAATTTGTATCAGAGATTGAGCACGAACAAGCTTATCAGATCGCGAATTCTCAGTTGCATGAAAATGCATCGCCTTATGTAAATTGTTCACAACCTTGATGAAATCCTTGGCTTCTTTTCTGTTCTCGTAGAACAGAGAAGTCACCTTAGCGAAAGTAGTAGTGTGAGGATCCCATTTCGTGATCATCGGCTCCGCCATCTCAATAGTCCGATCGATCACTGCTTCTGAAAAACTTGGCCGTGAAGGAGAATAGAATTGTGAAGTAGATGGAGAAGTACTATCAAGTGTTGGATGTTTAGGAGAAAACCAATTAAGAGTTCTCATGCCTTTTCTCGGCATCGTGTTATTATCTGTATCGAACTTATACGTTTCAAATGCGAGAGTGAAATTATCAAAATTTGTGTATTTTGGATTATGATTTTTGGATGAAGAAGGAAGAATTATAATGTCTTTTCATGGGGTAAGAAGGGGTATATATAGAGGCAAAATGAGAGGGGTGCAAATAGTATTGGACTCTTTTGAGTCAGAAATATACACACACGGAGGAATATTAGTTAGGAGTTTGAATATTATTATAATTCACACGTTGCTTTAACAACAAGAAGTTTTGAATTATTCATATATTCACATTTATATATATAGTTTTCCTGTTGCTTATAAGATATAAAATGTCCTAATTCAATGTATTTAAGTTTAAGATATCGAAATGATCTAGAAATTACCTTAACTTGGAATATATTTATACGCTAAAACAAAAGAGCTGGATAAATAAATAATTCAATAGGAATTTCACCGAGTGAAATCTACAAAGGTGTTTTTAGAGGAAATAGGCAAAAAAAAAAAAAAGGTTACGTACTCTATAGTATAATATACTTCGTGGGCTTTGACTTTTGACATTTTAAATTTTAATCATCAATTTGAGATGCTGAAAAAAATAATTATGTAAGAATGAGATATTTATTTTGCCATATGATCCAATGAATCAAAGTCAATGATATGTCTTGATATTAAATAGCATATTTTTCATATCGTACCTGCATTAGAAATAGTTTTTCATTCCTCTACTTATATTCGTTCTGAAATATTTCACTTTTCTTCTTCTTTTTCTTATTTTTTTTTTTTCATGTGAGAAAAGTTGTCTTAAATTTATATCACTCAAAATGTTGTTCAAGTTGGCCGTTTGATATACATTATGTGCCAAACAAATTGGAGCTTAATAAATTTCTTATTTCTCTTTCAAATTTTGTGCAGCTTATTTTACTGCAATATTTTGTCATACTATTAAGCTAAGAATAAATAAAGATTATAAAATAAGGAAAGGGTGGATTATGTTAATACGTGTAATTAACAATAGTAATTACTTGAAAATGACACATACAAATGATAATTATTTTCATGATCTTGGGGCATTAAGAGTACAGGAATATAGTCTTTTTCCTTCTTCTGAAAATAAGAAAAAAGTCAACAGCAGCTTTCTTTTCCAATAACGTAAGCCCATATATATCTAAGGAAAAAAACAAAAGTTACAAATAAGGCATGACGAGATATGCTTATCATATCATATATACTGTTATACTCCTGCTAGTAATTTAATTTAAAATTTTCTCTTTCACTCTTAATGAAACTTACTTTTAATCACATATATAATCAAATTATTAAAATTTATTTTATATCATAAATTTTAAAAGCCTTTTATTTTTTAAAATTATATATCAAGTTAAATAATATTACATTGATTGAAATTAAAAAAAATATCTGATAAAAATTATTGAATTCACGTAATCCTCGTCGATGCATCACGAGTTTCACAAAGGGAGATGCATATATACATTGCAAATAAACAAAAACATTCATCTAACTAAGTCGTTATGCCAGCTGGATATTAGCAGTTAGCAAAATACACCCATTTTGACTATAAGTAGTTTTTTTTAGTTAATAAAGATTAATTATTTATCAGCTCCATATCTATGACTCCTTTCTTAATTTCTTATACTTTTAGTATTAGTAGTAGAAGAAATGAAATTGGTATAGGAGAGTTTGCTCGTTTCGTATTCAAATATTTGCTCAACGTGTATTATTTTCGTACAGAAATTTTTTCGTAAATAATGACCATATATGAAGAAGTATTGAATAAATGAAAATTGTTTATAATGTTTTATTCGACATCTCTGGCTTAGTAATTAGTCTGAATAGTATCACATCGTGTTAAGAGTATTTTTAGTATTTTAATTGAACAATTGATATTAGAGACAATTATTCGACAAGAAAAGAATAGAGATGGTGGAGCGATGGGATACGTGGAGCCCGACTTACTTCCTTTGTCCGTTTGTGGACCTTGCTTATCAGAGACGAACCCAGAATTTGAAGATAGCGGGTGCACCATTATCTTTAACATAGACATATCAATTATCAACTACATAATTTGACATACAACTCTGTCAAACTTAAAAATTGCAAAACAATTACTAGTAAAGTATAAATTTCAAAATGATCAAATATCATTAATTTAGTACTAATATAACAAAAGAAAATCATCCTTTCATACTAGACATCGATGCGTTTTTATATTCTGAAAATGGTCAATGATTGACTCGTTGCTTATATTTATAAATATATTCTTCTCAATGTAATAAATTTACCGTATGTTGTCATCAATAGCCACAAAATTATGAAGGAAAAAGATAGATTGTAGGAATGGGAGAAAGAAAAATTTGTTTGGAGGGACTTTTGGATTTGGGAAAAATATTTAGGATTGGGGGTGGGTGGGTTGAGAATATTGAATACGGGTATTGGGGAATTATATTAATATTTATTTTTAAATTAAGGTTGGGCCAGCTGAGCTGGAACATGTAAAGGGTAAAAAAAGCTTAAAAATTAGAGCACCCACGCAGGAATTGTATGAGCGACATTAGCTTCCAAAGGAAGCTTAAAGCTTAGTGTCAAATCAATGCACCCAAACAAGTTTTGCTATTAAGGATGCACAACTTAATATATTAACGTAATTAGGATATCTATATATATATAATTTTTTTAAAAAAGTTACCGGGTGTATGTGCTCCCTCACGGTGCCACATGGATCCGCATCTGTTGCTTATACTTTCAGCCGTAGCTACGAAGATACATATACAAAAAGAAAAACAATGAATTTTGTTGGTCATAAATACTAGATAGGTGTTATTTAGATGTGATGATGACAGAGGTGGACTTGGTTCAAAAAGTAAATACATATTGATACAACATCTCATATTGATTAATATTACCCCGCTAAGATTATATTTAAATTGTTTTGGCCCACATATATATAAATATACCCCAATAAAAATTTTCTTTATGTCTTATCAGTTATCATTAGTATTTGGCTTTTCAAACGAATAATATGGCACTATTACTATTCAACTAATAGGACCCCAAGATCAATATAATCATGTCATGGAAAGCGCAAGCACCAAATTAAATTAATATGAAATGGCTTACCTCATCTTGATTATCAGTTATCACCCCAACATTCTAGTTATTAACTGAAATTTTCTTGCTTGCTTCCTTTTTGGTTAGTTACATATTAAAGTTATTTAATTTTCTTTGCTTTTTCAATCGTTGTTCTTAATGGTCTTAGATTTGTTGTGATTGGTGTGCTTTACCTTGTTCTTCTAGATGTTATTATAACTCATGGATATATTTACATCTGTCATTACTTTTATTTTATTAATCATTATGATTGCTCTATAAGAGCCTAGTACTGTTGGAAGACCAAATAAAGTCGCTTAAAAAAATTCATCTAATGTGGAAGCCCTCCACCCCAGTCAACCGATTTTGAATGACATTCCTCTTCCTCTAAGCACTATCTAGCCAAATGTTACTTGTTAAAACACTATCTAGCTAGGTTATATCTCTTAAACAATGATAACTGAAAGAATAATTAAATAATACTCAATCCGAAGTTGGTCCTGTTGGAGAACAATGATAAAACAATAATAACAATATTAATTAACTGTTAACACAATAAAATAATAATAGTAATATTAGCAGTAAAATAATAATACTTCAATAATAATATTATAATTAATATAATAACAGTAACAATGATATAATTATTTATTGACAAATTAATAATATTGAATATTAAACAATATTAAATAAAAGGTACTGAATATTAAATTAAAATTACTGCAATATTATTCTAAGTGATGTATTAATTATACTTGAGTCGTGCTAGACACGGTCTTAAGAAACTATTTTAGCAGTGTGAAATGTTTTCTCAGGATTAAATAAGCACTTCCTTGATTAATTAGAGGAAATTCTGAGTTAAATAAGTTTTTCCTAATTAACCAGAGGATACAAAAATCAACAAAATTATTAATATAAATACCAACAAGTTAATATAGATGGTGATATAATTAATAGAGCACTTTTTGTTAAATATTTCTATTTCTATTATATATAAGTGAAAAGATTGGGAACTACTATTTTGTCCTATCTAAAGATTAAGGTAAATAAATACCTCAATCAACATACAAAATATCTACTAAGTCTATTTCCACGCGTCTCCCTTCTTCACCGTTGAAAACATCTCCCAAATTTATATTTTCTCTTACCCTTAAAGCAATAGAGCTCCGTAAATTGGGGAAAATTAGGAATCTTCATTTCACCTCCTTAACTTCTGGTAAATTCTTGTTTGAAATATATATTACTGTTGTGATATTGTTAATTTTTAGTGAATTTATTTGCAAAAAAAAGAGAAATAGGTCCAAAAATTACAGATCTTGCTCTTTCTTTTTAATTTCTATATATTGGTTAATTCATGTGTGAAGTCTATGTTACTGTCAAGATCTGACCTAATTAACTGCACAAATTAAACTGATAAAAAACAATCGAATTCGGAGAAAGTTTCGTCTTTTTTGATTTCAGCAACAGAATTACAAATTTGACAACTAAAGGAAAATGAAATTGGAATTCGCCATGGTTGAGCTCCAAGCTGAACTGATAAGAAGAAGAAGAAGAAAAAGAAATCAGTAGGGAGAGAGAGAGAAATCCAGAGAGAATTTTAAGGGAGAGGAAAGAGGGGAAAGGTAGTTAGGTTACCAGATTTCTATTTCTGCCCCTTTCTCTCTCCTCGTGGCCTTTTATAGACACACAAGCTGCCACATCGACTGATCTTGGCCTTTAATCCATTTAATGATCTTTTAATCTGAACCGTTCATTTATTCCTCTAACTACCTTCAACCAACCTAATCGTAAGGTCATAACATTTTCCCTCCGCTTGCAAAACAGCCTTGTCCTCAAGGCTGAGAATCAAATCCAGGAAACTTGGACTTGAGAAAAGAATAATCCTCCCAAGTGGCATCTTCAAGAGCCAAATTAGATCACTGCACCAGCACACGAACACCAGCACTATTTTCCTATTGCACCAGTTGTCGCTGCAAAATCTTCACAGGATGCACTAGAAATTGCCCATCCATGCTAGTAGGTGGTAATGCAGTTTGAACCACAACATCCTTGCCTACTTTCTTCTTTAAAAGTGATACATGGAAAACAGGATGAACTCGCAAAGTAGGGGGTAAAGCAAGCCAGTAAGCTACTGGTCCCACCTTGGTAAGCACGTGATAAGGGCCATAAAACTTGGTACACAACTTCAAGTTTTTCCTCAGGGCCAAGGACGACTGCCTATATGGCTAAAGCTTAAGGAACACCCAGTCACCCACCCGAAACTCTCTTTCAGTCCGTTTTCAATCCGCAAACATCTTCATTCTCTCTTGAGCCTTAGAGAGATTATCACTAAGCAGCTGATGCATCTGCTGCCTTTTCATTACCAAATCTTTAGCAGCAGGTACAGTAGTAATCAAAAGAAGGCCTAGGGAAAGTTGTGGTGGCGTGTAACCATAAAGAGCCTCACATGGAGTGCACTGCAGACTACTATGAAAATTGGTGTTATACCACCATTCAGATAAATGCAACCATTGTTTCCAGTGAACAGGTTGATGAGAAGTCATGCATCTCAAGTAGTTCTTTATACACTGATTCACCCTTTCTGTTTGGCCATCACTTTGAGGGTGATATGCAGAACTAAAATGTAGTTGAGTACCCAAAAACTTGAATAGAGCTTGCCAGAAATTGCTCAGAAAAATCTTATCTCTATCAGAGACAGTGGATTTAGGCAATCCATGGAGGGTGTGTATCCTTTTCATGAATTTATCTGCAACAATACTAGCTGTAAATGGATGAACAAGAGAAATGAAATAGGCAAACTTAGACCTTCTATCCACCACTACATAAATCACTTCCTTACGCTAAGATTTGGGAAGGCCCTCAATGAAATCCATACTCACATGTCTCCACAGCTGATCAGGAATAGGTAAAGGTTGCAGCAGGCCAGGATATGGTATATTCTCAGTCTTGCACCTTTGACATACATTTCAATTTGCAATAATTTGGATTACTATCTGCTTCATGTTGGGCTAGTAAAAAACCTAAGACAACCTCTTGAGTGTTCCTAGTTGACCTAAATGACCGCCCAAAGGAGAAGCATGAAAAATCTTGATTAATTTTTCTCTGAGAGCACTAGAACTTCCCACAACTATCTTACTCTACCTTCTTAAAACACCAGCTGAATACTGGTATAAGTGAGGTCTAATAGTAGCAGTAGTCACCTCAGCTATGATCGTGGTTATCATGGGGTCATCTATATAGCTATCACTGAGATCCTCCATTGAGGGACCACAATAGTAATAGCATTAAGGGATTCAGGGATAGTATCTTGTGCTCTAAACTGTCTAGAGAGGGCATCCACCACTCTGTTTATAGCTCTTTTTTTATACTGAACTTCAAAGTCTAAGCCTAAAAGCTTAGTGAGACCCTTTTGTTGAATAGCAGTAGTAACTCTTTGTTCTAGAAGATATTTAAGGCTGAAATGGTCAGTCCTCACAACAAAATGCCCAAACTACATGTAGTGTCTCCACTTATCTACTGCATTCAACAAGGCCATGTGCTCTTTCTCATATATTGATCTGCCTCTGTGCTTAGGAGCAATAACCTTACTAAGATAGGCCAAAGGTCTTCCCTGCTGCATTAACACAACTCTTATACCAGATTGACTAGCATCAGTTTCCACTATGAAAACCTGAGTGTAGTCAGGAAGATCAAGCACATTAGTATAGGACATAGCAACTTTAAGTGCCTCAAAGGCTTGGTCAGCTTCAATAGTCCAGTGAAAGACATCCTTCTTAAGAAGATTATGCAAGGGTCTATATATGCTACCATAGCCCTGCACATACTTTCTATAGTATCCTGTCAAGCCTAAAAAACCTCTAAGAGCCTTAGCTGTAGTAGGTTTGGGCCATTCTTTTATAGTATTTATTTTATTAGGGTCGGTGGACACCCCTTCCGCAGTAATGATATGACCAAGGTATTCCACTCTAGCCTAACCAAATGAATACTTAGTTTTATTAGCATATAAGGTGTGCTCATGCATCACCTAAAACACTGTCTCGAGATGAATCAAATGGTCTTCCAAAGACCTGCTGTAGATAAGAATATCATCAAAGAACACCAAAACAAATTTCCTTAGGTAAGCTTGAAAAACCTGATTCATAAGAGGTTGAAATGTGGTAGGGGCATTAGTAAGACCAAAGGGCATGACTTTGAACTCATAGTGACCTATATGTGTTCTAAATACTATTTTGAACACATCCTCAACCTTCATCCTGATCTGGTGATAACCAGCTCTGAGATCAATTTTTGAAAAAAAAAATTACAGACCCTTGTAAGTCATCCAGTAAATCATCTATTATAGGAATAGGATACTTATCCTTTATTGTGATTTCATTCAAACCCCTGTAGTCTACACAAAACCTCCAAGAGCCATCTTTTTTCTTTACTAATAGTGCTGGGGATGAGAAGGGTGATTGACTATGTTGTATAATTCCATTATTCAGCATCTCAGCTACTTGTCTCTCAAGTTCCTCTTTTTTATGGTAGTTGCATCTGTAAGGCCTCAGGCTAACAGATAAGGTATTCGGCTTCAAAGGAATTGCATGATCCAATTTCCTCTCAAGTGGTAATAACTTAGGTTCAGCAAACAACATGTCATACTTGACCAATAACTTCTGAATTGCTCCATTACCCTCTGTTTGTTCTACCTCAGTCGTTCCCGTCATAAAAAATAAGTGAGCCAATAGTGTTTGTCATTTCCGTAATATCTTTCCCATAGTAGTACTAGTGATCATGTTGAGTTGTCCTTCTTCAAGCAGTGAATGATGAATCACCTTATCCGCCTTCTTACCAACAGTCACATAGTGATTCTTATGATCAAATGTGGTTGGATTAAATTTCTTCATCCAGTCATTGCCAAGAACAATATCAGATCCACCCAACTTGATAATCTTCAAATCTTCTCTAAATCCTTTACCGCCCATTTTCCAAGTATAGTCTATGAACTAGAACTGCAATAGACATAGTTGTCATCTGCAACGGTCACTCTGATTGGATGAGAGTACAAAGGATGATGACCAGTTTCTCTTACAGTCTGTTCATCTATAAAACTATGAGTAGCACCAGAGTCCACCAGTACGGACAAGGACTTGTTCTTTTTTGTGCCTCCAACTAGAATCGGATTGACCCCTAAATTACTTTCTGATAATGCATTTAAACACACAGCTTCCTGTATTTCTGAATTTAATTCACCTTCAATCTCTATCTCAGGGTTGTTAATTTGGTCCGATGGCATCTCTTCAATTTCTCTAGTAATGCACTGAAGTTGATTCATCTTACATTGGTGCCCAGGGTTATACTTATCCCCACATTTGAAACAAAGATGATTAATCTTTCTATATTCATACACTTCAGGACTCACCCTGAATACATTAGGTCTCACATTAGGGGTGTTTGTTCCTTTAGCAACCCGTGCATTGTAAACATTACTCGAAGGTTTGTACACAGGCTTAGCTTTCTTCAAGGCAGCCTCTATCGCCTTCTCTTGCATTCTAGCTTTCTTAATTGTAAAGCTCAAGGTAGCCGGTCGAAACATCTTAACTGTAAACTTAATCTCCTCCTTTAAAGCCTCCATAAAACTACACAAAAAATAAGCATCATTTAGGGCAGGGTTCCTGATGATCATGTGAGCCTTAAGATCTTCAAATTTGCTCAAAAACTCATCTACACTTCCTGTTTGAACCAATTTATTAAACTCTTCAACCACATTCTCTACTGCTACATCCCCAAATTGACTGCATAATTCGAATTTAAACTCTAACCAGGTTACTAAACCTCTACTTAGGGTTAGTGAATAGTACCATACTTCAGCATCTCCACACAGGTAAAGTGCAGCATTTTCAACCTTCTGATGTTCTGCAATTCTATAGAGATTAAATTATCGTTTGCATTTTCGAATCCATACCTTAGGATCATGACCTTCAAAGTTAGATAGCTCCAATCTCGGTGTAGGCGTTTGATTGCCCTGTTGTCGAGCTGGTCGACCTTCATTTCCCAAAATCGGAAGCAAGCCATCTCTTAAATTAGGATTTTCTTCACGACCACCATATGTCAAGACCTGACCTAATTAACTGCATAAATTGAACTAATCAAAAAAATCGAATTCGGAGAAAGTTTCGTCTTTATTGATTTCAGCAACAGAATTACAAATTTGACAACTAAAGAAAAATGAAACTGGAATTCGCCATGGTTGATCTCCAAGCTGAACTGATAAGAAGAAGAAGAAGAAATTAGTAAGGAGAGAGAGAGAAATCCAGAGAGGAAAGAGGGGAAAGGTAGTTAGGTTACCAGATTTCTGTTTCTGCCCCTTTCTCTCTCCTGGTGGCCTTTTATAGACACGCAAGATGCTACATCGACTGATCTTGTCCTTTAATCCATTTAATGAGCTTTTAATCTGAACTGTTCATTTATTCCTCTAACTACCTTCAACTAACCCAATCGTAAGGTCATAACAGTTACTGTTGTGATATTGTTAGCTTTTACTGTATTTATTTGCAAATCATTGATTACGGATGTTGAAGACTACTATTTTGTTAACTTTAACTCTGTTTTATTGCTTATTTGATATTTTTTTAGTTACTGTTGTTTGGCGACGACATAATATTGACTTAAAATTTTTAGACGTTATGTTAAATTTGAAAATTATAAGTAGCCACATACCATTTCAGTACCCAAACCTACAAAATTACTTTTGTTATTAACCAAGGGTATCGGTTAGTGCTCAATTAAATGGACTAAGAATCATGAGGTCGGTCCACAGATTTACCTGTTGGCTGTTGCTCGCACGTAGCAATTATCTTGGAAAATTAGTCGAGGAGCAATCAACTTGGCTTATCCAGCTCTAAATTTGTTAATACAAAGGTCGGATTAAATTTGAGAGTATACCTACTAAATGTCGCGCAGACATAATTGGCATGTGAAGTCTTTCCTTTATATGGTGGTTGGAAAACGCCAAATATCTAGCCTTGGGCATTTTGATATCTTAAAGTAGAAAACAAATTGTCTACATTTTGGATCAGCTAAATGAATACTCTTTCATGCATAGACAGTGAAACCCACTAAGGTAGGTAACAAGTATGTTGGAGAATTAGTCGAGGAGCAAGCAAATTGGTTTGAATATCTTAGTTAAAAGGTTTCTTTATCAAATGGAATCTGAGGTAAAAAGTATGATTAAAAAAATAAAATCTCAGCGAACTATCTCCTGCTGTGCCGACATGGGTACAACATCAAATGTAACTCTTTAAGTTGTTTGTAATAGTTTTATTCTGTAGTATTTATGTGTTCAACTACATAATAATCCAACAGAGAAAATAATTGCCACAAGTATGAAGTGTCCTATTCTTCATAATAGTTATGAAGTGATTCAAACATCACTTGAGCTCCAGAATAACTATAACTGGACCTGTTCTTTGAACCGTCTCGCCAGCCAACCACACCCTTCCTCCTGATTACTCTAACTGCAGAAACCAAAACTCCTTTTGCCTCTTTTACATTTCCATTGTGTTGCCTTCTTCCTATTTATAGCTAATATCATTCCCTTTGTCTCTTCTTTATCTCTGTTTACCTAAAAACGCTGCTGATTTGAGCCACACTTAACCATGAATTTCATCAAAACCAAATTATGTGCAAAGACCATTCATACCTTGTACAAGATGTTAGATGACTTGGTACTTCTAACCAAAGGTGGTCTTGTTGCATATCACAGCCTTGTGAAGAAAGTAGAAGACTACTTTGCAAATATTAGAATCACTTGACCGATCTTTATCCGTTGATGCATGGAATGCAAAGAGAAATTCTATGTCTCATCGCTTGCTGAAATCCCATGACCTGTCTAATAGATAGACCCCAGGTGTATATCGGCAGTATAGATATTACATTGGAAGGTATGTATCTTATGTTATCCTGGGAGTGAGACATTGGTATAATTCAATGATGAAGCTTGTCACAGTTTTCTGTTCCAAGTTATTATGTGATAATGTTAAATGTGATTACAATCTTCAGGGTAGGAAAACAACGATTGCGAGAAGGTCAAAATACAAGCAGCAGATTATTTAATCTTTTTGGTTGTTGGAGCATGCTTAGGAGTCCTATCCAATCAGAAGAATGGCACCTTTGGATACTATGACTATTTGTATAGTGTCATTGCTGTGTGAAAGTGGACTACTAGCTAAAATCTGAAACCAAGACATCTTCTAGCTGAACATATTTCCCTTATATATGGTGGATTTAACTTGCTTTACTTTCTATGGTGATATGATCAAAGTTGACTGATTGCATCAAATCGAGAGCACAGTTATATTTTCACCACATATATACATCTATTACTTTAACAAGAGTTAAAAATTTGCTATGCTTTTCTGGTCAAAATACTCAGCAATTTCACCTGCGCTATGTCATTGTTAATTTCGTGATGCTTCTTGATAAATTGCAGCACTCCTCATTAAGATTGCAGCATTGAGATCCTTTTCATTGGACAAGTTAAAGTACTGAAGATAGAGAGAAAGTGACATGAGTAGTTTAGCTTATTTTCTTTCCAAGGGTACAATAGACCATTTCAATACTCTTATAAAGCCTTTGGTTTTTCTGTCTATGTTCTATTTCTTAAATAGTCTAAGATCATCCTTTTTCGACAACTACCTCATTTTCTCTGCCTTGTATATTGGGTGACTGGCATAGCTTATGTGTTTGCGATTTTCTTTGCACCTGGACAGGCACAATTGGTATGTACTACAGTCACATTCTCCGTTGACATAATGTATTTCTTTTTCCTGATTCTTTATGCTAACAAGCTTCTTCTTCACCTTTCAAACAATGGTGTGTTCTCGTCATGTCATTTGTTATACACACCAACAGGAGAATCTTACCATAAATGTTAGACGTCTTCCCTTGGTGAATTCTCTTCCTGGTGAATGGGACAAAAAAATTTGGATGTTGCATCAATGCCATAAGTGTGCACAAATAGAAGGAGTTTCACCAGCGACTCGCAGAGTAATAATGTCAGATGCTGCTTGGTGACTCTCATTTGGAAAAATTCTTGGAACTTAGTTTTTCAAGTCATGCAACTGCTAATCGTGTTGCTAGCTGTGGTCATTCTCTGCAAAGAGACTTCCTCCGATACTATGGGTGTGTACTGCATGATATTTCTTAAGAATTGGGTTGGAATCTGCCAGAGTTCGAAATCACTGTGATATTTAGTCATTGCTACACCATCTTTATTTAGTGACTAACAGACTTTGCTTTTGCAGGTGTGGAAGTATGGTTGCATTCTTCCGCTATTCTTGATATTCTGTTAGTTCGTCTACCCCCATTAACTCTTGAATTTAATGGCTACACAAAATAGGAGTGGTTATGGAAAGAAGCAGCTGAGGTGACAGAAATTCTACACTCTTTTACTGCTATCTTGAAATAATCCATTCTAAGTATTTGCAGTGTTTTTGATTCTTTTTTAGGTCACTAAAACCATTAACATCCCTAAAATACCTTTTTACCTTGTGGTAAAAAAGTTTATGTCAATTCTACAATAGTACGTCATTAAGGGAAAAATGACAATTTTAAATTAATGATTTCCAATTATGAAAAAGTCTCAATTGTCTTGGAATGGACCAAAAAGGAGAGATTGGAATGTTTAATGGATCATAGGGTGTAATTGGTTGTGTTATGTTGTTTATTAACAATCTTTTCACAGTTGGAAGAGGGATAAGTGAACATGCAGTCAAGGTTGGAAGATGAGGGTGATGCCAAGGCTGCTCTACTGAGCCGGATACAAAAGCTTACTAAACTGATCCTTGTATCTTCAAAGAATTCAATTCCTGAGAGTCGGTTTTCTTCTGAAGATGATGTAAATTACCCTCTCTATTTATGTTGTGTTCTGTTTCTGTTTCCCATTATTTGCCCACTAGAACTCTAGGTGATCATTTCTAAATTTGGATTTTAGGCACATCAGATGTGTTCGATATTTCAACTGAATTCTTGAAGTCAAAAAGAATGTAAGAAACCTTTAAATAAAAGTCTGGGACTTCTTTACCTAATGGAGAATTAAAAGAAAGCAAAAACATGTCATGTCATTGTTATCTGCTCTAAACAAAGACATTTAATTCTGACATATCCTGGTTCACTGGTTCAGGAGTGAGGAATAGTTATTTGCTGTTTGGTTTGCGTACTTTAGAAGGTCTAATATTTGTTTCATCCAGTAATGTTATTTTGATAGAAGTATTTGTCTTTTGTTTTAGTCGCATATGTATTAGGCACACGAATGTTTGTTATGATACTTATATCATACATTTTTGAATGTTTGCAGCGATGACCTAACGCATTCTGTGAAAGCACTTGACATTTTTCTGAAAATTTATACAGAGCTAGCCCTTAAAGTTGGACGACGTACAAAACGAGCATGACCAACATTTATACTTTGTTGTAGACTCAAAAGAGTAGAAGCAGTATAGCAAAAAGAGCAAATAAGATTCATTCTACTAATGTCAAAGTGACCACCTTTTGACCAGCCAAAAAGATGAAAGTTTCTGGAATATTTTGTTTGGCTTTATTCCAAGGGTCTATCGGAAACAACCTCTTTACTAAGGGGTAAGGTAACCTTCAATTAACCAAACAGATGTGTATTTTCTATCCTTTTATGTAGAAAATATATTGTACAACTAAATTACTCACAGATGTTAATAGTACTAAACCAGTTTTGCATTCAGCTCTCTTTGGTCCTTTCATTTGCTTTCCTCTCGCTAACAGGTTGATCCTGGTTGCAGGTAGCAAAAATGATCTGAAGAATTACAACACTTGCTTCTTCAATTTGTATAAGCAATCTCCATGAAGATTATGAAGTCATGTCACTGCTACATTGACAACTAAAGAAAAATTGCTCTTTTGCTTCTCAACAATCAGTCTTAGGCCATACCTATTGACTTTAATTGAAGTGATTTAAGTGTGATTTGTAGGATTTTAATGTTTTAATTAGTTAGCTGATGTTTTAATGTTGGTGAAACTTTCTGCATGCTACCTCAATTTGTTAAAATTTCTTTTATTCGTTGAGGATTTCGTCTTGCTTGTGTATAGCACTTTGCTTGACCATTGCTTCTATGAAATTTTGTATGATCTGATTATTGGCTTCGTTTCTGCTCCCCCACTCTTTAATTTACTTTTCATAGTACAACGTAGTTGAGGAAATTTGATCTTGTAATGTATTTGTGGACCTAGAAAAGTTAAAACAAATGTAACCCTTAACACTCTTTGGATTAAATCATATTCTCGAATGTAGAACTTCTAACCATCTTCTCCCAACTTGATATTATTGTATTGTGATACCATAACCTACCTCAAATTTTGTATGGTCAATGCATCCAAGAGGATGTCTAAGCCAGTGGCTATTTTTGAGCTTATGTGAACTAAACTTTATAATGATCCTCCTCATTAGTACTTCTAGCCATCTATTTTCGATAAGAGTCTCAGATTTAGTTGAGCAAAAATCTGCTGTATGATAAAACGTGTAAGCTTTTACCTCATCTTAAACCAATTGAATAACGATTACAACTAATTGAATAACGATTGCTGCTTACCAGCTATAAATAGTGTTATTGATAATATGCTCGTGCAATGCACGAGCACGAGCCATCTAGTTTAATAATAAAGAGAGTGGAGGAGAAAATAGACAAGTGATAAACTTAAGCAAAGTGAGAATTAAAAGTTATGTTTTTACAGTAAATGTTGAGGGATATTTATAGAGGAGTCACTAAGTGAAGATATGACAAGTGGTGGGACACATGTCTTCCATCCAACATAATAAAATCCACACAAATTATGATTATGACAAGTGTCTTGCCAAATGGAAAAATGAAAAAACATTTTCACGGCCAAAAATGCAGTAAGTTTGGTGTCTTCTGGACTATGAACCAAATTTAGATCAATAATATTTAACTTACAGAACTATCGGTGAAACATAATATTTCTATGAACCTAATAACTCTTGTTGTAAGCCAGAGATTTTATCAATCACATTTTGACCGTAATTTTATTATTTAACGCGGTTTTGCACCAATAGGCCATGCGTGTGCCTGGTATTCATGTGAGCTTTAGAGACTAAGGCTAAAAGTCTCATAGGAATGGCCTCATTCCACTTCACATATAGGTGAATTCATCAAATGTACACTGCTTTAAATACACCATCCATAAGGACTATGAATTCATTAAAAGTTAATAACTCATCCCTCCATTTTAGTAGCAGTTCAAGCACTCTCAATAAGTGCACAAAGTCAATATCGACTTGTTATTACCCATATGAACCTACTTCATGGGATCTCCAATCACATAGGTTGGGTTACCATCTCTATTGATAATCATATTGGCCTTAACCCCATCTCTTTTGAGGTTTGGAGAATTAATTTTCTTCCCACGTGGTTAGTCAGTGATTCGGCCAAATTCAATTCTGACTTTACATAATTAATGGAAATTATTCCATCTCTCCACAATTGCTTGATAACATCATGCCTTAATTTTATATGTCCCCTCTTACAATTATAGAATTTATTCTTCACAATAGCAATTGCGGCTTGATAATCACAGTATATATACATAGGAGGCACCAGATCATACCTTTTTAAAGGGATATAAGGCGACAAATAATTTTTTTTAAAAAGGATATTTGCTAAGAAATTTCGTAGCTATTCAGTCTCAGCACCAGCTAATTCCAGAGCCACAAACTCTGATTCATAGTTGATCTAGCAATGATCTTCATGCTACTGCACCACCACCAAGGGTGAATACATATTCACTAGTGAATTTTGTCTCATCTGAATCAGAGATTCAATTTGCATCACAATACTCTTCTAAAGTTGAAGGACATTCACTGTATGGATACCATAATTCACGGTTTCTCTCAAATATTTCATTAGTCGCATTAATGCAAACCAATGCTCATTATTGGGATTATGAGTATATCTACTCAATCTACACACATCATACGCTATATCAGGCCTAGTAAAATTCATTAAATGCATCAAATTCTCAATAATCTGTGTATATTTAGACTGAGCTACTGGGTCACCATTATTCTTTTTTAATTTGGAATTAGCATCATAAGGAGTGGCTACAGGAGTTACCTCCCAACATTCAAATTTCTTAAGAAGTCTTTCCACATAATGTTCTTGTGACAACATTATACCATCTTCACTCCTTAAAACTTTAATTCGTAATATCATATTCACTTTACCCAGATCTTTTATATTAAAGTTAGTAGACAAAAATAATTTGATATACTCCACAATATTTAAACATGTACCAAATATAAGCATATCGTCAACATATAAGCAAATTATCACATAATTCTTGTATACCACTTTTGTATAAACACATTTATCCACCTCAACAGAAGAAAAGTCATCTTTTATTAAGACTTGATCAAATTTCTCATGCCACTGTTTAGGAGCTTGTTTAAGGCCATAAAGAGATTTAATTAATTTACAAATTTTATTTTCTTGTCCAGAAATAATGCATCCTTCAGGATGAACCATATAAATTTCTTCTTCTAAATCGCTATTTAAGAAAGTTGTATTTACATCCATTTGATGGATAAAAAGCTTATGAAATGATGCCAAAGCAATTAATATTTGAATAGAAGAAATTCTTGTTACTGGTGCAAATGTATTAAAATAATTAACATTTTGCTTTTGAGAAAATCCTTTAGCTACTAACCGAGCTTTATATTTATCTATCGATCCATCCGGATTAAGTTTCTTTTTGAAAATACATTTTCAACCAATAGGTTTTGCACCAAGAGGTAAGTCAGTTAAAACCCATGTATTATTTTTCATAATAGAATCAAGTTCATTTTTATTGCCTCTTTCCAAAATTTAGCATCGAAAGAAGATACAGCTTCAAAATAATTTAATGGTTCATTATCAACAAGAAAAGTTTGAAACTCACTTTCATAAGAAAAATATTCTTTTCTAGGCCTTTTACTCATTCTCAGTTTCTCAATATTAGAGGTTGATTCATTTTCTCTTTCAACAGGTGCATGAGAGATTTATCACATGGTGGAAAAATATGTTAAAAGAATTCAGCATTCTTTGTCTAGATTATAGTATTACTATTAAGTACATCACTTTTCAATACAAGAAATCTATATGCAGCACTATGTTCAGCATATCCAATAAGCATGCAATCAGCAGTTTTAAAGCCTATTTTCCTCTTTTTAGGTTCAGGAAGAAGAACTTTAGCAAGACAACCCCACACTTTTAAATATTTTAAATTAGGTTTATAACCTTTCCATAATTCATAAGAGGTTTTGCTAGTTCTTTTATGAGGAATTCTATTTTGTAAATGACATGCAGATAATAGCTTCACCCCATAAATTATCAGGTGCATTAGAGCTAATTAACATAAAGTTCATCATTTCTTTCAAAGTCCTATTTTTTCTTTCAGCTACACCATTAGACTCAGGTGAATAAGGCGAAGTTACTTTATAAATAATACCTTTTTTTTTTTCACAAAAAGCATTTAAAGATACATATTCTCTACCTCTATCAGATCTAATTCTCTTGATTTTTCTACTAAGTTGATTTTCAACGTCAGATTTATAAGGCATAAAAGCATCTAATGCATCATCTTTATTTCTAAGCAAATACAACTTAGTAAATCTAGAGAAATCATCAATAAAAGTCACATAAAATCTTTTTCCTCCTCTAGTCATAGTTTGTTTTAAATCACCCAAATCAGTCTGAATCAAAGATAATAATTCAGTTTATCTATTAGCTAAAAAATATGTCTTTTTAGTAATTTTAGTTTCACCACATATTTCACATTTATAATTTTTTGAGTTTAAATCAAATATCAAACCAAGTGATTGCATATTTTTTATATAAGAGAAATTAACAGTCATAATCTAGCATGCCATAAGGAAATACACTCAGTCAAATACGCAGAAGTAGATACATTTTTAAAAATATCACTATAAGTATTAAGCATATATAATTCATGATTACAACGTCCATTTCCAATAAGAATATTTCTTTTAGTTAGTACGACCACATTGTTTTCAAAAATAACCTTTATTCCAATTTTTTCTAATAGTGCCATAGAAATCAAATTAATTTTGATATTAGGAACATGCAACACATTACTCAATGCCAAGGTTTTACCAGATGTGAGTTTGAGAAGAATTTTTATAACGCCCCGAATCTGGTACCCGAAATGCTACATGGTGCTCATGAACCCGAAGGACCACAAGCTAACCCATGACTGATATCAGTACCTGTATACTGCATAATATACTGAATAATGCGGAAACATGAACTGAAAGGCCATAAGGTTCACATAACTGAAGTAAAACATAGCATCTAAACGGATATGAAATACCTAAAACAACTGAAATAACTGTCTGAACATAATAGTCTGGAAAGCCTCTAACTGACTGAACTGTCTGAGTAAGGTGTTGGTGGGACATGTCCCCAACTAACTCCAACTAATAAACTAATTAATGAGATAATAGGGAAATAATCATGTCCTCGAAGGATGAAGACTCACTGCTAAATCTAACTGCTGATTCTGGAATCTACTGATGCTCTGGAGCTCATGTCTTTGAACCTATGGTATAAGACATCATAGTACAAATGTGTCAGTACTTTGAATGTACTGGTATGCATGTGAGGTAGGTTGAATCCATGGAGTTTATATGCATGAACAATACTGGCTAACTGACTAATATGAACGTGAGAATACATGCATGCATACATAATAACTATATCTGAAATCGTGATAACATGAGTATGAGCTGGAAGGAACACCGTGTAATCTGACCAACTCCTTAATGTAGAGTCTAGCGTAATCCTCTGCTGAATAAGAGGTATGAACTGGAAGGAAATAGACTGATTTGATCATCCTGTCTACAATGACCCAAACTGAATTATGCTGATGACGAGTTCGAGGCAAACCCGTCATGAAGTCCATGTTAACTTCTTCCCACTTCCAAGTAGGAATAATAAACTCCTGCATAGGACCACTAGGCTTCTGATGCTTTATTTTAACCTGCTGACATGCAGAGCACTTAGCCACAAACTCTGCAAAATCTCTCTTCATCCCACTCCACCAATAGGCTTTCTGCAAGTTGCGATACATATTTGTGGTCCCTGGATAAATAGAGTAGCGCGCACTATGCGCTTCTGCAAGAATTCGCTACCTTAAGTCATCTACACCTGAAACACAGAGACAACCCTGACAACGCAAAACACCATCTCCCCATTGGGAGAAAACCTCTACTTTCTGATCCTAAACTGACTCTTTCAACTAGACAAGAACTAAAAAAAATAGGTCAAATTACGGGGGTTAGTTTTACGGTTTGTGGGGGTTTAAAACCCCCACAAAATGTAATTGCGGGGGTTCCCAAAACCCCCAGAATACAAGCTGTCACAAACGAGTTGCGGCAGTTTTTTTTCGACCCCCATAATTAATTTGCGGGGGTTATTTTGCGGCAGTTACGACCCCCGTAATTAATTTGTGACGGTTATTGACCCCTGTTATTCTAAATTTAATTCTTTTATAATAAATTTTTATTTAAAACTTGTGGGGGTTAAAACCTCCGCAATTGTTTTATTTTTTTTAAAAAATTTAGTAGAATCATAAATTTTTAATACCTAATTATAGATTCTAATTTTAGCTTAAATTTAATTGTTCTTTTAGGCATAACCTATAATTCAATATTTGTTCAATTCATATATCATTAATACAACAGAGTAATTAAACATTGTAATTAAAAAGCATATCAAAAATACATTGAACATGAAACTTCAAAATTAAATTTTCAACATTAACATCTTCAAACTTCAAATTTTCAACATTAATTAGTATCTTCAAACTACAAAATCAAATTTAACACAAAACCTTCAATATTCTAATATTCCCTCCAACCACACAATTACACCATCATAATTGAATATCCAAGACAAATGCACCGAAATTAAAAAATGCCATTAGGATCATTATCATCATGTGATCTCCTTGTATCCATGGGCGAAATGGGTTCACTTGGCTACATAAAACATGCAAAGTATAAAAATCAATCGATAAACTTTCAGTTTTTATTATAAAACATTTATATCTGAGTAGAACGAAAAACATAATGGGTGCATAAATTTCCCTCGCATATTGATCTATGAGTGATGGACCTGTGATAAGTGATGCTTCCAAGTGGTTAAATAGTTATGTTGATATAAAGCAGATATGGTTACAAAAAGAAAAAGAAAAAGAAGATGTATAGTATATACACAAATTAACTACAATAGCTCTTCATCATCTGGATGAACACATCCTTCAAATTCCTAATGCTATAGTGCCATGATTTTCATTCCATTTTTAACTACATCAGTTATAAATTATTTGGTTATACCTATTAACACTGTAACAAAAGCAGTTCTAGATATCACGTGCAATAAACTCCAACTCCCGAAAGAACAAAAAAGGTAGAAGAAATGTAGGAATAACATGTTACAGACGAAGACTCAAAGAGTTGTATGATCTGATATCTTCTTAAGTTGTATGATCTGATATCTTCCTATAGACCTTCGGTTTAGGACTGACAACAAACATAGACAACAACATTACAACAAACACAAACCCCTAGAGTCTCCATGCTAACTTACATAAAAACGGGCAAAGCAAAAATTATGCTTAAACAAGAAAAAAGAGTACACAATTGATTCGAGTACGACTTTGGTGGGTGGGGGGTTAGTGTGAGTAAGTCTTTGTAGAAGCAACCTAACCTTCTTGTTCCACAGTTCGAAGGTAACTGTTCTTACTCAGTGAGAGTATTTACAAATATACCTTGAATGGTTTCAGAAGACCCATACATAACTGAACTCTTCTTCTTTGCCCATCAGATGATTTGTGCATTCTCCAGGACAAATCAATACCAAGAACAATCATCAACATAAAACTAATTTAGTTGTTTGCACACTAGATGAGTTGACCACAATATACAAATGGAATAAAGAAGCCACACGCCAAAAAAAAAGGTAGAGACGGTAGCTTACTGTTGGGCATATTATGCAAATTTCATAGAAGTTTCCTATAGTGACTGTATATTGAATATTCGATGCACAGCTTTAATTAAAGGTTGAAAAAGAAAAATTGGAAATCAATGACCGACGAAGTGTACCTTCCACTTTCTCTAATTGGCAAAAATAACAGACAGAAATGTTTTGGGGAAAAAAAAGTAGGGGAAATGTTCTAGAAATTTTTGGAAATTTTTTGGGGAAAAGGAGGGGGAAATAGCGGTATTTTCTTTTGGATGGATAGCGGGGGGTTTTAACCCCTACAATTATATAATTTTTAGCGGCACATTTTTAACCCCACATTTTGTATAATTTTGTAGGGTTAAAATAACTCCCACAATTAGATCCATTTTTTGTAGTGAAGGCTAGGATCTCCATCTTGCTTTTCTTTTACTTGGAAACTAGAGATGATTCTGAACTACTCTGAACCCAATATCACCCTCATCTGTATCGACTAAGCGAACGCCTAGTCTGACAATCTGATATACTTCCTGAGCTAACTTCTTCTTACTTTTATCCACATGAGCAACACTACCTATAGACAGTCTACTGAGAGTGTCGGCCACTACGTTGGCCTTGCTCAGATGATAGAGGACACTCATGTCATAATATTTCAAGAGCTCTAACCACCTTCTCTGAAGAAGATTGAGATCTTTCTGAGAGAAGACATACTAAAGACTCTTATGATCTGTGAAGACATCTACATGAACTCCGTAGAAATAATGCCTCCAAATCTTCAAGGGAAAGACTACAACGGCTAATTCAAGATCATAAGTAGGATAATTCTTCTCATGGGGTTTAAGCTGTCTGGAGGCGTAGGCTATGACCTTACCATACTACATGAGGACACAATCCAAACCTACTCTAGATGTATCACAATACACTACGAACCCATCTGAACCATCTGGAAGAGCTAAAACTAAAGCTGAGGTGAGTCGAGTCTTCAACTCTTAAAAACTCTTCTCACAAGGATCTGACCACTGAAACTTGATTTTCTTCTCAGTCAATCTGGACATAGGGGATGTAATAGAAGAAAATCCCTCAACAAACCATTTGTAATAGCCAGCCAAATCCAAGCAACTCCTAATTTCTGATGGAGAAACAGGGCGAGGCCAGTTTCTTACTGATTTGGTCTTTTGGGGATCTACTCTAATGCCATCACCAGAAACGATGTGACCAAGAAATGCTAATGAACTTAGCCAAAACTCACACTTACTGAATTTGGCGAATAGCTAATGATCTATGAGAGTCTGAAGTACTGTCCCGAGATGGTCTGCATGATCGAGCTCACTGTGGGAATAAACCAGAATATCATCTATGAAGACTATGATAAACATGTCCAAGTACTACTTGAACACACGGTTCATCAAGTCCATGAAAGCGGTTGGGGCAATGGTAAGACGAAATGACATGACTTAAAATTTGAAGTGACCATACTGAGTTTGGAAAACTATTTTTGAAATGTCATATTCCCTAACTTTGAGCTGATGATAGCCGGATCTGAGATCTATCTTAGAGAAATAACTGGCACCCTGAAGTTGGTCAAACAAGTCATCAATTCTGGAAAGAGGATACTTGTTCTTGACCGTGACCTTATTGAGTTGACAGTAGTCTATACATATTCTGAGAGAATCGTCTTTCTTGCGCATGAATAATACTAGAGCGCCCCACGAGTAAATGTTGGGTCTGATGAATCCCTTAACTAAGAGATCTTTCAACTGTTCTTTCAGTTCTTTGAGTTCTGTTGGTGCCATTCTATATGGCAAATAGAGATAGGCTGAGTATCTGGAAGAAGATCAATATCGAAGTCTATTTCCCTTTTGGAAAGAATTCCTAGAAGATCTTTGGGAAAGACATCTGAATATTCATTCACTACTGGGACTGATTCAAGACTGAGAGTTTTGAAACTAGTGTCCTTAACTCGAACAAGATGATAGATACATTCTTTAGATATCATTTTTCGTGCCCGAAGGTAGGAAATAAGCTGACCTCTGAAACCGGATACACTACCCTTCCACTCTAGGATGGGTTCATTTGAAAATTGAAATTGGACTATTCTGTTTCTGCAGTTGACTGTGGCATAACAGGAATGAAGCCAATCCATGCCGAGAATGACATCAAAATCAGTCATCTCTAATTTGACTAAGTCTGTCGAAGTGACTTTTTGAAATATCATAATTGGACAGTTTATGTATACCTACTGAGCTATGATGGTTTTACCCACTGGGGTAGAGGCTAAAAGGGGTCTGCTAAATTTTGGGTCTGATTTCGAAATCAACTGCTATATAAGGAGTAATAAAAGATAAGGAGGCTCCTGGATTTAGCAAAGCATAAACATGCACATGAAAAATCTGTAACGTACTAGCGACTACATCAGGAGAATCTTCCTGATCTTTTTGAGTCTGAAGAGCATAAAGGCGATTTGGGTGTTTCCCACTAGTAGCACTGGAGGTGGCACCCTACTGATTTGGGTGACCGGACTAAGCTGAGGAGCGGAGATGACTCTAATAACCTGACTGAGGACCGTCTCTGACTCTGTGGCCTGGCTTGCCACATCCGAAACAAATAGCACTGCCAGCTCTGCAAATACCCTGATGGTGCTTGCCACAAGTTTGGCAAAAAGGATAGGTGCGGGCACTGCTAACACTGTCCTGGGACTTTGAGCCTGGCGCTCTGTCTCTATTGCCATCTCTGAATTTTGTCACTGGAGCACTGGCTGACGAAGGAGCTGGAACTGATGACTTAGGATGAATCTGAGAACGATTGCCTTCCTCTGACTTAGGCTGACTAAAATTAAAGCTACCTGTCCTAGCTCTCTTATTCTGTTTCTGCCTCTGTTTAATCTTCTGCTCATCTATCTGCTGAGCATGAGTCATAAGACTGGCTAAAGTCATGTCACTATTTAGCATGGCGGATCTGCACTTATTAACCACTCTATCATTCACCCCTGAAACAAACTTACTCATCTTGGCCCTGCTATCTACAACTATATGAGGGGCATATCTGGCTAATTGAGTAAACTTAAGAGAATACTCTTTCATCGTCGTGTTGCCCTACTCGAGGTTGATGAATTCTAACACCTTAGCTTATCTAAGCTCTAGGAGAAAGAATCTATCTAAGAATACAGAAGCAAACTCCTCCCACTCAAATAACCCTGCATCAACTGCCCTCTCTGACTTCCACTGTTTAAACCAAGTGTGAGCAACATTCCGCAACTGATATGTAGCTAGCTCAACACTCTTAATAGGAGTAACCCCCATGATATCTGTAACCTTCTTCTCGTGATCTAGGAATTTCTGAGGGTCCTCGTCTGTCTTAGACCCAAGAAAGGATGGAGGATTCATTCGGGTGAAGTCTCGAATCCTGGCTGCAGCTGAATTGGCCACTGGGTTGGCCAAAACGATAGTTGGGCATTCATTCTGAGAAACAACTGACTGAGCAAGAGTAGTGAATGTGGCCCTGAACTCCTCATGAGAAACATGTTCGTCCAAGAAATCTTCTCAAGTTCTTCTCTTGGGAGGCATGTTTTGAAATAAGGAGGAGAAATAGATTAGACTGAGAGATTAGATTGAGATTATGCTCATTGGCACGACATGAATACTGAAAGAAGGGAAACTGTTCTTAAAACATCTTATAGCCTCCTGCATATAAATATGACGCACAATGCACCAATGCATAAGACTCTACTAGATGCGACTTTCAAACTTCGTAGGACACTATTGAACCTTAGGCTCTGATACCAAGTTTATAACGCCCCTAATCTGGTACCCAAAATGCTACACAGTGCTCATGATCCTGAAAGACCACAAGCTAACCCATGACTGATATCTGTACCTATATAATGCATAATATACTGAGTAATGCGGAAACATGAACTGAAAGGCCATAAGGTTCACATAACTTAAGTAAAACATAACATCTAAAGGGGGTATGAAATACCTAAAACAACTAAAATAACTGTCTGAACATAATAGTCTGGAAAACCTCTAACAGAATGAACTATTTGAGTAAGAAGTTGATGAGACATGTCTCCAACTAACTCCAAATAATATACTAGTTAATGATATAATAGGGAAATAATTATGTCCTCGAAGGATGGGGACTCACTGCTAACTCTGATTGCTGATATCTGGAATCTACTGATGCTTTGGAGCTCGTGTTTCTGAACCTATGGTATAAGATACCATAGCGCAAATGCGATAGTACTTTAAATGTATTGGTATGCATATGAGTTATAATGAATGCATGGGGTTCATATGCATAAACAATACTAGCTAACTGACTAATATGAACGTGAGAATACATGCATGCATACATAGTAACTATATCTGAAATCGTGATAACATGAGTATGCTGATGACTAACATGACTAATGAATGAATTTGATAACTGATAACATGAGTGATTGTATCTGACAGTCCTGAATTTGATGGAACTAGATGAGTTCCGTACTGTATCTGAGTTGACTATATCTGAAATCCTGAATTTTGAAGAACTATCTGAGTTTTTTTATTGAGACTGATACTGAGATCGTGGGAGGTAGTTATCTAACCGACATGCCCTAAATGATGCATTACAATTGAATTGGGGTCCAATCTATGCCCTGATTAAAAGGGTGTTAATACCGCGCCACTGGTAAGGACAACATATGAGTGACCCTAATATAACAGGTAACTTTAGCGAGAATGGTGGGAACCCTCATATAGTAGGCTATGCCACCTCATCTACCCTCATATAGCAGGATATGATGTCTCAAGCTATGTTGGCTATATAGTTCTGGAATGCAAGGATTGCTTATAAGAATCACATCCTCATATAACAGGTGAGTTTCCATCCTTGGGTTCGCCCGGTGCTAATTTATACTCCCATCTGAATAGACACCGAACATGATTTAATGAACTGAACATGGACTGAGTTACTGAATTTTGTTGACTGACGGAATTCTACTGATATCTGACAACTAACTGAGTTCATGAGATCATGGAGATTTCTTGAGTCATAAGATTGTCTGAAGTCTAAGGATCATAGCTTGACTGAGAGTATCATGAAAACATGACATGGCTCTAGGCACATAACTAATGTTTTGGATACAAGTACCCCCAGGACTCGATAGAAGGGAACTAATGAAGCATGACTTTATCAAGTACAATACCCATATCAACAATACATAATTTAATAAGTTGTGGATTTCACAAGTACAGGGTTATCATACTATCTAACATGGACGAGAATGCTGATAATCATATCATAATCTCATATTCTAATATCATGGCCATTCCGACAATATACACATTTCATAATGATAGCATGAAAACCATTTAAACATAGGAGGATGGCACGCATATCACATTTAGCTAATGCCTTGAGCTATAAAGCATAATTTCTACTTTTTCAAGCATTTTATCAACCACCTTGGATGCACAACTTAGGGCATAAGTGAATTCATCAAATTACACATCATAAGCAACTAAATTCATGAATTTTTATCTTGCATGGTAACATAATGTCATGATCAACACACAAAGATTCCAACTTTGAAATCAATCAACGTCAACAACATGATTACAAATAACCCACAACTTAAATACCATGATTTATAGATAAAATTAGGTTCTTGAGCTTCATGGATGGAAGGAATCCATGAATGAACACAACGCATACCTTAGTTCGTGATTTCATAAAGATTGACAGCGAAACTTTCTTGAAATTGGATCTTCTATGAAAATCCTAGCTTGTTCTTGAGAGAAACTAGTATATTTTGGGTGAAAAGTGGCTGAATCACGTGTTAAAGGGCTTAAATAGGGGTGAAAAGTTGACCCTTCTAACCCTGGACGCGTCATTTAATTTCAGTGGAAATTTCCTGAATTGGACCCTTGGCGCAACACGGCGCTATCGCGCCGTGTCACTGAATTTTGACAATTGGGAAATTGAGGGATACGACCTCTTAGTACCAAATAAAGTGTATAACTATGCAAACATTAGTAATACATAAGATAAAAAAATATACCAAACAATGTATTGATTGTAGACACCTAATTTTGTCCTTTCCGAAGTCTAATTTTATTTATTTTTAGTTCACCTTACCATGTGTCCAACCCCATGTAATTATATCCCACAAAAATACAAAAATAAACAAAAACAATACCTCTAACTAATTTATCTTATCCTAACAACCTACCCAATCAAAAGCTTCCACCTCCCTACCCACTCATATTTTTATCCTCACATAATACATTGACAACAAAAAGAAGGGGGACCCATAGGGTACACCTAACAAAGAAAGGACTCCATTTTTTCGAATCCCCAAGCTGAACACATATAT
The DNA here is from genome assembly GCF_002878395.1 of Capsicum annuum. Taxonomy (NCBI): domain Eukaryota; kingdom Viridiplantae; phylum Streptophyta; class Magnoliopsida; order Solanales; family Solanaceae; genus Capsicum; species Capsicum annuum. The sequence continues at coordinate 14,791,893 of NC_061119.1, read as the reverse complement.
ACTCATATACACATACACAAAATAGATCCCCATTTTTTGGGGCTCCCTTTTCTTAGTAACAACGAGACCAACACATAACCCCAGTCTTGGCACCATTAACGCACATACAGGTTGGGGACGGAAATCAAGTGAAAAGAAAAGAGAGAAAATGAGAGTGAAAGGGAGAGATCGAAAATAGTGGGAGAGAGAGTTGAGAGAATTTTTTTCTTTTTCCGGCGATTCTAGCAGGAAAACATCACTGCCGTCCTTTCTTTTTTCATTTTTGTCACTTTTGGAGCTTGATGGAGCTTGTCGGAGCTCCAATGACACGGAAACAATCAACTCCAACTCCGTTTCACGTCAGATTCCATCCAAATCTGATCTGAATCTCTCCTGGTTCAGCGATTTCTATTTTGGGTTTAGCAGATTCACCGAAATCTAGTCCGGGTCATTCTTTGTCGAGTTCAAAGTTTGAAATTCTAAAATCTCACCTGCCAGTCTCGGTTTGTTCGTATTTCATTATTGGTATTCATCTATTTTTTGCAAAGTGCTATTGCGAGTTGAGTTTTGGGTCTATTGCGGTTTGAACTAATTTGAGAGTCGAGATTTCATTGGTATTCTTCAAGGTTCTTGGACAGGCTCTTATTTCTCTTATTAAAATCAATCGAAAGCTCTTGAGGTCCATCTCTTTACTCCCTTTTTTTCTTCTTTATTTTATTTTTTTGAAATGGCTATGATTATTTGTTGGATGATCTTGATTGGGTGATCTTATCGACGTTGATATTTCTTGTTTATGGATTATTGATTGTGGAACAAATTTGATGATTAGTCATGTCTCATAAAAGAAATTTGTGTTGAAAAGCAATTTGGGGAATAAGAATTGAAAATTGATAAAATTGAATATTATAGTATTTTGATTAATCGTTGACGTTGAACATGATATGTCGTCTAGTTCGGAATAAGCATGGATGTTGTTGAAACATGGTAGTATCATGTTTAGGTCGACCATTTATAGGCAAAAATAAGTGGGTTAGGCAAAGTTTATGACTTGCGATCGTTGAATGTTGAGCGTGTTTTGTTGAAATGTGTTGGTTTATGTTTTTGGATTGTAATGTATTCATTTGGCCGGGGAATGCCCCGAAGATTGATGTATTTATTCACCGGGGAATGCCCCGACGTATCATGTTGGTGAAGGCGGATCTCGATCAAGGCCCGAGGCGTCGAGTAAAGCACGGGAGCGTAGTTAGGATTAGTATAGGTTAGATAGGATTTATTTTTGCATTTTTTATTTGGACTGTATAAATTGGACTGGACACTATATTTTTGATTCACTTTGTTTTTATTTGTTTGTTTGATTGTTTTACGTATTTTGTGTGGTTTGTACACTCGTAGTGTCAGAATTAGCCAATATATTCCACTAAGCGACCGTGGTCAAATCACGGGATCGAGGGGTGCCTAACACCTTCCCCTCAGTCAACAGAATTTCTTAGCCGGAATTTCTGTTTGCGGATCAGTTTTAGAGTTAAAAATCATTTTGAAAAGGATTTTCCAATAGTGACTTGGCACACCAGATTATGCCAAGTGGCAACTCTAAATTTAAATGTAAAAATAATCCTTTTTCAGAACAAAATTTTCATTTTGTCACTTAATAATAAAACCCTTTTGAACTTAAAAATTAATCTTTTGGAGTATGAAAAAACATGATATTTTGGGTCTGTTGTAGTTTGAACTGATTTGAGAGTCGAGATTTCATTGGTATTCTTTGAGGTTCTTGGACGAGCTCTTATTTCTCTTATTAAAATCAATCGAAAGCTCTTAAGGTCCATCTCTTTACTCCCTTTTTTTCTTCTTTATTTTATTTTGTTGAAATGGCTATAATTATGTGTTAGATGATCTTGATTGGGTGATTTTATCGACGTTGATATTTCTTGTTTATGGATAATTGATTGTGGAACAAATTTGATGATTATTATAGGTTGGTTAATCATGTCTCGTAAAAGAAATTTGTGTTGAAAAGCAATTTGGGGAATAAGAATCGAAAATTGATAAAATTGAATATTATAGTATTTTGATTAATCATTGACGTTGAACGTCATATGTCGTCTAGTTCGGAATAAGCATGGATGTTGTTGAAACATAGTAGTATCATGTTTAGGTCGACCATTGATAGGCAAATATAAGTGGGTTAGGCAAAGTTTATGACTTGCGATCGTTGAATGTTGAAGGTGTTTTGTTGAAATGTGTTGGTTTATGTTTTCAAATTGAAGTATATTCATTTGGCCGGGGAATACCCCGAATATTGATGTGTTTATTCACCGGGGAATGCCCCGACGTATCATGTTGGAGAAGACAGATCTCGATTAAGGCACAAGGCATGGGGTAAAACATCGGAGCATATTTTAGGATTAGTTTAGAATATGATTTATATTTTTTCGCATTTTTCTATTTTTTGATTGTAATAATTGGACTGGACACTATAATTTTGGATTTGTTTGTTTGTTTGTTTAACTGATTAGTTTGTATATTTTTGTGTGGTTTAAAACTCTTAGTGTCGAATTAGCCTATATGCTCCAAGAAGCGACCGTGGTCGAACCACGGGATCGAGAGGTGCTTAACACCTTCCCCTTGGTCAACAGAATTCCTTAACCGGAATCTCTGTTCACAGATCAGTTTTTAGAGTTAAATTGTTTTGAAAAGGATCTTTCAAAGGTGACTTGGTGCACCGAATTATGTCAAGTGGCGACTCTGAATATAAAAATTATAAATAATCCTTTTTTCAAAACAACCTTCATTTTGTCACTTTAATAAATAAAACCCTTTCGAAACTAAAATCCATCTTTTTGGAGTTAAAAAGGGGGTGTGACAGCTCTGGCGACTCTGCTGGGGAAATATTTCAGAATTCGAGCTTTTTTTTGGAGTTGTATCGACTTTGTTTGGCATTACGAGTGTATAAGCATTGTTTGTGATTTTTGTTTGTGTTTTTCACTTTTGTGCGTTTTCGTGCTCTTTGTTTACAGTATTTATCCTATGTGTTTACCGCTTTTATATCTGACATCATGTGCATAACCCGAGTCATTCTTTCCGCAACAAGTCTCGGAGCGCACGTCGTGCGCACGAACTCTAGTTGAGTCTCCTTTATTTTAGGGGGGAGCCGTTGGATGTATGGAGTAGGTGGAAAGCAAAGCAGCCACTATTGATCATATGCTCCCCCGAATAGCCTTGTTAGTAAACTACAACGTAGGTCAGCCTTTAGGTCATTCTTATGTGCATCATATTGAGACCTAGCAGGGCCCACACGGTTCTTTGTAAGAGACTCACCTTTGAAGAATCCCCATGTGCTAAATGTTGCATCTTTGAGGGTAATGTGGTCATTTGACGGACTGATTCGGGGAAACCATGTGTTAGAAGTAAGGTGTGCTTGAAAAAAAAGAGGAAAAAAAAAGAGAAAAGGTGAATCAAAGAAGAGTTTCGTAGTTTTTAGGTTCTTTATGGATTTTGTTTTCCACAATTCAAAAATTCAAAAAAAAAAAGAAAAAAAAATCAAAAAGATTTTCCTTTTGTTTCCTTTAGCAAGATTTCACAATTCGAAAACTCCAAAAAGATTTTTTTAGGGGCTTTTTATAAAAGAAAAATTCAAAAAAAAAAGGTGGTAGAAGTTTTGTACATTTCATTTAATGAAAATACAAAAAAAAAATTTCTTTCATGGCTGTTGGTGTCATTTTTTATGTGAAGTGTCAAATTGAAAACTCAAAAAAAAAATTGTTATGTTGTTCATCGTATGTCTTTGGTCGTGTCTCAAGTCAGGGTGCAATCCGTTATTTAATCATTAATTGTCCAATCTGGACGAACTACATACCCCTGATTCTCCTCTTTCGGATGTGAGATAGTAGGCAGCCTATTGTTGGTTCGAGAATCTTATATAAAAAAAAAACTAAAAAAGATTTTTTTTCACTCTTCATTTAGAGTAGGTGTTTCATACATGCATTGAAAAGAAAAATACAAAAAAAAAAAAATTCTCAATAGTCGTAGGTTTCATTTTTGGTTGATCTTATTTCAGAAATTCAAAAAGATTTTTTTCACTCTTCATTTAGAGTAGGTGTTTCATATATATCTTTAAAAGAAAACTACAAAAAGATTTTTCTTTAATAGGTTCAAGTTCCACTTTCATATGAAATTTAAAATTGAAAACCCAAAATGATTTTCTTTGTTAATCATAGATTTCACTTTGTATAGGGATGTTAAAGCTGAAAAATTCAAAAACATTTTCGTCAATTCTTTTGACAAATTGTTATTTTCTTTTCTTCTTAAAGTTTCGAGGAAAAAGAAAAAGAAAAGAGTTCAATTGGCCATTTTGACATAACTTCACGAACTATGCACACCTGATTCTTCCCTTTCGGGGGTGAGATATGTAGGCTCCCTTCTAGGGTTCGGTGATTTTTTTTTCAAGAAAAAAAAAGAAGAGGTTTTGAAAAATGTTGAACTCTTGTGGTTTCCTAGTTGGTCCTCCATATTACACCAAATCCAAGGAAGGGTTAGTTGTGTCCAACAAGGATATAGAGAGTGGCATCATGGATGAAACAAAGAGTTGGGAAATTGAGAGTTTAATGGAAAAAAATTTAAGACTGAGACAACAAATGATGGTAATGTATCGAGCTTGGGCCAGTGGGCTGCCTCCACCTCCGTTCTCCACTTTTGACCCTGCAAATACCTTGGTCTTTCACCAAAACAGCAAAGTCAGTTTCCTACTGTTGTTGATGCAACACAACATGCCTCAGAATCCATTTCACGTCAATTGCACCTCAACACTTCCACCACTTTTTTGTTATCTCTTCAGTATAAGTCTACCACATTCACAGCACCACATACCGTCTGTGCTTTTGCTGCTCAACCTTCTACTAAGGCTTCCACTTTGTCTATCAATCCAACGATTGTGCTTCCCCAGTCCACTAGTGACTCCACGTTCAATACTGTTGATGATCATTGGTATACTCTTGAGCCTACAGTTAAGTTAAGTGAACCGCCAAAATTTCTTACTAAGAAGCCTAGCATGCCAAAAGAGCTAGAGAAAATGGTTGGGAAAGTGAAGAGTGTAGAAAATAATTCCCCTGGACTTATGGGCAATAAAGATGTTTCATATAAAAACTGGGGCGTGTCTTCAAGTGTTAACCTTCCTCCCATCTTTGAGACATCAAAATTTGAGGATCCTGATGGACAGAAGGATTCTGTGAAACATTCGGGACGACATTGCAATCAACCAAGGGAAACTGAAAGAAATAAGAAGGAAAATGCACCTATTGTCATGACAGGGCCAAAGCAGAGTTTGAGAGGTCCAACTCACCAATACTGTCAACCTCAATCCCGAGCTTACATATCAAATCCACATAACCACTTGCAACAAGGTTTCTTTCTTCGAAATCCAAGAAATCCCATTCCACTTCCTCGATATCCTGTGAACAATGCACAATTGTATGCTCATCCATCTTCTTATCCACAATGGAATGCACCTGTCCCTCAATATCGTCCTTGACCCCCACAAATTTATCAAGGGACCTCTAAATCCAAATTTTATCTGAGGCCAGAGTTCGCAAAAAAAAGGAAGGAAAAAGATAATTTCACTCCTATTGGGGAATCCTATGCTAGTTTATTCCAGAGATTGGTATAGCAGGGCATGATCACTCCTCTTCTTGGGTATACTCCTGACCCGCATTCAAGAAGCTTTGATCCTAATGTGCGATGTGCATATCATTCTGATATTCAGAGTCATATTACTGAAGATTGTCGCACTTTAAAAAGAGAAATAGAAAAGATAATTCAAGATAAATTGATTGTGGTGCAAAATATTGGCCCTTCGACCATCCCACAGAGTTCTTCACCAGCATGCGGTACTGTACAATATGTGGGAGGCAATAAGTTAAGCATGGGTATCCAGAGCTTATTTGTTGAAGGAAATGCGTCTGACAGTGGTGGAAGCTCTAGTTATGTTGATATGCAAACCAGTGGCTAATATGTCAGGCTGAGCAATTGAAAAGTCACCCCTCTCCCTACTAGGAAGAGGTCTGGTAGTTTGTTTTGCTTTCTTTTCTGTTTTTCGAATTATTTCAGGGTTGTAGTTCGGGATCTATCTTGTTTTGTCCCTTTGTCATTTATGTGCAAACCCTTTTATCTTTTATTTCAACTAAATGAAGTGTCCCTTTCCTTTTATGTTTCAAATATGTGCTGTTTGTTTGTTTTCTTTATACAGTCACTTTATGTTGATTCTAGTGATATGATATGTCTGTGGAATTTTCAATCAGATCTTAAAATCCAGCTTAATCATGAAGCATTGAATTAGAGAGTTAAATTTAGGAAAAGAGATCATCTGAGAAAATAAATAGAGTGTTGGGGCATTTGGTGATCAACTCGAAGCCTTCTTTGAAAATTGAGACTTTTTGAGAATCGCAAGGATAACTTGGTCATCAATTGAACGACATGTATTAATTAGGTCAAACAGTGTCTACGTGATCCTATCAAGTGGAACAGGAAGAAAATTAGCTCCACGAAGTCATGAGTCCTTCAGCATGAGGAATGTACAACAAAGTGGAGTTGTATACTGGGCAAGTGTAGAAAAAGAGATGGCACACATGCTCGAGGCAATTTAGTGTTGTAAAACATTTCATAACTGATCTTGATCGTGCACTTTCACATTTCATGCTATGTACTAGCATTTTCAAGAATTGATATAATGAAGGCATTTCATTCTGCTATCCAAACTCTGTGTCATCCTTTGTTTACCCTCAGTTGGACCTTAGTGTTATTTTATTTCATACCCCTCTTTTGGAATCAAGATAAGAGTCAACACAATTTAAAAAAATATGTCAAAAAAGAAAGAAAAAATGAGTGTCAAGAAAAATAAAGTCAGAAAAGTTCCAAATACAAAAGAATCAACAAAAGAAAAAAATAGAATCAAGTGAAAGAACAAGCTGTCAGAACTACGCATGACCTGATTCTCCTCTCTCGGGGGTGAGATACGTAGGCTGCCCTACTAAGGGCTCGGTCCAACCAAATAAACAATTTAGAGTCACCAAGTCAAAAGAAACTGGGGCATGAGTTAATCCTTATTGTTTGAGTCGATTCCAAAAGTTGTAAGTCCTACCCCACTTCAAGTGTCATTTGGGCCCAATGCCATCCTTTATTTCTAACCTTATCTAAAAGTCAAGTTACAACCAAAGAAATACCTTCAGATCAATCTTTGAGGATGTTAAGACTGAGCATGCCAGGGATATGATGATGCATTTGAGAACTATTTGTCTTTCTCAGCATAGGGAATCAAGAGAGAAATAAAAATGAGAGAGTATTATTGGTGAAAACCCTTACGGGTACCATAAGATGATGGTAAGTTGAGAGAAATAAAAATGAGAGAGTCTTATTGGTGAAAACCCTCACGGGCACCATAAGGCGATAGTGAGCCGAGAGAAAATGAAAGAATCTTATTGGCGAAAACCCTTCAAGGCGCCACTAGCTGAATGGGGTCTTAAATGCAATTGACCTAAGAAAGCAACTCAGTTTCAAGGCCATTAAATCAACAACAATGGGTAGAAAGTTTGGATGAAAAGATCAAGCTGCTTAATCCAAAATGCATGGCATAATCATTAGTGTTGACTGTCATTTTTAGATAAATTTTTCATTTCTTGGTTTTAAAAGGGGACATTCATTGTCTTTTCTTTCTTCTCTTTATTTTAATTTTATCTTTCTTAAGTCAGTTATCAAAACAAAAATTGTCATTCTTTTCTTGTTTCTTGACTTTGAGTCAAGTCCATGTCAAAACAAGTGAGAAAAGATTTCAAAACTGGCTACCAGCTTCTTTAATTGCACAAAGCAAGACAAAAGCTAGCACATGAAAGAGACATGATTGTGAGCCCAAAAAAGGCATGCAGGAAGTTTTGTCAACAGAGAAGTCGGGGAACTCATGGAAATACCAAGGTTCAAAGGGTTTATTTGAGAAATACGATAAAGCAAAAATACTGTGTTTGTTTCAGAGTCACTCTTAATAAGCTGAGTTTGAGTCAATGATACAACAAGTCAATGACATATGCTAATGGTTAGAAGCAAAGCTAAATGTGATGGGGGCAGGATCAATTGCCTCAAAAGACAAAGCCCCAAACTAGCCACTATGTTTTTAAACTCACAAGTTTTCTTTGTATGTAATAGGAATACATGTTGCATTCATATCAAGGATTTCAGAGCCTAAACATCAAAGGCCATAATTTCTCACCTCAACAAATGTAAGAGGCAAGGTTGCTGCACAGGTTTGGTAATCAAAACCATGGTAAAACTCATAATTCAAGATCTCTAGGAGACGCACTTCCTTGTTTTGGTAATTCAAGCAGCTTTGGTAAGGAGACACACTTCATTGTTTTGATAATTCAAACAACATTGATAAGGAAACACACTTCCTTGATTGGGTAATTCGAATTTTGCTTCTGAGGTAATGCACTTCCAAACTTAAGTCTTGATTCCTAGAAGACGTACCTTTTAGTCGAGTCATTCACCTTGACTCCTAGAAGACGTACCTTTTAGTCGATTCATCCCCTTTGATTCCTATAAGACATACTTTTTAGTCGAGTCATCCCTTTTGATTTCTATAAGATGTACCTTTTAGTCGAGTCATCCCCTTTGATTCCTATAAGACGTACCTTTTAGTCGAGTCATTCCTATTGATTCCTATAAGACATACCTTTTAGTCGAGTCATTCCCTTTGATTCCTTTAAGAGGTACCTTTTAGTCGAGTCATCCCCTTTGATTCCTATAAGACGTACCTTTTAGTCGAGTCATCCCCTTTGATTCCTATAAGACGTACCTTTTAGTCGAGTCATCCCCTTTGATTCCTATAAGACATACCTTTTAGTCGAGTCATCCTCTTTGATTTATATAAGACGTACCTTTTAGTCGAGTTATCCCCTTTGATTCCTATAAGACGTAACTTTTAGTCGAGTCATTCCTATTTATTCCTATAAGACGTACCTTTTTGTCGAGTCATCCCCTTTGATTCCTATAAGACGTACCTTTTAGTCGAGTCATCCCCTTTGATTCCTATAAAATTTACCTTTTAGTCGAGTCATTCCCTTTGATTCCTATTAGACGTATCTTTTAGTTGAGTCCTCACCCTTGATTCCTATAAGAAGTACCTTTTAGTCGAGTCATCACCTTTGATTCCTATAAGACGTACCTTTTAGTCGAGTCATCCCCTTTGATTCCTATAAGATGTACCTTTTAGTCGAGTCATTCCCTTTGATTTCTATAAGACGTTCTTTTTAGTCGAGTCATTCCTATTAACTCATAGAAAATGCATTTCTTTGTTTGGGATAATTTTTTCAGTTTTGATGTGATTTCAGGAGCATGCCCAAAGCACAAGGCGAATAAATGGAAAACCAAGAAACAAGGTGAAGAAATTGAAAGTTAAATAGATTGAAAAATAGCAAGTCAGGAGCCCGCCTACAGAACAGGGTGAAAAAAAATAAAAAAGATTGAAAGCATAGAAATAAGTTGATGAAATAGCAAGTCAGGAGCCCCCCTGCAGAACAGGGTGAAGAAATTGAAAGCATAGCAACAAGTTGATAAAAGTAGCAAGTCAGGAGCTTGCCTACAGAACAGGGTGCAGAAGTTGAAAGCATGGCAACAAGTTGATGAAATAGCAAGTTAGGAACCCGCCCGGAGAACAGGGTGAAGAAATTGAAAGGCAAGCAACAAGTTAAAGAAATAGCAAGCCAGGAGCCCGCCTGAAGAATAGGGTGATGAAACTCAAGTCAAGAGTTCAAAAAAAGCTGTATAGATAGGATTTTTGTAATTTCATTTATGCTTTAACTTATAGTTTTCCTTTTTGATGTAACAGAGCCGCGGACTGGAACCTTGATGGAACCTCACTTGACGCTCCAACTCGGTATAGTCTATCTCTTTCCAATCCTTTGAGATACCTATCACTCGATTCCCTCATAACTTGGGTAGGTAAGATGTCCTAAGTCAAGACCCGGTTGTCCTTCTTTCTTTTGTTTGTTCCTTTAAATAACGGTCGGGACAAAATTCTGTCTTGTTGTCTATTTCTTTGTCTGAAAATACTTCGTGTTTACATTCAAAGAGGGCATGATGTAGACACCTAATTTTGTTCCTCCCGAAGTCTAATTTTATTCATTTTTAGTTCACCTTACCATGTGTCCAACCCCATGTAATTATATCCTACAAAAATACAAAAATAAATAAAAACAATACCTCTAACTAATTTATCTTATCCTAACAACCTACCCAATCAAAAGCTTCCACCTCCCTACCCACTCACATTTTTATTCTCACATAAGACATTAACAACAAAAAGAAGGGGGACCCACAGGGTACACCTAACAAAGAAAGAACTCCATTTTTTTGAATCCCTAAGCTGCACATACATATACTCATATACACATACACAAAATGGATCCCCATTTTTTGGGGCTCCCTTTTATTGGTAACAATGAGACCAACATAGAACCCCAGTATTGGCACCATTAACGCAATACAGGTTGGGGACGGAAATTAAGTGAAAAGAAAAGAGAGAAAATGAGAGTGAAAGGGAGAGATCGGAAATAGCGGGAGAGAGAGTTGAGAGAATTTCTTTCTTTTTCTGGCGATTCTAGTCGAAAAACGTCACTGCCGTCCTTTCTTTTTCATTTTTGTCACTTTCGGAGTTCGACGGAGCTTGTCGGAGCTTCGGTGACACGAAAATAATCAACTCCAACTCTATTTCACGTCGGATTCCATTCAAATCTAATCTGAATCTCTCGTGGTTCAGCGATTTCCATTTTGGGTTTAGCAGATTCACCGAAATCTAGTCCAAGTCATTCTTTGTCGAGTTCAAAGTTTGAAATTCTAAAATCTCATCTGCCAGTCTCGATTTGTTCGTATTTCATTATTGGTATTCATCTATTTTCGCAAAGTGCTATTGTGAGTCGAGTTTTGGGTCTGTTGCGGTTTGAACTAATTTGAGAGTCGAGATTTCATTGGTATTCTTCGAGGTTCTTGGACAGGCTCTTATTTCTCTTATTAAAATCAATCGAAAGCTCTTGAGGTCCATCTCTACTCCCTTTTTTTCTTTTTTCTTTTATTTTGTTGAAATGGCTATGATTATGTGTTAGATGATCTTGATTGGGTGATCTTATCGACGTTGATAATTCTTATTTATGGATTATTGATTGTGGAACAAATTTGATGATTAGTATAGGTTGGATAATCATGTCTCGTAAAAGAAATTTGTGTTGAAAAGCAATTTGGGGAATAAGAATCGAAAATTGATAAAATTGAATATTATAGTATTTTGATTAATCATTGACGTTGAACGTGATATGTCGTCTAGTTCGGAATAAGCATGGATGTTGTTGAAACATGGTAGTATCATGTTTAGGTCGACCATTGATAGACAAAGTTAAGTGGGTTAGGCAAAGTTTATGACTTGCGATCGTTGAATGTTGAAGGTGTTTTGTTGAAATGTATTGGTTTATGTTTTCGAGTTGAAGTGTATTCATTTGGCCGGGAAATGCCCCGAATATTGATGTATTTATTCACCGGAGAATGCCCTGACGTATCATGTTGGAGAAGGCGGATCTCGATAAAGGCCCAACGCATCGGGTAAAACGTCGGAGCATATTTTAGGATTAGTTTAGAATATGATTTATATTTTTTCGCACTTTTCTATTTTTGAATTGTAATAATTGGACTGGACACTATAATTTTGGATTTGTTTGTTTGTTTGTTTGTTTGATTGGTTTGTATGTTTTTGTGTGGTTTATATACTCTTAGTGTCGAATTAGCCGATATGATCCACCAAGCGACCATGGTCGAACCACGGGATCGAGGGGTGCTTAACACCTTCCCTCAGTCAATAGAATTCCTTAACCGGAATCTCTGTTCGCAAATTAGTTTTTAGAGTCAAACTATTTTGAAAAGGATCTTTCAAAGGTGACTTGGCACACCGAATTATGTCAAGTGGCGACTCTAAATAAAAAAATTATAAATAATGCTTTTTTCGAAACAACCTTCATTTTGTCACTTTAATAAATAAAATCCTTTCGAAACTAAAATCCATCTTTTTGGAGTTAAAAAGGGGGTGTGACATTGATAATACACAAAGCTAATACATACATTATTCTTTTTAATACACTCTATCACACTAAGGACAAAGGTTAATTATAATTTTCATTTTTCCACTTTCAGAATATGCATACTAAACTTAGGAAGAAAAGAAAAGAAAAAAGACATGAAATTATCTTTGAACTTGTTCGAGATTTGCAAAAAGACATTTTAACTTTGCGGGCGATCTATTACTCCCTAAATAATTTTAAAATAGTATAAATAAGACATTTTCGTTCAAACTCAATTGCAAGAAAGACAGAAAAAGCCATGCACCAATAAGCATCTAACACGTATTAAATTTATTTAATTTGACATTTTATTCATGTTTTTTGTACTTTATTACTTTTTATTTTTCCTTATTATTTTTTTTCCTCCTTTATTCTTCTTTCAACAAATTCCATCTCCTTAATTTGCTCCATGCTCTCCATAGCTGATCATAAATATTTTATATATAATTGATTGTGAATGTGTGTTTGAGTAAGTAACTCTTTCTTATATATAAATTTTAGCTTGGTGCCTCAGGTGTAGTTGATAATTGAGAAAATGGTTAAATACCCCTCCAATCTATTACTGAATTCTCAACTACACACTTATACTTCACGGAAATTCTATTACCCCTCTCCCAAACTTTTTTAAAATAAAATATATACCCCCTTAAAAAGCCATACTCAAATCTGTACTAAGAGGTGAATTACACGAGCCTCGCCACGTAATATTATTTTTTTTTTAAAAAAAAATCTTTGTTCTATTTTTTTTCTATTTCCCTTTCCTCCTTTTTTTTTTCTTTTCTTTTTGGAGTAAAAAACGTCGAAACAAAGGTCGATTTTAAGAGGATGGTAATGGAACTTCAAGATTTGTTATGGGAATTAGATGAACTAGGTAAGCGAATGAGAGAAAGAGGAAATAAGGGAAACTCAACACATCATCAGAGTTGGATGAATCGGAGTGGCACTTCTCCGCTAAGGATGAAGCCAAACATCAGTTTTGGAGTAATAATTAAGGAAAAAATTGACATTGGGAATAATTAAATTGAAGGAATAAGAAGAAATTATAAGAGTTTAGTTGGGGTTTATAAGGATTAGGTATGATATTTGGGGAAAATCATGAAAATTACAAATATAAAAATGAATTCTTAAAAATTATAAATTGAACATTGATGAAGAAGAGAAAAAATTTTCAAAAAAGTAAGAACAATTTTTGATGATTTTTTGGTGATTTAGATGTTGATTTATGTAGTGTTAATAATTATGGGTAATTGTAAACCAAATCATGAAGAAATATTAAAGATAGGAGAGGAGATGGGGCTGCTATGGAGGCGGTGGCTCAACTATGTTGATGGAGATGTATAGGCGGGTGAATTGTTGAGTGATGACAAAAAAAGGGAGAAAAAATGTAGAGAGAAGAAAAATTAAAAATAAATGTTAAAAATAATATATATTTAACAAAAAGTCAAAAATATTATAAAAAATATTTTTTTAGTAGTATTTTTGACTTTCACACACCTTGAAGAGAGTGAACTCAGTCTCCGTGCCATGTCAACATCTAGGGTGTATTAATTCCATTTTAAAATAGTTCAAGGGGATAATAGGACTCCCGTGAAGTATAGGAGTGTAGTTGAAAATCTGATTATAGATTGCGGGGGCATTTGATTATTTTCTCTTGATAATTTGAGTCGTAGATCTTATTTTTTTGGCACTTTGTTGGCTGATTTAGGGCTAAATCAAGTAAAGATGTAATATTAAATTGATGTTTTTTTAATCATTTTAGTGTTTTTTTAAATTATTGTAGCTTAATTTTTTTAATGAAATTCGACGTTTTGTGATTTTCTACACTTCTAGCTGCTTCATTTTTTGATTAGTGATGAAGTATGAAGTTTGTCTTTGCAATTTTACCGTGTTAAGATTTGAGTTTATTTATATTTTTTTCGAAGAAGGAAAAAATTTGACTAAAATCCATCAAAATGAGATCGAAATTTCATTAAATGAGAGCGCCATCATAATAATGAGGCTGAAACTCCCTAGAAATGGAGCTTTATAGTTCTTCTTATTCAAAAAAAGGAATATATAACAACTATAAATATAAAAATTAAAAGTTAAAAATAGACACAAGAGGCAAATATCAAGAAATATATTCAAGGAGATTTTTTTAAAAAAGTATTGTAGAAAGAAAATAAGAAGAAAACGAAAAACAAGCAGAGGCGGAGATATCCTTTTTTAGGGGTTCGGCCGAACCCCCTTCGATGGAAAAATATACTATTTATGCATAATTAAAATTATTTTTTATGTGGTTATAGTAGGTGTTGAACCCCCTTCGACTAAGTTTTCTTTGAATAATGAATCCCCTTAGTTGAAATCCTGGCTCTATTTCTGAAAGCAAGAATATAGCAGAAAAATGAAAAAAAGAAAGAAATAAATGGTAAGTTCTATTGAAGAATACAATGAGGAAAAAGAACTAAAAAAAATTAAAATAAATAAAGTTTAAAAAATAAAGAATAATAAGAAATAAATGCTGAAAGAAATAAAAAAATTTAAAATTTTTTGTGTTTCGCTCTCTATTAGAGAGTGTATTACACTCTCTACACTCTTTATCTCATGTGGGCACAAAAGAGTGTATTAATATCGATTGTAGACACGTAATTTTATCCACCCCAAAAAATAAATCTTACCCATTCACCTCTCCCTAACCTACCCCTACCTACCCGCCCCTACCTGCTTCTACCCTCACCTAATCCTACCCACTAAAGTGACACACCCACGTGCACCCTCCATTTTGGTTAACACAAAACAAATACACATTTTTTCACCATCTACAACACACACTACACAAATTAACAATACACATACACTCAATACTCACATACAAAAACAGGCTTCACTAGAAAAAAAGAAACCCCCACACACGCCATTTTGGGCTCACACTCACATTCATTAAAAAAAAATACACACCATATACATACACTCATAGAACTGATCAAAAAATTCGCACACACTTTCTCACTCTTGTGCACGTCATAAACACACAGAGTGAAGAAAACAGGCAGAACAAGTGAGGAAATTGTGAAGGCAAAAGAAGAGTGAAAGCAAAAGAGAGCTAAACAGAGAGAGATCGGCGCAGGTTACTGTTCCGCCGGTTAATCCACTGCCGGTTCCGACCACAACGCCTCCCCAGCCAATCGCGCAACCAACCCAACCCCAAAATGAACTTTTTTTTTATTTTTTCGGCTAGATCCAATCGAAAACACGTAAACCAGCGAGCTCTAGACAGAAATCGAATCAACTCCGACAAGTAGCGAAACCCGTTATCAAACGGTGTAAAAAATTTTGGTTGGATCATTGGTCTTTTGGTTGTTCTATCTTGAATTACCGAGTTGGCGGCTCCGTTGAGTTCGTTGAATCGAGGTCTTGAATTTGGTTCCAATCCATTGGCGGCATCAAACAATTGGGATTTGAAATAAAATTGAGGTTCATTCTTCATCTCATTCTTAATTAACCTTCATTACTTGATACTTTGTGTGGTAAATTCATGGCGTGTGAATATTTCTTCATGTGATTTGGTCACGTTCGGATTATGGATGGCGTTTGATATTGATTTTTTGAATTGAATAATTGAATGATTTAAACTCAATTGAAAATAAGTGGGAAGGATTGAAAAATTAATAAAAAGGTGAATTTTGGTTAGTTTGATTCAATTGTTGTTTGACTTGAAATAGACGTTAATCGAAGTCAATAGTATCATGATAGGCCAAAACGGATAGGCAAATGGTCGGTTGGGTAAGCAAATTTAGGGATTATGGATTGGTGAATGTTAAAAATGTGTGTTGAATGGTTTTGTCTTATCGCAGTTGGATCAATTGTACTATTTGGTCGAAAAATGCCCCGATGTATCTGTATTATTTTATTCGGAGAATGCCTTGAGAAAGTTGTACTCAAAGATGGCGCGTGATCTAGGCCCGAGGCACCGGGTGAAGCGTAGTTTAGGATTAGTGTAGGTTTACAATTCAGTACTTTTTTATTTTGGTTCTATAATAAATTGGACTGGACACTAATTTTGATTTTATGTTTATATGTTTGTTGGTTTATACATTCATAGTGCCATGCTTGCCGATATACTCCACGTAGCGATTATGGTCGATCCACGGGATCGAGGGGTGCCTAACACCTTTCCCTTGGTCAACAGAATTTCTTAGTCAAAATCTTTGTTTGTGGATCAGTTTTAAAGAGTCAAAATCATTTTGAAAAAGAATTTCCAAAGGTGACTTGGCACACCAGATTTATGCCAAGCGGTGACTCTGAGTTTAAATTTAAATAATCATTTTTGAAACGAATTCTATCTTTTGTAACTTAATAATAAAAACTCTTTCCGAACTTAAAATTAATTTCTTTATGGTAAAAAAAAGGGGTGAGACAGTTTTGCGACTCTGCTGGGGACTTTTTCAAAATTCGAGCTTATTTTGGGAGTTGTATCGGCTTAGTTTAACTCTATAGGTGTATAAACATTTTGTTTGTGTTATTATTTTATCATTGTTGGATGCGTATGTGCTACGTGTTTACAGTTTTCTCTTGTGTGTTACCGCTTTATATCTGACTTCAGTTGCATATCCGAGTCAATTTTTTTCGCAATAGTCTCAGAGTACATGTTGTGTACACGAAATCTAGTTGAGTCACCCTTATTTTAGGAGGGGGACCCCCGCGTAGGTCAGCCTTTTGATCATACTTATCTACATCATACTGAGCCCTAGTGGGACTCACTTGGTCCTTTATAGGAGACTCACCTTTAAAACATCTTTACGTGCTAAATATTACATTTTTGAGGGCGACGGGATCATTTGACAGACTGATTTGGGGAAAGCAGGTGTTAGAAGTAAAGTGTGTAGGCAAGAAAATATTTTTTTAAAAAAAAAGAGAAAAGAAAAGGTGAATCAAAAAGAGTTTCGGAGTTTTTAGAATTCTTTATGGCTTTTGTTTTCCACAATTCACGAAAAAAAAAAGAATTTCTTTTACCTTTGCACTCATTTTCCAAAAAATCAAAAGCATCAAATGATTTTCCTTTTGTTTCTTTAGTATGCATTCATAATCCAAAAATTTTTTTAAAAAGATTTTTTTTAATAGAGACTTTTTGTAAAAGAAAATTTAAAAAATGATAAAAGTTTTGTGCATTTTGTATAATAAAAATACCAAAAATATTTAATTTTTCATAGTTTTGGTGTCAGTTTTATGTGAAGTGTCAAATTGAAAAACCAAAAAAAAAAATTGTTGATGTTTTCATCGTCTGTAGTGGGTCATGTCTCTCAAGTCAAGATTTAGTTTGTTATTTAATTCTTAATTGTCCAATCTGGACGAACTACGCACCCCTGATTCATTTCTTTCGAGAGTGAGATACGTAGGCAACCCATGGTAGATTCGGGTATCTTATTTAAAAATAAATCAAAAAGATTTTCTTCATGGTGGGTTCGGGGATCTTATTTAATAAAAAAATCAAAAAGATTCTTCATGATTATTTGGATATTGGTGTTCGCATACGTCTTTGAAAAAAATATAGAAAGATTTTATTTAATAGTCTTGGATTTAATTTGGGATAAAATTCAAAAAATATTTTTTGTCGGTATCTTCCTTTGAAAATAATGATTAAAGAAAAAAAAGAGACTTTCTCTTCATTTTAGATTAGTTGTATGCGCGTGTTGATTCATCTGAAACATATAAAAAAAAATTCCTTTGATAATTTTAGGTTTTATTTAAAAATATGGTGTAAATATCTTTTAAAAACAAGAAGAATTTATTTGGTAATAGATTAGTTAAATCATACATGTCTCCATTAGAAAAATACAAATTATTTTTTTATAATCATAGGTTTCATTTCGCATAGGGGATTTAAAACAGAAAATTCAAAAAGATTTCCTTTTATACTCAAATTTCATCAAAAAAGAAAGTGAAAAAAGAAAAAAGGTTTGATTGGCCGTTTTGGCCAAGCTTCACGAACTACACACGCCTGATTCTCCTCTTTCGAGAATGAGATACATAGGCGCCCTTCTTAGGTTTGGTGATCTTCTCCAAAGAATTTTTTTTTTGAAAAGTGTTGCATTTTAATGTCTTTGTTATTTCTTTGAGTTTGTTTAAGGTGGTTGGTTTGTGGCATCCTAGCTGATCCTTCATAAAACACCAAGTCCCAAAGGAAGCTAACTATGGCTAACAAGAATAATGAGGTTGTTGTCGTTAATCAGACAGAGAGTTTGGAAAATGAAAACTTAAGACCTAATGAAGACATTCAAAAATTGAGGCAATGAAGGATAGAAATGCATTGATATTGGGTTAATGGCTTACCACCTCCTCCATTTTCCATTAATAATTTGGAATATCTTTCTAACTTGCCTCCAGTTTCACATGCACAATCTCCTATTTCTGTTGACACACCACAACATGCATCAGGATTTACTTCGGGGCAACACCAACTCCTCAGAGTCATCCTCCAACTCCACAAATATGTCAAAGTCCTTCTAGGACCAGATGGTCAATCCAAGTCAAAAATGAAAAGCGGCCGAAGCCTAGGAATAGTTTCACATTAATTGGGAAATCATATGCCAGTTTATTCCAGAGATTGAGACATTTGGGCATGATCACTCCTCTCTTTGAGTACACTCTTGACCCACATTTAAGAAATTTGATCCTCATGTAAGGTTTATATGTCATTCTGATATTCAGGGTCACAGTATTGAGGGTTGTCGTGCTTTGAAAAGAGAAATAGAAAGGATGATTCAAGAAAAATTGATCGTAGTGCTAAACATTGACACTACGAGCATCACACAAAATCCTTAATCAATACATGACAATGCACAATATGTGGAAAGAAATGAGTTAAGCATGGGGATCCAGAACTTATTTGTTGAAAAAAATGTGTTGGACAGTGATGGAAGCTCTAGTCATGATGATGCGCAAATCAGTGGCTAGGAGGTCGAGCTCAACAATTAGAAAGTCACTCATTTCCTTACTTGGAAGGATTGTTGGTAGTTTGTTTTGTTTTTCTTTCTATTTTTGAATTATTTTAGGGTTTTAATTCGGAATATATCTTGTTTTGTTGCACTGTTGTCTTTATTCAAACCCTTTTATCTTCCCTTTTATTGAAATGTGGTGTCTGTTGTTGTTTTGTCTTGTTTTAAGTTATTTGTTTGTCTTCTTCATATAATACATTTTATGTTAGTTCAAGTGTTATGACATGTTTGTGGAATTTTTAGTTTGATCTTATAGTTCAGTTTAATCATGAAACATTGAATCCGAGAACTAAAGTAAAAAAAAGATATCTAAGAAAATAGATAGAGTGTTCAGGCATTTGGTGACCACGTTGAAGCTTTATTTCAAAATTAAGGCAATCATGTCGAGAATCATAAGAATAACTTAGTCATCAATTGAAAAACATATCTCAATTATGTCAAGTAGTAGACGCGTTATTCCTAAATCAAGAGAAACAGAAAGATAATCAGCTCCACGAAAGCATGGGTTATTCGATGTGAGTGATGTACAACAAAGATGGAGTGGTATGTTGGAGAAGAACAAAAGTAGTGGTACACATGCTCAGGTCATGTTAGTATTGTAAAAAATGTCATGCATCTCCCACTTTCATATTGCATGTTACGTACTGGCATTTTTAAGGATTTATATGATGAAGGCATTTAATTCTGCTATCCAAACATTGTGTCGTCCTTTGTTTATTCCATTTGAGCTAATTTAGTTCTATTTTCTTTCATACCTCTCTTTTGGAATCAAGATAGAGTCAGTAAAGTTCAAAGTATCGAGTAAAAAATAGAGTCCGAAAGGTTCAAAAAAAGAAAAAGAAGAGAAAAAGAGAAAAAATGTGTCAAAAAAAGAAAGAAAAGAGAAGAGTGTTAAGCAAAATAGAGTCAGAAAAGATTTCAAAGAGAAAAAAAAACCCAATAAAAAAAAGAAAAGAGAATTGAGAATCAAGCAAAAGAACAAGCTACCGGAACTACATTTGACTTGATTCTCCTCTCTTGGAGGTGAGATACGTAGGCATCCCTATCCTAGGTTCGGTCCAACCAAATGATCAATTTAGAGTTATCCGGTCAAAATAAACTGGGGCATGAGTTAATTTTTGTTATTTGAGTCGATGCCAGAAGTTGTAAATCTCACCCTACTTAAGGTGTCGTTTGAGCCTCATGCGATCCTTTGTTTCTAACCCTATCCAAAAGCCAAGTTGCAATCAAAGAAAGTTCAGATCAATCTTTAAGAATGTTAAGGCTATGCATGCAATGAATGTGATGATACATTTAGTTACTACTTGTCTTTTTTAGCATAAGGAACAGGAGAGAAACAAAAATGAGAAAGTCTTATTGGTGAAAACTCTCACGGGCACCATAAGGTGATGGTAAGGTGAGAGAAATAAAAATGAGAGTCTTATTGGTGAAAACTCTCACGGGCATCACAAGACGATGGTAAGCTAAGAGAAATGAAAATGAGAGTCTCATTGGTGAAAATCCTTACATACACTCAAATTGAGAGAAATAAAAATAAGGGAGTCTCATTACCTTAAGGCAATGATGAGCTGAGGAAAAGAAAATGAGAGAGGTTTGTTGGCAAAACCCTTCAAGGTGTCACTAACCGAATGAAGTCTATAAGTGGAATTGACCTAAGGAAGCAACTCAATTTTAGGGTCATTAACTCAACAACCATTGGTGAAAAGTTTGGATTAAAGATCAGACAACTTAATCCAAAATGCATGGCATAATCATTAGAATTGATTGTTATTTTTAGATAATTTTTCTTTTCTTTATTTTCAAAAAGGGACAAACAATGTCTTTTCTTTCTTTTTTATATTTCTATTTTTGTTCTTTTGAGTCTGTCATTCGAACAAAAAATCATTTTTTCTCATGTCTTTGAGTCAAATCCATGTCAAAACAAGTGAGAAAGGATTTCAAAACTTGCTATCAACTTCTTCAATTGCAGAAAGTAGGACAAAAAAGGACTGTACATGAAAGAAACATGATCGTGGGCCAAAACAGGACATGCAAAAAGTCTTGTCAACTGAAACGTTTAGGGGATTTATGGAAATACCAAGGTTCAAGGAATTTATTTGAAACATAGCAAATCTGAGATATGGTGTTTGTTTTAGAGTCATTCATAATAACTTGAGTTTGGATCATGGTGCAGAAAAACAGTGATGTGCCGTTAGTTGGAAGCAAGATTAATTATCACAAATGCAAGAGCAATCACCTCAAAAGCCAAAGTAGCAAGCCAACCACCATGTTAAAACTCATAAGTTTTTCTTTGTACGAAACAGGAACAGTTACTACCTTCAAATCAAAGGATTCAAAAAGTGAATATTCAGAGGTGCACTTTTTAATTTGAGTCGTTAATCCTAAAAGATGTACTTTTAGCAAGTGTCTTGCACTTATACTCTTAAGAGACGGACTGTTTGGTCTCAATCATTCCATTTTATTCTCAAAAGGTGCATTTGTTGATCAGAATCTTGATTCATTTTTGCATTGTGCATAATTGCAAGTAATTGTGATTGGATGTGCACCTACAAAAACTTTTGATGATAAATTGGGACAAAAAGGAAATTTAATTCCTATTATTTACTTCTATTCAGAACCCTCCTGGAAAATGGAAATTTAGTTTATGTTCAGGACCCTCTTGAAAAATAAAAATTTAGTTTATGTTCAGGACCCTCCTGGAAAATGGAAATTTAATTATGTTCATAACCCTCCTGCAAAATGGGAATTACTTTATGTTCAGGACCCTCCTAGAAAATGGAAACTTAGTTTATGTTCAGAACTCTCCTAGAAAATGAGAATTTACTTTATGTTCAGGACACTCCTGAAAAATGAGAATTTACTTTATGTTCAGAACCCTCCTGGAAAATGAGAATTTACTTATGTTCAGGACCCTCCTGAAAAATGGGACATTACTTTATGTTCAGGACCCTCCTGGAAAATGAGAAATTTATTTATGTTCAGGACCCTTTTTGAAAATGGGAATTTACTTTTGTTCAGGGCCCTTCCGAAAAAAGGTAATTTACTTTATGTTCAGGACCCTCTTGGAAAATGAGAATTTACTTTATGTTCAGGACCCTCCTGAAAAATGAGAATTTACTTATGTTCAGGACCCTCCTAGAAAATGGAAATATACTTATGTTCAAGATCCTTCTGGAAAATGATAATTTACTTATGTTCAGGACACACCCGGAAAATGAGAACTTACTTTATGTTCAGGACCATCATGAAAAATGGAAATTTACTTTATATTCAGGACCCTCCTGGCAAATAAGGCATTACTTTATGTTCAGGACCCTCCTGGAAAATGGGACATTACTTTCAGAAAAAACAAAATCTTTCTTTATCATAATCTATGTTTAGGATAATTTTTGTTCTAGTTTTGATTTTGATTTCAGGAACCTGCCTGGAGAACAGGGTGAAGAAATAGCAAGTCAGGATCCCACTTGGAGAACAAGGTGAAGAAATGAAAAACCAAGCAACAAGGTGAAAAATTGCAAGTCAGGAGCCCGCTTGAAGAATAGGGTGAAGAATTACAAATTCAGGTTCAAGTTCAGAGATACCACCTGCAGAAAAGGGCCAATTTTGAGTTCATCAACAACACCAAATTTTGTATGGAGAAAGAATCTATTTTCAAGTTCAATTCAAAGAAGATCAGATCTTTTGTCAATCTTGAAAGCATAAAAAATCTAAGACAAGAATCAAAAGATGTTGCATAGATAGGACTTTTGTAATTTTATTTATCTTTTAACTTGTAATTTTCATTTGGTATAATGACAGAGCCGCGGATCGAAACCTCGAAAGAACCTCACTTGACTCTCCAACTTGATATAGTTCATCTCCTTTTCAATCCTGGAACTACATGCAACCTGATCCCCACTTAATCTGAGATAGGTAGGACGCCCAAAGTTAAGATTCGATTACAACCCATCTTTCTTCACCATTCTTTTGAATAATGGTCGGTTAAAATTTTGTCTTGTTGTCTACTTCTTTGTCTGTAAACACATTGTGTTTACATCCAAAAAGGGCATAATGTAGACACATAATTTTGTCCGTCCCAAAAATTAATATTTACCCATTTACCTCTCCCTACCCTGCCCCTATCCCCACCTAATCCTACTCACTAAAGTGACACACCCACGTGCACCCTCCATTTTGGTCAATACAAATAAATAGAATTTTTTTCTCTACTCATTTTTTCACCATCTACAACACACACTACACAAATTAACAATACACATACACTCAATACTCACATACAAAAACAAACTTCACTGGAAAAAAGAGGAACCCACACACACACCATTTGGGTACACACTCACATTCATTCGAAAAAAATACACACCATATACACACATTCATATAACTAATCGAAAAATTTGCACACACTTTCTCACTCTCGTGCACATCACAAACACACACAATGAAGAAAACATGGAGAACAAATGAGGAAATTGTGAAGGCAAAAAAAGAGTGAAATCAACGCGGGTTACTGTTCTGGCGGTTAATGCACCGCCGAGTCCATCCAAAACGCCTTCCTGACCAATCGCGCAACCAACCCAGCCCTAAAATGATTTTTTTTTTGTTTTTTCAGCTAAATCCAATCGGAAACACGTAAGCCGACGAGCTCTATCTAAAAATTCAACCAACTCCAGCAAGTAGCGAAACCCGTTATCAAACGGTGCAAAAATTTCCAATTGGATCATTGGTCTTTTGGTTGTTCTATCTCGAATTACTGAGTTGGAGGGTTCGTGTTGAGTTAATTGAATCGAGGTCTTGAATTTGGTTCCAATTCATTGCCGGCATCGAACAATTGGGATTTGAAATAAAATTGAGGTCCATTCTTCATCTTATTCTCAATTAATCTTCATTACTTGATACTTTGTGTGGTAAATTTGTGGCGTGTGAATGTTGCTTCATGTGATTTGGTTACGTTTGGATTATGGATGGTGTTTGAGATTGATTGTTTGAATTGAATAATTGAATGATTTAAACTCAATTGGAAATAAATGGGAAAGATTGAAAAAGTTATACAAAGGTGACTTTTGGTTAGTTTGATTCATTGGTTGTCTAACTTGAAATAGACGTTAATCAAAGTCGATAGTATCACGATAGGCCGAAAAGGATAGGCAAATGGTAGGTTGGGTAGGCAAATTTAGGGATTATGGATTGGTGAATGTTAAAAATATGTATTGAATGGTTTTGTCTTGTCGCAGTTGGATCAATTGTACTATTTGGCTGGGGAATGCCCCGAGGTAGCTGTATTGTTTTATCCGGGGAATGCCTCAAGAAAGTTGTACTCAAAGATGGAGCGTGATCAAGGCCGGAGGCACCGGGCGGAGCGTAGTTTAGCATTAGTGTAGATTACCGTAGGTTTACATTCCAGTACCTTTTTCTTTGGGTCTGTAATAAATTGGACTGGATACTAATTTTGGTTTTGTGTTTATGTGTTTGTTGGTTTATACATTCATAGTTTCATGCTAGCCGATATTCTCCACGAAGCAATCGTGGTCGAACCACAGGATCGAGGCGTGCCTAACACTTTTCCCTCGGTCAACAGAATTTCTTAGTCGGAATCTCTGTTCGCAGGTTAGTTTTAAAGAGTCAAAACCATTTTGAATAAGGATTTCCAAAGGTGACTTGGCACACCAGATTTATGTCAAGTAGCGACTCTAAGTTTAAATGTAAATAATCCTTTTCGAAACAAATTCTACCTTTTGTCACTTAATAATAAAAACTCTTTACGAACTTAAAATTAATTTCTATTTGGTAAAAAACAGGATGGGACATCGATTTACAATCGTTTAAAGGGTAATAGATCGTCCATAAAATTAAAGTGTCTTTTTATAAATTTCGAACAAATTTAATGATAACTTTATATTTTTTCTTGAAAAGAAAATTAAATAGTTACGTATATGCAACAAAAGGAAACAACTGAGCAAATGTTAAAAAAAGAAAAAATGATGGCTGATAAGAAACCTGCTAAAAGTGATTAGGTAAGCTATTTCATTTGAACTTTGTGCTTACGCTCTCCATGACATCTAATTATTGACTTTTGTCTCACTACACTCAATTACTCCCAATAGTCCATTGCAATATGCACGCCTCACATTTTCTCTCTATATATACCCCTTCTTACCCCATTAAAATCCATCAAAATTCTTCCTTCTTCATCCAAAAATCATAATCCAAAATACTCAAAATTTTGATATTTCACTCTCTTATTTGGAATAAATAAGTTCGATACATATAATAACACGATGCCGAAAAAAGGAATGAGAACTCTTAATTGGTTTTCTCCTAAACATCCAACACATGGTATTACTTCTCCTCCATCTATTTCACAACTCTCTTCTCCTTCACGGCCAAGTTTTTCAGAAGTGGTGATCGATAGGACGATTGAGATGTCCGAGCCGATGATCAAGAAGTGGGACCCTGACACTACTATTGCTAAGGTGACTTCTCTCTTCTATGAGAACAGAAAAGAAGCCAAGGATTTCATTAAGGTTGTGAACAGTTTACACAAGGCGCTGCATTTTCACGCAACTGAGAATTCACGATCTGATAAGCTTGTTCGTGCTCAATCTCTGATGCAAATTGCGATGAAGAGACTTCAGAAGGAGTTTTACCAGATTCTATCAATAAATAGAGTGCATTTGGATCCTGAATCTATGTCTAATGTTTCTTCACGTACTTCGATAAGTACTCAATCGAGTACTTCTGAGTTTGATGTCGAGGATGATGATGATGATCGTGCTGAAATTGCTGGTGAATCTATTTCTGAAGTCGAGGATTTTTCTAATGTTATAATGGCGGATTTGAGATTGATAACTGAGTGTATGACCTCTACTGGCTATACGTTAGAGTGTTTGAAGATTTACAAAGATATACGTAAATCGATCATCGATGAAGCTATTTATAAACTCGGTGTTGAGAAATTGAGTTCTTCGCAAGTTCATAAAATGCATTGGGAAGTTATGGATATGAAGATCAAGGATTGGCTTAACGCGGTCCATGTAGCCATGAAAATATTGTTCAATGGAGAGAGGATTCTCTCTGATTACGTATTTGCGTCCAGTGATGCAATCAGAGAGTCAAGTTTTACTGAAATTTCAAAAGATGGAGCCATGACTCTGTTCAGTTTCCCAGAAATTGTAGCAAAAAACAGTAAGAAGTCACCGGAAAAAGTGTTCCGTCTACTTGATATGTACACTTCCATTGTCGAACACTGGGCTGACATTGAAGCTACATTTTCCTTTGATTCAGAATCCGTTATTCGATCTCAAGCATTGACATCACTCGTCAAGCTCGGCGAGTCTATAAGGACGGCATTGTCTGAGTTCGAAATTTCTCTATTGAAGCAATCATCAAAGACCATAATTGCTGGTGGGGGAATCCATTCTCTTGTTATTGACGCAATGAATTACATCATTCTACTTGCCGATTACAGCAACGTACTCTCAGATATCCTGGGAGAATCTCTTCCTCCGGCTAAAGGTTCATTGCCGGAATCATACTTTGGTATTGCTGATTTCGATGAGTCTCCGGCACCGGCGCTCTCACACCAATTTGCATGGTTGATTCTAATTCTTCTCTGTAAACTCGATTCCAAAGCGAAGCACTACAAGGACGTATCCTTAGCGTACCTCTTCTTAGCTAACAATCTCCGGTACATCGTCGTAAAAGTCCATTCATCGCATCTCAAGTATTTGTTAGGCAAAAATTGGATATCAAAGCAAGAGGGAAAAATAAAAAAGTTCGTGTTAAATTATGAACGGCTAGGATGGAGCCATGTCATTGAATCCCTCCCGCATGACCCGAACGCCTCAATGACTCCACAACAAGTGAAGGAGATTTTCAAGAGATTCAATTCGTCATTCGAGCAAGCTCACCACAAGCAATCTATGTGCGTCGTGCCAAATAGTAAGCTCCGAGATGATTTGAAAGTGTCAATAGCGAGGAAAATACTTCCTGTGTATAGAGAGTTTTACAATAAACATAAAGATGCAATAGTTAAAGACAGACATTCTAGTCATGTGATTATATTTTTTCCCGAGGATGTAGGACATCTCTTATCCAATTTATTTTTGGGACCAGTTGAATCGGGCAGTTCATCGTCAGTTGAGTCATCCCCATCACGTACAACACCATCACGATTGCGGTGAAGAAGAAACCATAGTTTTTTTTCTTTTTTGTTATCTCATGTTATTATGTATAATACATGAAATATGATTCATATTAAAAAGGTGTATAAATTGCACAAAGCTTTGATGTGTTTAAAATGGGTGATAAGAATATTTCATAAATTTTGTATTTATTATTTTGTAATTTATGCATACGGTGTCAACCAGCCCACTTAGTCAACCCGGCCTGGTCAACCCACGGGCTGTAGGGTACGGGAGAATCTAAAAAATAAATCCAAATTTGGGTGACTTTCAAATTTTAGCCCCAAATAAAAAGACTTTGTTAAAATAGTTTTTACTTATTAACTCATACTTTTTTGGATGAAAATACCCCTCCAACATATTTGCTTTTCTTTCTTCCAAAACAAAACACTCTTAACTTTCTTACAAAACAAAACATTATCGCTCTTTCTTTCAATCAAACAAATTCGCACGATCATTGCTCTTTCTTCCTATCAAACAAATTCGCAGTCGTAAGATATTTTCAGGTAAGAACTTCATCATCATAATTCTCTAATTCTTTGGGGGTGGTTGGGTGGATTTTGGCTCTGTGTAAACATCTAATTTGCTGTAAATTTAAGCTTATTGATGCATTGCGGTAAATTTTAGCTCGTTATATAATTGACATATTGATTTGATTTTTGGGGAGGTGAACGTAAACTGGAGTTGGTTTATGCTGTTGTTGTAGTAACATATTTTCAATTGAGGAATTGTGTTGAACAGGTTGTGGGGAGTTTGTTATTGTGGTTATAATTGTGTTTGAATAGTTGTGGGGGGTTGATCTAAAGGCTGTTAATATGGGAGTTAACGTTGATCGCAATATTTTTTGGGAAGGCCAAACGTATAAGATTAATATTAAGCATGTAGTGGATTGCTATATAATTGTGAAGGCTAGCTATGCCATTTAGGAAACAAAATTCCTTCACTTTGACTGGCTTTCCTCTTTCGTCAATCCATGAGGATTTCTTGAAGTAATCAATGAAAAGTTGTGCGATATCACCAGCTAGTAGTTGATTCCTCATAGAGGAGCTAATGTGGTAAACAACTGTATGGGACGATGGATTTTGATGGACAGCCATAGCTGCAATGACTGAGTTCACAACCATATAAGTTGGAATCTAGTCAAAATTGCAAGATGGTAATAAGGAATTAGTGTAAATACTTAGGAACTTAAAGTATAGGTAGATGAACTGATTAAGATTAGCTGATGCAAAGTTGTGTGTTTCCGGTATGACATAAGGTATACACTATATATACACATGACTAGTTCACATACCACATCTATTATTGATTCTCTGTGACCCATTACAACATACAACTTTCCTTTACCATAGCTAACAATGTAGGTGTCATAGTTCTGTGGCAAGGAAGAAACATATATTGGTTTACTAATGAAACATAAAATTCTTTAATTTTTATGTGTGCTTCATTATGCTCATGCAATTCAAATGAAAAGCTTCAGCAATTGGATTGATTTGCTCTTTGTTTATATGAAATACAACCAAGGAAACTGTTAGTTAAGAAGTTCATGTACATGTTTGAAATAGAGCTCATTTCATGATAATTGTACTTTCCTTAAATGGCTTATGGCAATGTAATAATAAAGCACATGATTTGTATGTTATAGCGTTATTGATATTATAACGGGAAAGGGGAGGCTCTACCTTTATCTTAAAAAGGAAAAATAGAAGGAAGAACTCTTTCTTTTTATTTCAACTAAAATTTTCATTATACTTGTTAAATACTACTGTGATTGTGAAGTGCTCCCTGATAGTCATACATAGTACTCTAAAATGAATCATGTTTGCTATCTGCTATCTGATCAACTACTACGTGTAATGTTACCTTCCAAGAAGAAAAGAAATAGAAATAAGAAGAGGCTTATCTTTTCTGCTTTATATGCTTTTGGTTCCTTCACAGTGCTTTTTCTTGGTATTGGATAGTATTCTTGTTATCCTTTTAGGGAAAAAATATTGGAAGTGGAAAATCATAGGCATTATTCATCTGCTATTTTAATTTCAATTGCATAAACTTACTTCCTTTTTTGCTTAAACAATTGGAAACCTTTAAAAGGCAGTTAATGCAATCTTTGAGTGATAATGACTCATCTGTAAGATTACATAATATTCATTTTTTGGTATATCTTTTGAGAATATCATTGAGAGGGTAACCAGAAATTACAAAAATAATTGGTTAATATCTCTAAAATTATAAACAAGAATGAACATTATTCCACTTGACTTTTAGGACAATGTAAAAACTAGAGACTCAATTCGTCTTTTAAAAAATTTTCTTTTTCTTTATCGACTATGGTGATTTATCTTTTTTTTTCTTTACCAATGGTAGCAAGCCAAAACTGTTGACTTTTGGCACTTATGATCAATCTATCCAAGCACTTATGATCAATCATATTTTGTCATGCATTTTAAGTTATGTCCCATGGGCAAGAGTTGACACTGCCTTAGTCTGTAATGATTTGATAGATGATCTATAAGTCTTGCCTTAGAGGCAAAACTTAGACAGTTATGCCACATGGGCAAGAGTTGGCATTGCTTTAGTCTGTAATGATTTGGTAGATAACCTATAACTCTTGTCCTAGAGGCAAGACTTAGACAGTTATGCCCATGGGCAATAGTTGACAATGCCTTACTCTTTAATAATTTTACTTGTTGAAGATATATATTCTAAATTAAACTATTATTAATCTTTTGTTTATACAAATGCTATACTGTTGAAATTGAAAACTTTTGTCCAAGAGCCAAAAAGTTATTCTTTAATTGCACTGCTTAGATTATTAACATATATGCAACTTTTGCCTCATGGGCAAGACTTAATTTAGAACAAGTACAAATGCTATACTGTTGAAATTAAAACCTTTTGCCGAAGAGGTAAAATGTTATTCTTTAATTGCACTGCTTAGATTATTAACATATATGCAACTCTTGCCTCGTGGGCAAGACTTAGTTTATACAAATGCTATACTGTTGAAATTGAAAACTTTTTTCTAAGAGGCAAAAGGTTATTCTTTAATTGTACTTCTTAGATTATTAACATATATACAACTCTTGCCTCATGGGCAAGATTTAATTTAGAACAGGTACAAATGCTATACTGTTGAAATTAAAAAAAATGCCCAAGAGGCAAAATGTTATTCTTTAATTGCACTACTTAGATTTTTAACATATACACAACTCTTGTCTTATGGGCAAGACTTGATTTAGAACAGGTACAAATGCTATACTGTTAAAATTGAAAACTTTTGCCCAAAAGGCAAAATGTTATTCTTTAATTAAACTTCTTAGATTATTAACATATATGCAACTCTTACCTCATGGGCAAGACTTAGTTTATACAAATATTATATTGTTAAAATTGAAAATTTTTGCTCAAGAGGCAAAAGGTTATTTTTTAATTGCACTGCTTAGATTATTAACATATATACAATTCTTGCCTCATGGGCAAGACTTAGTTTAGAAAATTATTGTAATGTGATTATAAACATCAAATACAAATTATTACTAATATTCTTTTGCTTAACACAGATTTCATTATGCATTTTTTGCTTATGGCGCTTCAATCATTGGATGGACCAATTGTAGACCAGTAATAATGGTAGATGCAATATTTTTGAAGTCAAAATATCTTGGTATCCTCATGATAGCGGTGTCAAAGGACAGAAACAACAACATATTTCCTTGGCTTTTGGAATTGCAGATTCAGAAAATAATGAGTCTTATAACTGGTGACAGAGAATTCTTCATTGGTAAAATATATAAAAAGTGAAGTTGCAATTTTTTTAGTATACTAATAGACATTGCTGTAAAATATATAAAGTGAATTTAGTAGAAACTTATATCAAGAATGATATCAATTAAGTTTAAAGACAAAAGTTCTGAAGAATTGGAAGCAACATCAACGGAGAGATTGTCTATTTCTTCATCAGAAGCAACCTTCAATCTTTTTTGTTTATCGAGTTTGAAGATTTTAGAGAAGTTCGATGAAGAGAAAGAGGAGCAAGAAAAAGAGTATTTGAGAAAATAAGAAAAAAAAAAAAAAAAAAAAGTGGTTTAAAAAAAAATGAAAAAAAAAAAGATAAATAAAAAACAAAAAATAAAGATTAAAAGACAAATGAATTAAAAAAAGAAAAAAAAATGAAGAAATAGATATTGCTTGAGAAAAAATAAAATAAAGGTTGGGACAAATAAATTAAAACATGAAAATAAAATTAAAGGAAAAAAATAAAAAAGTAAAAATAATAAAAAAGAGAATAATAAAATTAAAGAAAAAAATAAAAAGTGAAAAGAATAAAAAATAAAATTTGAGAGACAAATGTGTATGAAAGTGTAAAAAGATATTTCAAGTATAGAGGGGCAAAATGATACTTGTACCATGCTTAAAAAGTAAGGAAGGTTATTCTTTAAAGACATTTTTATCTGGGGTCAAATATCTAAAGCCACCAATATTTGGGTGTATGACATGTAATTTTCTGGTAGGGTACCGGGCCCCGGACTGGGTTATTTTTTGTTTTGGGCCCGGTTAATCCGGATCGGACCAAACCCGATCCGGACCTGCCGGTTAACCGTCCCGGATATATTTTTTTTAAAATCACTTTTGGATCGTTGGACCCAAAAGTAGTCGTTGGCCCAACTGCTATATAGTCGTTTTAGGGTCCAAACGGCTACTTTGACCAATTTTATATATTAAGAAAAAAATTCATTTAAAATATTTTTTAAACCCAAAAAAATTTCTATAAATACCCTACACTTTCAAATCATTTTCCACACAATTTTTCATTCCCTCAAATCTTATTCTCTCTCAAATCTCAATTCTCAAATATTCTATATATTTAATTTCCCAAAATGGTCACTTTAATTTTCTAATTTTGCGATTACAAAGTACGTGTCGAAGTTTCTAAAGTCGCAGCCTTCGGATACTTCCAAAATTTGGTATTGTCATTCTATCTCTTACGTTTAATTTTTAATTTGTGTATTAATTATTGAATATTTAATTTTATTATATTTGTGTATTTTAAATTTTTTAGTTTAATTTATATTATGGATAAATTAAGAAACCTCCCCAATAAAGGTGTTAAAAAATTTTATCCCAGAAATGATAGTGGTAGTAAAAAGCGAATTACTAGCGTTAGAGGTACTTCAAGTAGTAGATATATCTGTGTGCCTCCGCCTCCGGTACCACTTAGTCAACCTTTTGAGGAAGAAATAGGTGTAGGTGTCCACGATATGAGTTATGTAGAAGCTCAAAAAAATTATGGTATAGAAGAAGAAAATGAAGTAGATGCGGTTCATTTAGACGAAGATGATGAAAATATTGGTGAGACACTCGCTGTAGGAAATGCTAACGTTAGATCTGAATCGGTTAATCTACCTCCCCATCCTCCCCGTGCCCCAAGAGCTCGTAAACCAACTAGTATTGCATGATAATTTTTTGACCATATATCTGATATTGAGGTGCAATGCAATATTTGTCAATAAATATATAAGCATAAGAGATGAGGCAAGCAAGGGGGTACGGGTACGTTAATGAGACATATAAGTGATAATCACAAAAGAGAGTTAAATATTGCACGAGGTGGTGCGGATGTTGGTGGGCTAACGCAAACTAGAATAGACCCAACAACCGATCAGGTAATGAAGAAGTATAATAAATTGAGGAACCGGGAAGAAATAGCTAAAATGGTATCTATTGGTTGTTTACCTTTTAGTTTTCCTTCTTCTGATGTCTTTATTCATTATATTCAAGCAATTTATAATCCTATGTTTAATGGCATTCCTAGAAGTATTTGTAGGGCCGATATTTTTAGACTTCATTCACAATATTATTTTTATTTATCAACATTGTTAAAAATATTCAATGTAGAATATTCCTAACTTCTGATCTCAGTTGTACTATAAATAAAAATAATTATTTAATCATTACTTGTCACTGGATAGATAGTAATTTTGTTATGCAAAAACGTATTCTTGCTTTTTTATATGATGAAGATCATAAACATACTGGAGATTTTATTGCTAATTCGATTGCTAAAGTTGCAGAATTTTACGGTATTTAAAATAAAATCTTATGTATTGCTTTTGATAATGCTTCTAACAACAAGACTGCTATAACAAAGTTAAAATCTAAGCTATCTCCGCCGTTACCTGAAATTTTTCATGTTAAATGTGTTTGTCATATATATAATTTAATTATAAGAGATGGTCTTGAGTTTTTTTAGCTTTGGTCTTGAGTTTTTTTAGCTTTATATTGAAAAAATTCAACTTGCTGTTGGTTTTATTCAAGGAAATAATCGTAGAAGAAGAATTAAAGACTTTAAACTTAAATGTGAACAAAATGGACTTGCACCGATATTGATGCCTGAAGAATGTGATACTAGATGAAATGCTACGTATGATTTTTTAAAATCTTGTTATAAATATAGAGTTCCTATTACACTATCTTTTAACCAACATTGTGGTTCGTTTGCTGATTCTGCCCACTGCATGCTACATGATTCTAACTGGGCTATAATTAATGATCTTATTAAGTTTTTGAAAAAATTTAATAGAGCTACGGTTGAATTTTTCGGTGTTTATTATCCTACTGTTTGTAATATTTTGGCATATATAGCCGATATTTCTGGCTTACTCAAAGAATATAAAAATAAAGAAGGTTACAAAGAAGTTGTTGGTGCCATGTTTGCTAAATTTAAAAAATATATATTTTTTATTTTTCCTATTTACTTGGTTGGTGCTATGCTTAATCTGTGCATGAAATATAATACTATGTGCCACTTTAGTACTATTATTTATTCTAACTTAGATATAAATACTAATAATGATTCTGATGATGAAGAACAAGAACAACCTGATTTGTGGACGACTATGGTCGATGCGAACGCTTACATATATAAAGTATATAACCACTATGCTGATTTAGTTGATTTAGCTATACCGACAAATATTACTCCAACTGTCGCTCCTCGTCCTCCCGAGAAGCCATCATATTCTAAAGGGCCGGCACATAGTGGTTTTTCTGATCACTTTTATGATTCACCTTATTGGAACAGTGTTGAGGAGGGAGCTTACACAACAACTTATCGGGAAGAGCTGAAGCATTATCTTCGATCGCCGCTAGAGGATCGTAGACGACGGATCAACACGTTGGATTGGTGAAGGAATAATGAAGCACAATATCCCGTGCTTTTAAGATTAGCTAGAGATATCCTGAATGCTCCAATGTCAACCGTTGCATCGGAGAGCGCTTTTAGCCAGGGACGACAGCAGCTTGGAGACAACCGACATTCATTGGGAAGCAATGCAATGAATGTTCTAGTTTGCCTTAGAGATTGGATTAGAGTTGAACGAAGAAATCAAGGAATGAAAGCGGAGCCGAACGACGAGCAAAGACTTGAAGAAATTATGACTTCATGGGAGGACTCAGCAGAATCAAGTCTAATGCATGGTTTTGTCCCCGTTGACTTTGATTATCCTATGAAAGTTTCCAATGAATGAGTTGGAAAAAATGATGCAATATTTGTAGATTTTTCATCCATGTAAATTATAAATTTTGGATCATTTTGCAATCAATTAAATTAAACATTCGTTCACTCCTTAGTCCTTACTTTGTAATTTTTTCCATTTAATGATTTAAATTGAATTTTTAGTTTAAACTAAATACTTTGTTTTAATATATTACTAATTTATTATAAAGTGTTGTTAAGTTATTATATTAAGTCGCATATGTTTTATTTAAAGAAGTACATATATTTTATATGTGTACGTATATATTGAATAGTACGTAGATATGTGTGTATATTTTTTAAAGTAGTATATATTTAACGTATACATGTGTATATGTTTTAGAAATTAGTATATAACTATATATTTAGTGTGTGTATATATTGTAGTATATATATATATATATATTGTAGTATATGTTTTATTTAAAGTAATACATATACTGAATGGTACGTATACATGTGTATATGTTTTATAAATTAGTATATAAATATATATATATTTAGTGTGTGTATATATTGTATTATATATACTGTTGTATATTTTATTTAAAGTAGTACGTATATATTGAATGGTACGTATATATGTGTGTATATTTTCTAAAATAGTATATATTTAACGTATACAAGTGTATATGTTTTAGAAATTAGTATATAACTATATATTTAGTGTGTGTATATATTTTAGTATATATATATATATATTGTAGTATATGTTTTATTTAAAGTAATACGTATATTGAATGGTACGTATATATGTTTATATATCTTCTATAGAAGTATATATTTAACGTATACATGTGTATATGTTTTATAACTTAGTATTTAACAATATATATATAGTGTGTATATATTGTAGTATATTTTATTTAAAGTAGGATGTATATATTGAATGATACGTATATATGTGTGTATATTTTCTAAAGTAGTATATATTTAACGTATACATGTGTATATGTTTTAGAAATTAGTATATAATTTTATATCTAGTGTGTGTATATATTGTAGTATATATTTTGTAGTATATTTTATTTAAAGTAGTACGTATATATTGAATGGAACGTATATATGTGTGTATAATTTCTAAGGTAGTATATATTTAACGTATACATGTGTATATGTTTTATAAATTAGTATATAACTATATATATAGTGTGTGTATATATTGTAGTATATATATATTGTAGTATATTTTATTTAAAGTAGTACGTATATATTGAATGGTACGTATATATGTGTGTATATTTTCTAAAGTAGTATATATTTAACGTATATATGTGTATATATTTTAGAAATTAGTATATAACTATATATTTAGAGTGTGTATATATTGTAGTATATATATATATATATATATATATATATATATATATATATATTGTAGTATGTGTTTTATTTAAAGTATTACATATATTGAATGGTACATATATATGTGTGTATATCTTTTATAGACATATATATTTAACGTATACATGTGTATATGTTTTAGAAATTAATATATAACTATATATATAGTGTGTGTATATATTGTAGTATATATATTGTAGTATATTTTATTTAAAGTAGTACGAATATATTGAATGGTACGTATATATGTGTGTATATGATCTAAAGTAGTATATATTTAACGTATACATGTGTATATGTTTTATAAATTAGTATATAACTATATATATAGTCTGTGTATATATTATAGTATATACATTGTAGTATATTTTATTTAAAGAAGTATGTATATATTGAATGGTACGTATATATGTATGTATATTTTCTAAAGTAGTATATATTTAACGTATACATGTGTATATGTTTTATTAACTATATATTTAGTGTGTGTGTATATTGTACTATTGTAGTATATATATATATATATTGTAGTATATGTTTTATTTAAAGTAGTACATATATTGAATGATATGTATATATGTGTATATATCTTCTATAGACGTATATATTTAACGTATACATGTGTATATGTTTTATAAATTGTTATATATATCATTATGTTGTAGTATATATATCTTGTAGTATATGTTTTATTTAGAGTAGTATATATATTTAACTAACGTATAGTCGTACACACGATTACATATGTAATTGTGTAAATGTATTATGTGTATATATTTTTTAAATTCTAATATAGTATATACTATATACTCCCCCGTCCCATTTTATGTGTCGCCATTTGACCGGGTACGAAGTTTAAGAAATAAGGGAAGACTTGATAATATTTACCAAATTGTCCTTTATCAAAAAATGTGCCACTATTTTTTTTTTAATTAAGTGGGCCCAATATGGGTAAAAGTGTAATTGTGTTTTTAAATATTTACCAAATAAGGAAACATGACATTCGTTTTGGGACAACTAAAAAGGAAATGATGACACATAAAATGGGACGGAGGGAGTTTATATAGTGTATATAAATTGTTTAACATATTTAAAATGTATATAGATGGGTATATGTAGTGTATATTGGAGAAATTTTTTTTTTTTTTTGGTTTTTGACCGATTTTGACCGGGTTTAGGTGGGTTGGATCGGGTTGGATTAAGTGAGTCAGTTCAGGGTTGTTTTTAAAATTTTTACTGTTGGGCCTGGAATCGGACTGACCCATTTAACCAGGTCGAAATCTGGACCGGCCCACAACCCGACTAAATCTCACGGGCCGGTTTCGGGTTGATCCGGCCCACTTAACACCCTTTTACATAAGCGCACTGAGGTTTTGGAAATTGAAATCTCAGTAAATAGGAGATTTTATAATAAAAAGTTGGTCGAAAACAGTTTTAACAAACTAATCTTATAGAAGTCAAGTAGCATGAGGGATAAAAAATAATAATTTTTGGGATAAAATTCAAAATTATTTTTTATTGTATCTGCATTTGTTAAAGGTATTAGTTAGTCTAAAATTATTTATCTCACCATTTACATTAGAATGATGGGATATATATGTTCAAATTATAAAAAAAGGTTGATATGTTTATTCAGAATGTTCAACGATTTAACAATTTTGTTCTTTCCTAATTAGTAATTCAAAGTAACAATTAGAGCATATAAAATCACCCAACTTTTTCCCATCTAGGAGAACGCTGTTTCAAAGACAATGAAAAGATAGAAATAATTTTTTTTCCCCCTTGTTTTGGAATAATCATTAGTTAAAAAAAAATGTTTTGATCTCTTTGCTAGTTGAGTGGGGTTTTTGAGCCAAAAAGTAATGATAAGGCTATTTTTGAGCCAAAACATAATGCAGGATAAGTTCAATTTATTTTAAATAGTTTTGAGATATATTTGACGCTGTTCTTCCTTTTTATTTGTCCTCAATAATTTTTTTCCCCTTTCTCCCATGTGGGATAAGACCAATTAACCGGAAGTATGAGTGTCTTGAATATACAAAATTAAAATGTTTAGTTAAATTAAAATTTGGTCTAATGAATTCTTGAAAGTGACATGTTTGAACTATGGAGCAATTAGGTATAAATTTTGTATTTTTTTTGGTTTTCTATCCGGTGTTTGGTATCCACATTGGAGTCCTGATTAATCCGAATCGCACGTTGCAGGGCCCATTAAGGGGGTAGCGCTCCCAACAGAATTTTCTCCATACCCAGTACTCGAACCCGAGACCTCTGATTAAGGATGGAGCAATCACACCACTGCATCACAAACCCGGTTAGAAAACGTGCTAATTAATAGTCAATTGTTGATAATAATACGACGACATCACCCCACTACAAAACTAAGATCACTTGAGGACAAAGGTTATTGTTTATTTTTCTTCCACTCCTAAAATATGTAATAAAACGAAATAACTTATAACGTTTCAGGAAATAACTAGAAATGTAAGCTGATTATAAGCAAGTTGTTAAAAAAGATGAGATAATTAGCGAAATCATATGAATTTTGTGCTTACACTTTCCATGATATGATTAATTGTTGGGATCGATCCATAAGCCAATTATATAATTATGTTTGGGGTCCTATTAGTGGAATAATAATAGTACCATACTAGCTCATTAGAAAAGTCAAATACTTAATGATAAGAAATCATTATTAGGGTAGATTTATATGTTTGGGCCAAAATAGAAAATTATAAAGAAAAGGAGATCAAGGTTGTGAAGTAGATTAGCTGGTTAATAAAGCCTAAATTATAAAATCGTTTAGTCGTTATTCATTTTTCATTTTAAAATCAAAGAAACAGAAAACAAGTAGTGACGCGTCAATACAGAGTTGTGTTATTAGTTGTGATATACCTATAGATATATTTGTAATAGTTGTGATATACCTATAGATATATCTGTAACTCTATGATTTGAGATAAACTTCATAGACATAGACTACAAGACTTTTAAACTTATAATACAAGTCGTTCTCTTAATTCCAATATAGCTTGTCTTGCAAAACCTACTTTGACTATAAACTTAAAAAACCTATTTCTATGTAAACTTGAATATAAAACCTACTTAGACATGAACTAAATAAATATCAAAGTACAAATAAATTAGGTTAATTTCTCACAAATTATGTTGTAATCAAAGTCGAAATAAATTAGGTTAATTTCTCACAAAATATTAATTTTCCTAATACGTAATAAATCCATCCAAAATCAATAAAATTTGTAGGAACATAAAACCAGAAAACTAAGTTTAAAATCTACAATTTTCTTAATTTTATAGAGGCGAACCGATTGGTTTGGTCTAGTTGTCTCCTTATTGGAATGTGATTACAAAATGCACATTGTATAAATTCACCCCTCTACACGATATTTGTGCAATGGCTAGCAGCTCCCACCATGTCGGCAGCTCGATGTACTAAAGCTCCCAATATGTGTGGTGGTGACGATTTGCCTGAATGCCTCATTCACAAAATATTCTCCTACCTTAGTTATAAAGAAGCAACCAAATCAAGCCTTTTGTCCAAAACATGGCTACAAGCATGGCTCACTTATCCCAATTTGGAGTTCAAATTTGAGTATGGTAAAGGCAATGATAATAGAAAAAGTGGATGAAGTCATGGAGAGATATAGGGAAAGAAAAACTCCTATAGAGAACTTTACGCTTTTCAATTTCATCAAGTTCTTGCTTTTCCTCGTATGAAAAAGTGGCTTGATATTGCTCTTCAGAAAGATGTAAAAGATCTGGTCTGTAAGGTTGATGCCCCCTCATACTCTCTTCCCTATTTCCAAATTCTTGGCATTGAAATCTTTAAGAGAATTGGTCTTGAGGCATTGTGATTTAATTAATCGTTTATTATTTACTAGTACTAGTCAACTGGTGAACTATCATTCTTTGAGAAAGCTTTCTCTGCATTATGTTTGTTTAGACGACAATTTGCTTCAAACTCTTTTAAATTGATGTCCCTTGATTGTCAGATTTAAGAATCGTGAGTTGTTGTTTATTGATAAAGACTGAACTGAGGAATCTTCAAAACATCAAGTCGGTTGATATTTCAGCAAGATTTAATGCTCAGAATTCGAGTGTTAAAATCCAATAACCAACTCTAGACTATTTCGGGAGTCATGCTCTGAAATCTTTAGAACTAACCAACCTTTTTTCTACATACCAAGTCCTTGAAAGATTGAAATTAGAATATGTTCGTGGAGAGTTGAATGAAAGACTTAACATTTGCGCCACTCAATCTCTAGAGGTCTTGAGGATTCAGCATTGTGGAACATAGGGGATATTGATTCTTCAAATTTGGTATCACTTCAGTATATGGGAACTACTGAGGTTAAAATTACAAACGAGTCAGGTCAATTGAAGAACTCACAAGCAGATATTATATGTCAAGAAGATGATATAATTAGTGCTGCATGGTTTTGGAAATTGAGGAAATTCTTATCGAACTTGACCTCTTGGTCTCATGTCTCCCTTTATTTCGACGAATGCAATGAGATCAACATTGCAGTTTTCAATTTCGCCATAGGTTTGCTATCCGCCAAGTTGTTGTTTTAGACGTATATATGGGATCATCTGAAGACGATGTAAGGCCATCCCGAAGTTTTGTGGATGCTTTACTAGGGAGTTGTTATCCTAGGAGACTCAACGTATTTTCTGTTAGCCCCATATCCTCACTATATGTTTTAATAAAGACAAACTAATAAACAAATATCTTGCAGGATATACCGAAGATATAGAAGATCAAGATCTTTGAGGAATCAATTAGAGGATCCAAGAACGGAAGCAAGGATTTAGTCACAAGAAAGCCAGCACCAAGATTGAAACAGTATAAATCACAGAGATCATGGACTTCCTAGATTTATGGAAAACGAATCAATTAAGACAAAAGCAAAAGGAAAGAGGATCACACCCTCTACATGGACGTATATGATATGCACCACCTATGGACATACTTTATGGTGCAATCCCTCAATCAAGGAATCATTTTCAAATTCTTGATTGAGAAGAAATCTCTTGGATTTCCTTACGAAGAATAGAAGCTAAAGCAGCTGAAGAATATAAAAGAAGAAGACTGAAGGTTGAAGCAGACACGCAACTTAAGAGAGAATCTTAGAGTGTCTCAATCTTAGACTCACGAAGGTTTGTACTCCTTAGTTTATAATAGTTATACAAGAATAAGATCGAGTCAACTTTGTAATACAAACTGAAGTTGTGTCACAAGATCTGAAAAACAAAATAAGTTTTTAGAACTTGTTTACCGCCATTATACTCGGGCTCCACTTTAAAAATATATAGGAAAACTTTGAAACCCAAGGAGACTGAAAGTAGGCACCACATTGGTGTTCCGAATCAGGATAAATATTTGTGTTCTGGTTTGTGAAGTATATCGATTTGCAGGTGTCACACCCTTTTTTTCACTCCGAAAAGATTTCAATTTTAACTTCGAAAGAGTTTTTATTATTAAAGTGACAAAACGAAGATAATTTGTTTCGAAAAGGACCTTTTACATTCAAAACTCAGAGTCGCTACTTGGCATAATCTGGTGTGCCAAGTCACCATTGGAAAATCCTTTTTAAAACCATTTGACTCTTTAAACTGGTTCGCGAACAGAGATTCCGGCTAAGAAATTCTGTTGACCGAGGGGAAGGTGTTAGGCACCCGTCGATCCCGTGGTTTGACCACGGTCGCTTGGTGGAGCAATATCGGCTAATTTAACACTACGAATGTATAAACCACACAAAGCATGCACAACAATCAATCAAGCAGACCAAAACAAAACAATCCAAAATTTAGAGTTCAGTCCGAGTTATACAGTCCAAAATAAATAAAAATGCAAAAATAAATCCTATCTAACCTACACTAATCCTAACTATGCTCCCGTGCTTTACCCGATGCCTCGGGCGTTCATCACGAACGTCTTCCACCAACATAATACGTCGGGGCATTCCCCGGTGAATAAATACAAATGGCCTCGGGGCATTCCCCGGCTAAATGAATACAATTGATCTAAATGCGGTAAACAAAACCACTCTACACATATTTCAAACATTCCATCAATCCACAATTCCTAAACTTGCCTACCCGGATTACCATTTGCCTACCAACTGTCGATTTATCGTAATTCTATCACATCCAGCATCATCAACGTAGCAAAATTAAAACAAATTCTTTATCAAGATTCACCCTACCCCAAATTTCTTTTTAATCCACAAATTTTCACGTTAAAATAATTATTCACCTATATCAACATCAAAGTTCCACGATGATAGTCTATTCAATCACCAAATATTCACAAAAAAGGGGAACTAAACATAATAATCAACCCACAATCATAACATCAATCACATATAATGAAATAAAAATGAAAAGAGATAGAATTAGACCTCGATTCCACTTTCAAATAAGTATTCTTACATCAAAAGGGATAGAGTCCGCATCGGAACCTCAAATCGAAACTTAATCACGTCAATGGGGTTAGGAGTTTCATCGGTAAACGACGTTGTGGTCATAGGGATGGACTGTTACGGCTTTAAATGGAGCTCCGACAAGTCTCAACAATGACGAACCCGATGGGGTTGAGCCGAATTGGGTCGCGGGACTTGGTGCTTGTTATTAGAGATGGTAGTTTAGGCCGAAATTCGGTGGATTTTGACGTATTCCGGTGAGACTTTTTCGGAAAAACTGTTCGTCATTTCTCTTTTCTCTCTCGACGCACCTCTCTCTAGCTAGTTTCTCTACTCATTTCTCTCCTCTCTCCCTACCTTCGATCTTTCTCCGATCTCTCTCCGATCTATGTGGGTGCGTGTAAGCTTCAATAGAGTGTATGTGAATGTGTGTATCATCGTGAGAGGGTGTGTGATTCTGTGTGTAATACCAAGAAGAAGAAAGGGAAAGATTATTGAATCCCCCTTCCCGTGAATGAGAATCCCCTCTCTATATTTTGTTAGTGTGTGGGTATGAATTTTTTGTGAGTGAAGTTTTTTTTGGAGAGGTTTTTCTGTGTGAGTATTTTGTATTGTGTAAGTGTGTATGGCGTATGGTCCCCCCTCATTTTTTGACTTTTCTAAATTGGTTAAGAAAAGGGAATCTACGTGAGTGGGGGAGGGGGCAGCCTAGGGGGTGGGGTAGGTTAGAAGGGGTAGGGTGTGATGAGGTGTCCGCTTTTAATTAGAGAGGTTGTTAGGATAGGATTAGAACAAGATAAAATTTGTCAAGGATTGTTATTTTTGTATTTTTTGTGGGATATAATCAAATCGGTGTGGACACACCGTAAGACGGGGATAAAAATGGTAAAAATGCTTTCGGAGAGGGACAAAATTAGGTGTCTACATCATGCCCCCTTTGAATGTAAACACGAAGTGTTTTCAGACAAAGAAGTAGACAACGAGACCAAATTTTGACTCGACCATTATTCAAGGAAAGAAACAGAAGGAAAAAGAGCAACCGGGTCTTGACTTGGGACGTCCTACCTACCCAAGTTATGAAGGAATCAATTGACAGATATCTCAAAGGGTTGGAAGGAGAGGACTATACCCAATTGGAGAGTCAAATGAGGTTCCATCGAGGTTCCAATCCGCGGCTCTATCATTACATCAAAAATGAAAATTACAAGTTAAAAACATAAATAAAATTACAAAATCCTATCTACGCAGCTTCTTTTGGACTTTTGACTTGAGTTTCATCACCCTATTCTTCAGGCGGGCTCCTGACTCATAATTTCTTCACTTATTGCTTGGTTTTCAGTTTCTTCACCCTATTCTTTAGGCGGGTTCCTGACTTGCTATTTTTCAATTTGTTGACTTTCAATTTCTTCACCTTGTTG
This sequence comes from Capsicum annuum, assembly GCF_002878395.1. Lineage (NCBI taxonomy): Eukaryota > Viridiplantae > Streptophyta > Magnoliopsida > Solanales > Solanaceae > Capsicum > Capsicum annuum. The sequence continues at coordinate 14,747,872 of NC_061119.1, read as the reverse complement.
CTTGACTTTTCATTTATTCGTCCTGCTCTTCAGGAGGGCTCCTGAAATCACATCAAAACTAAAAAGAAAATTATCCCTAACAAAGATTATTATAAAGAAATTTCATTTGCTAGAAAAGTGAAGTTCCAAACATAAGAACTAAATTTGCCTTAGTTTATTATCAAAGGACTTTTGTGCAAGTCACATCATGGGAATCAAGGAGAATGACTCGACTAAAGGTACATCTTATAGGAATCAAGGGATGATTTGAGTAAAAGGTACGTCTAATAGGAATCAAGGGTGATGACTCGACTAAAAGGTGCATCTTATAGGAATCAAGGGTGATGACTCGACTAAAAGGTACGTCTTATAGGAATCAAAGGGAATGACTCGACTAAAAGGTACGTCTTCAAGGGGCCAAAGAGAATGACTCGACTAAAAGGTACGTCTTATATTAATCTAAGGGAATGAGTCAGATAAAAGGTACATCTTATAGGAATCAAAGGGAATGACTCGACTAAAAGGTACATCTTATAGGAATCAAAGAAAATGACTTGCCTAAAAGGTACGACTTCTAGAGGTCAAGGGAAATGACTCGACTAAAAGGTATGTCTTACAGGAATCAAGGGATATGACTCGACTAAAAGGTACTTCTTCTATGGGTCAAAGGGAATGACTCAACTAAAAGATACATCTTATAGGATTCAAAGAAGATGACTCGACTAAAAGGTACGTCTTTAGAAATCAAGGGAGTTGACTAAAAGGTACGTCTTATAGGAATCAAGGGAGATGACTCGACTAAAAGGTACGTCTTCTAGGAATCTAGGGGGATAATTCGACTAAAAGGTGCATCTTATAGGAATCAAAGGGGATGACTCGACTAAAAGGTACGTCTTATAGGAATCAAGGGGGATGACTCGACTAAAAGGTACGTCTTATAGGAATCAATGGGGATGACTCGACTTAAAGGTACGTCTTATAGGAATCAAGGGAGATGACTCGACTAAAAGGTACGTCTTATCGGAATCAAGGGGGATGACTCGACTAAAAGGTACGTCTTATAGGAATCAAAGGGAATGACTCGACTAAAAGGTACGTCTTATAGGAATCAAAGGAAATGACTCGACTAAAAGGTATGTCTTATAGGAATCAAGGGGGATGACTCGATTAAAAGTTAAGTTTTATAGGAATCAAGGGGGATGACTCAACTAAAAGGTACGTCTTCTAGGAATTAAAGGGAATGACTCAACTAAAAGGTACGTCTTATAGGAATCAAAGGAAATGACTCGACTAAAAGGTACGTCTTATAGGAATCAAGGAGAATGACTCGAATAAAAGGTACGTCTTATAGGAATTAAGGGGGATGACTCGACTAAAAGGTACGTCTTCTAAGAGTCAAAGGGAATGACTCGACTAGAAGGTACGTCTTCTAGGAGTGAAGGTTCAATTTAAGAAGTGTGTCACCAAGCAAATAAAAACTAAAATCCCTGGACAGGAAAGTGTGTCTCCGAGGGATATAAGATGATGAATTTTTACTATAATTTAATTATCAAACCTGTGCAGCAACATTGCTTCCTACATCTGTAAAAGCGAGAAATCGGGGCCCTTGATGTTTAGGCTTTGAAATCCTTGATTTGAAGGTGATATGTGTTCCTGTTTCATGCAAAGAAAAGTTGTGAGTTTAAAAACATGGAGGCAGGTTTGTGGCTTTGGCTTTCGTGGCAAATGCTCTTGCCGTCATCACATTTAACCTTGCTTCCAACCATTACATATATCATTGACTTGATGCATCATTGACCCAAACTCAGATTATTAAGAGTGACTTTGAAACAAATACAGTATCTTTTCTTTGTCATGCTCTTCAGATAAACCCTTTGAACTTTGGTATTTCCATGAGTGCCCAGACTTGTTTATTGACAGAACTTTCTGTATGCCTTATTTTGGCTCACAATCATGTCTTTTGTATGTTCTGGCTCTTTTGTCTTGCTTTGTGTAATTAAAGAAGCTGGTAGCCAGTTTTGAAATCTTTTCTCACTTGTTTTGACACGGACTTGACTCAAAGATAAGAAATAAAAAAAAAGAATGACAATTTTTGTGTGGATAACTGACTCAAGAAAGATAAAATAAAAATAAAGAGAAGAAAAAAAAAGACAATGAATGACCCCTTTTGAAACAAAGAAACAAAAAATTCATCTAAAAATGATAGTTAACACTAATGATTATGCCATGCATTTTGGATTAAGCAGTTTGATCTTTTCATCCAAACTTTCCACCCATTGTTATTGAGTTAATGGCCTTGAAACTAAGTTGCTTCCTTAGGTCAATTGTATTTAAGATCCCATTCGGCTAGTGGCGCCTTGAAGCGTTTTCGCCAACAAGCTTCTCTCATTTTTTTTCCTCAGCTCACTATTGCCTTATGGTGTCTGTAAAGGTTTTTCACTAATGAGACTTTCTTATCTTCATTTCCCTTGACTCACAGTCGCCTTATGGTGCCCATGGGAGTTTTCACCGATAAGACTCTCTCATTTTTATCTCTCTCAACTTACCATCGTCTTACGGTGCCCGTGAGAGTTTTCACCAATAAGACTCTTATTTTTATTTCTCTCCTAATTTCTTATGCTAAGGAAGGCAAGTCGTTCCCAAGTGCATCATCATATACCTTGCATGCTTAACCTTAACATCTTCAAAGATTAATCTGAAGGTCTTTCTTTGGTTGTAACTTGACTTTTGGATAGGGTTAGAAAGAAAGGATGGAATGGGGTTCAAACGACACTTAAAGTAGGGTAGGACTTACAACTTTTGGAATCGACTCAAACAATGAGGATTAACTAATGCCCCAGTTCCTTTTGACTGGCCAACTCTAAATTATTTATTTGGTTGGATCGAGCCTAGAGTAGGACAACCTACGTATCTCACCCCCGAAAGAGGAGAATTAGGTCACACGTAGTTCCGACAGCTTGTTCCTTTGCTTGGTTCTGGTTTCTTTGTTTTTCTCCTTTATTGACTCTTTTTTTTTGACTCTATTTTTCTTGACATTCTTTTCTTTTCTTTCTTTTTGGTCACATTTGATTTTTTGACACTATTTTTTGGTCGACACTTTTCTTTTGAGCTTTGCTGACTCTATCTTGATTCCAAAAGAGGTGTATGAAAGAAAATAACACTAAGACTCAAATGGGGTACACAAAGGATGACACAATATATGGATAGCAGAATGAAATATCTTCGTCATATCAATCCTTGAAAATATTAGTAAACATCATGCAATATGAAAGTGAAAGATGAAGATCATTTGTGACACATTCACAATACTAACTTTAACTGAGCATGTGGGCCACTACTTCTTTTGGGCTTATCAAACATACAACTCCACCTGTGTTACACATTCCTCACATCGACTGACCTATGCTTTCGTAGAGCTGATTTCTCTGTTCCTCGGGATCACACATCCGCTATTTGACTTAATTGAGCTATGTTTTTTCAATTGATGACTAATTTATTCTTGTGATTCTTAAAATAATTGCCTTAATTTTCAAGGAAGGCTTGAACTTGTCACCAAATGTCTCAGCACTTTACCTATTTTCTCAGAGCTCTCTTTTTCTAACTTTAACCCTCTGATTCAATGTTTATGCTTAAACTGAATTTTATGATCTGGTTGAAAATTTCACTAGCATGTCATATCACTAGAGTCAACATAAAATGTACTATGTAAAGGAAACAAACAAACAACACACATTTAAAACACAAAGAAAAATGGGACACTTTATTTAGTTGAAACAAAAGATAGAAGGGTTTGAACATAAACGACAAAAGGGAAAAACAAGATAGATCCCAAACTATAATCCTAAAATAATTTGGACAACAGAAAATAAAATAAAACACGCTATCAGACCTCATCCTAGTAAGGAGAGGGGTGACTTCTCAATTGCTCAGCCTGACATCTTAGCCACTAGTTTGCATATCAGTATTACTAGAGCTTTCCTCACTGTCAATGTTCTGCACCATGATTGATTTATCTTGAATTATCTTTTCAATTTCTATTTTTGAAACACGACAATCTTCAATACTGTGACCCTGAACATCGGAATGATATGCACATCGTACATTAGGATTAAAACTTCTTGAATGTGGGTCAGGAGTATACCCAAGGAGAAGAGTGATCATGCCCTACTGTACCAATCTCTGGAATAAACTTGCATACGACTCTCCAATTGGTGTAAAGCTATCCCTCGACTTCTACCTCATTTCATTGTTTGGCTTGGACTAAAAATCTAGCCTAGAAGGGCTTTGGTATGTTTGTGGAGTTTGAGGATGACTCTGAAGAGTTGGTACACGCCAGTATGGGTAAGAAGGGAATTGACCATAGGGTTGTGCATTGTATATTGGATATGGAGGCGGGAAAATAGAGTGTAATGGATTTCGGGAAAGATTTTGTGGAGCTTGGGAATAAACTTGGGTTTGAGCCTGTGGGTAACGATGGTGTGGTCCTCTTGCCCGTGCCTGTTGTCCAACTACAATAGCAGATACATCTTCCTCATTCTTTTTTCCTCCCACACTTCCTGAACCTTTTTGAATTGCTTGAGTAGTCATTTTCAATGTTG